>NC_052070.1:102137231-102459690 GCF_015852505.1 Tachyglossus aculeatus
AACTATCCCATCGCTCGGAACAGCGCTTGACACAGAGTAAGTGCTTAACAAATATGCTGATTCTTATCATCTTCCAGGGGAAGCTTCATATCTCCCTGACCACCTGGAGCAATCTGCTCTACCTGTTCTCCAGTTTCAGGCTGTCCTCTCTGAGAGGCCGTGGTCTGCAAAAATAGAATACTTATTTATCTTAATGTCTGTCTCCCCACCTAGACTGTAAGTTCATTCTGGGCAGGGAACACATCTACCAACTCCGCTGTATTGTGCTTTCCCAGGTGCTTAGTACAGTGCTCTGCACACAGTAAGTGCTCAATAAATAACACTGAATGATTTGCTGATAGCTGCTCTGCACTGCGTGTGAGGATCCAGGGGCCAGTGGATTTCACTGTATATTGAGGCAGAACTATTGATTTTGTATCCCACCTGAATGATGCCTTGTTGGGGTGTTAGAGGTCTCAAGTCCCCCTGCTCCCCTTTGGCCCGCCCGCCCCCACCTAAATCCCACCCTTCAGCAAGGGTCAGATGTGAGGAGGGTTGCCTGGTTACTGGTATAACCACCACCTCTGCCCTGTTCACTCAGTCTCCATTTCCCCATCCTTTGTTGAGCATTGTCTCCCACGATCCCCAACCTACCCCTCTTCCCTGCCCAGCCAAGGGCCCTCTTGTGCCTGGTGGACAGTGAGGCTAGGCCCCCTGACCCCACTCGACAAGGACGCTCAGATAAGGCAGAAGGAAAGGGCAGGACCCAGCCTGCCAGGGAATGGGCGGGGGGGGGGGCCCCGAGGGAGCCCAGGGGGGCACTGGAGAAGAGTGAGGAGAAGTCCTGTGTTTTCCCTCTCCTGTCTCCAGCCACCGCTTTCGCCTCCTCCCCCTCACTAATGCAGACAGCGAGAGACAGCCGCTAAAAGCCCAGGCAGAAGAGCGGTGCAGATGGCTTCGGAGAATGGAGCGGAAAGCTTTCAAGCTCTTCAAATCTTCCCCATCGCCATTTCCCACTCCCCCTCCCCATCTCCCCTCCGAGGGGGAGGCTGTGTGTGACTGTTTCAAGTGGGGAGAGGAAGGGGCTCGGGTGGCACACGCTGTCTGCCTGGCTGTGGGGACTTGGCATTCTGCCCGGGAGAGGGCTGGAGGGAGGGAGCCGCAGGGCAGCCGGGGGGTGGCAGGAGCAGATCATCCGAAACAGCTTAGGAGGAAGTGGCTAGGCCCGAGAGGGCGAACCATGGCCTCCGGTCTCGAGACCCCTCAGGGCATCTCCCAGAACCTCCACTCACCCCTCGAACCACCACCCAGACCTGTCCAGATAGTGTAAAGAACCCCAAGTCCAACCCACAGTCACTTATCTGAAGCTTCAAAGATTCTGCCCCTGGCTCATGCCGCTCTGCTCCTCCTCCTGCCTGTAAGCTTGTCTTGGACAAGGAAAGTGTCTTCCAACGCTACTCTCTTGTTCTCTTCCCAGCGGTGTGCTGCACACAGTAATGCTCAATAAAGACCTCCACTGGATTGATTGGGTGGTCAATTGATTGATTGGACCTCCCTCCCCTTCAAATCGGCTGGACCACTTCTCTCTCCTTCCTCAAAGCCCTCCTGAAATCCCACCTCCTCCAGGGGGCCTTCCTGCTCATCAGCCCGGAGACCACCTCAGCACTTCAGCAACACCTCTGCTCTTGTGGACTGGCACCCACCCAATGCTCTGCTGTGCCTACCAAATTGCAATACCCTACTACCACTGAAGGCTTACTCATCTAAACATGTACTCAACTCCATATCCATTTTTTCTATTTCCTCATTTTGGGCCTTTCTCCCCACCTAGACCATACATTCCTGGAGAGCGGGGATCTTAACCCAAGTGCTTAGTATGGTGTCCTGGGGGTGGTCAGTGCTCAACAAATACCATGGCTTGCTACGAACTTGGCTGCGATCTCCCAGCATCTCGAAGCATTGTAGACCTTTCCTATCTTTCAAAATGTTGGTGTCCTTTGCACCTCATCCTACCACCATGAGGGATCAATCAGACATTCCTATTTACTGAGCTCTTCCTTCATGCAGAGCACTGTAATAAGCACTTGGGAGAGTACATATAACAGAATTGGTAGACACACTCCCTGTCCGCAACAGATTTACAGTCTACAGGACTGGTCCATCCCTTCTCCCCGCTGAGGAAACTGAGGCTCAGGGAGGTTGAATGATTGCTCCCAGATTCCCAGCACAAGTTTGGCCATAGCAGGACTCTAATTGGAGCTCCCAGTCTGCCCTTCCAAGGCTCCTGTCACTACACTAGGTCTGGGAGCAGGCAAGCACTCCTCCAGGTAGGATGGGACTGTAATCTCTCCTCCAGGAGACCCGTGGGCTAGCAGCTAGAGCCTGGGCCTGGGAATCAGAAGGCCCTGGGTTCTAGTCTTGGCTCTGCCACTTGTCTGCTAGGTGACCTTGGGCAAGTCACTTCACTTCTCTGTGCCTCTATTCCCTCATCTGTAAAATGAGGTTAAAGACCATGAGCCCCAGGTGGGACAGGGACTGTGTCCAACCTGATTAACTTGTATCTACCCAAGGGCTGGCACAAAGTAAGAGCTTGACAAATGCCTTAAAAAAAGACTGGGGGGGCTGGATTGACTTCTCGTTATTGTCAGTATGGTATTTGTTGAGGCCTTATTGTGTTTCAAGCACTGTTTTAAACACTGGGACAGATACTAGTCAGTCAGTTTGGATTCAGTCCCTACCCCATATGGGGCTCACAGTCTAAGTGGGAGAGAGAACAGGTGCTGAATCTCCATTTTATAGTCGAGGAAAACGAAGTCCAGAACAATTAAGTGACTTGCCCTAGGTCACACAGCAGGCAACTGGGAGAGCTGAGATTAGAGCCGGGTCCTCTTATGTCTAGCACTCTTTCCACTAGGCTATGATACTTCTAATGGAGCTGTTGGGACAGAGAGACCCAGTCCAGTGCCCTGATTATAATCCCGGCTCTGCCACTTGTCTGCTGTGTGACCTTGGGCAAGACATTTTACTTCTCTGTGCCTCAGTTGCCTCTTCTCAAAAATGGGGATTGAGACTGTGAGTCCCACGAGGGACAGGGACTTTGTCCAACCCGTTTTGCTTGTATCCATGCCAGAGCTTATAATGTCGCCTGATACATAGTAAGTGCTTAGCAAATACCATTACTATTATTATTTGCTGCTAGCACTGATCAGGCTCTTATATCAAGAGCCTCAAAAATTCTCCTCAAAAATCTCCAGTGGCTACCAATCAATCTACGCATCAGGCAGAAACTCCTCACCCTCGGCTTCAAGGCTCTCCATCACCTCGCCCCCTCCTACCTCACCTCCCTTCTCTCCTTCTACAGCCCAGCCCACACCCTCTGCTCCTCTGCCACTAATCTCCTCACTGTGCCTTGTTCTCGCCTGTCCCGCCATCGACCCCCGGCCCACGTCATCCCCCGGGCCTGGAATGCCCTCCCTCTGCCCATCCACCAAGCTAGCTCTCTTCCTCCCTTCAAGGCCCTACTGAGAGCTCACCTCCTCCAGGAGGCCTTCCCAGACTGAGCCCCCTCCTTCCTCTCCCCCTCATTCCCCTCTCCATCCTCCCGTCTTACCTCCTTCCCTTCCCCACAGCACCTGTATATATGTATATATGTTTGTACATATTTATTACTCTATTTATTAATTTATTTTACTTGTACTTATCTATTGTATTTATTTTATTTTGTTAATATGTTTGGTTTTGTTCTCTGTCTCCCCCTTCTAGACTGTGAGCCCACTGTTGGGTAGGGACTGTCTCTATATGTTGCAAACTTGTACTTCCCAAGCGCTTAGTACAGTGCTCTGCACACAGTAAGTGCTCAATAAATATGACTGATTGATTGATTGATTGAGAGCCCTCTCCCCTTGAGTCTGAGCTGTGTTTCTCAAACCCTGCATCCCTGACCACATGATAGGTGTGGAAAATGTTCCAGGTTAAACACTCAGTCCAGTCCAGAGGTCGGCACACAGAGAGCGCTCAATAAATACCCACGAATGGTTAAGCTCGCCAAAAGAGAGTGGCCCCTCTGTTAGAGAAGAACTACCCCCTTGCCTTCCCTTCCCTTCTGCTGGGCCTGGCAGGGAAATCTGGGTTTACACCAGTGGGCAGTAACACTCTCGGACTCCACACACCCTCGCCCAGGGGCGGCGGTTGATTCTCCACACCATGTAGCCAGATGCATCCCACCACCAATGGACTGCAGGTAGCCATTATCAATCAATCCATCATAGTAACTAAGCGCTTATTGGATGCAGAGCACTGTACTATCAGCGCTTGGGAGAGTACAATAGAGCAATTATGGCTAGGCTCTCTCCCCTTCCCCCACCCTGCCCCCTCCACATCCGGGGAAGGGACCCTCTTCTCCACTCTGCCTCTGGGAGGATGGGGTGCTAGTGACCCCTGGGGTGCTCAGGGGGCCATTGCGCCCACGGAAGGGACCTCCATCTGGTCCAGCTGCCCGCTGTGAAGTACCACCTGGAATCGTCCTTCTGGCCCAAAGACAACGTCCCCAGCTAGGAGCCCCTCTCCCCACCAGACACCCTGATGGTCTTCTGGCAGCAGTTGCCATGCCTTCAACCCTCACATCACAGCTCATCCCTTCTGGCCCACTACCTCCCAGCTCACTGTCTTGGCATCCCCCTCCCAAGCCAACATTGCAGCTGTCCCTAGCTCTCCACATTCCCCGCTCTGTCCCCTCACTCCCGCTGGTCTGCCAGTCTGGGATTCCCTCCCCAGCACCTCTGTCTGACAGACCCCCGCTCTCCCCACCCTCAAAACCCTCCTAAAATCCCACCTCCCTCAACAAGCCTTCCCCGATTAAGCCCTCAAACCCCAACTCACATCAATCCATCAGCCACCTCGACCGCTTGCCTTGTTATTTCTTTTTAATGGTATTTGTTAAGCCCCCTCTCAGGGTCACACCTGGAGAGTTTCCAGTACTCTACCAGTCTCAACTATGGGAGGGAGAGTCAAGCAGAGGCCTATCCATTCCATTCCTAGCTTGGGCAGTGGCTAGCCAATGGAAGGCAATCTGCTACAAGTCAAAACTCACCCATGTGGGCAGCAGCGGCATGGGAGAGAGTCGAGGGCAGAGACTCGAGTTTCCTGCATGGAAGGAGGCAGTGGTCAACCAATTTCATATTTTTTACCAATAAAACTCTAGGGATACACTACCAGAATGATTGCAGATGGAGAGCGGGGCGTTCTGGGAGAGATGTGTCCGTGGTGCCGCTATGGGTCAGAAATGACTCGACAGCATAAGACAAGACTGCTACTATGACTACTACTACTATGGGCTTGGGAGTCAGAGGACATGGGTTCTAATCCCAGCTCCGCCACTTGCCTGCTGCACATGACCTTGGGAAAGCCACTTAACTTCTCTGTGCCTCAGATACCTCATCTGTAAAATGAGGATTAAGACTGTGAGCCCCACGTGGGACAACCTGACTACCTTGTATCTACACCATCATCATCATCATCATCAATCGTATTTATTGAGTGCTTACTGTGTGCAGAGCACTGTACTAAGCAGTTGGGAAGT
The DNA here is from genome assembly GCF_015852505.1 of Tachyglossus aculeatus. Taxonomy (NCBI): domain Eukaryota; kingdom Metazoa; phylum Chordata; class Mammalia; order Monotremata; family Tachyglossidae; genus Tachyglossus; species Tachyglossus aculeatus. Next base: position 102,142,789 of record NC_052070.1, read on the forward strand.
ACAAATTGGCAACATATAGAGACAGTCCCTGCCCAACAGTGGGCTCACAGTCTAAAAGGGGGAGACAGAGAACAAAACCAAACATAATAACAAAATAAAATAAATAGAATAGATATGTACAAGTAAAATAAATAAATAAATAAATAGAGTAATAAATATGTACAAACATATATACATACATACAGGTGCTGTGGGGAAGGAAAGGAGGTAAGATGGGGGATGGAGAGGGGGACGAGGGGGAGAGGAGGGAAGGGGCTCAGTCTGGGAAGGCCTCCTGGAGGAGGTGAGCTCTCAGTAGGGCCTTGAAGGGAGGTAGGGAGCTAGCTTGGCAGATGGGCAGAGGGAGGGCATTCCAGGCCCGGGGGATGACATAGGCCGGGGGTCGATTGCGGGACAGGCAAGAACGAGGTACGGTGAGGAGATTAGCGGCGGAGGAGCAGAGGGTGTGGGCTGGGCTGTAGAAGGAGAGAAGGGAGGTGAGGTAGGAGGGGGCGAGGTGATGGAGAGCCTTGAAGCCCAGGGTGAGGAGTTACACCAGCTCCGAGAACAGTGTTTGGCACATATTAAGTGCTTAACAAACACCATAATTATTTATTTATTATTCATTAACACAACTATGGCTATTATGGCTATTACTACTATTATTACTACTGCTATTACTACTGCTTCTACTATTACTATTAAAAATGATGGTATTTGTTAAGTGCTTACTATATGCCAAGCATTGTTCTAAGTACTGAGCACTGTTCTCAGCGCTGGACTGTACTGCTACTGCTACTACTACTACTACTGATATTACTATACTACTACTACTTCGACTATTACTACTGCTAATACTATTACAACTATTTCTATTCTGACTACTACTCTTATTACAATTACTATTGCTATTGCTACTAAGTGCCATAATTATTACTACTACTACTGCTAGTATTATTACTGCTGCTACTCTGAAAACTACTACTATTACTACCACTACTACTACCATTACTGTTATTATCACTCTCCCTTCTTTTCCACCAAGTCCTGTCTCCCTTTCCTTCAAAACCTTCCTAAAAAGTTCCTTCTTCCAAGTGGCATTCCCTGATTCATTCCTACCTACTTGAAGCTGCTTTTCCATCAGGCACCTTAGCCTTCAAGTGTATGCACACACACACACACACACACACACACACACACACACAAACACACACAGCTATTTGTATTTTGGAATCTATTTGTCTTATCATAGATAGTACAAAAATGCACATATATGTAATATATGGCTTGGTCGAAAGAGCATGGAAAGAGTCAGAGGACATGGGTTCTAATCCTGCTTCCACCACTTATCAGCTGTGTGACTTTGGGCAAGTCACTTAACTTCTCTGTGCCTCAGTTACCTCATCTGTAAAATGAAGATTAAGACTGTGAGCCCCACGTGGGACAACCTGCTTGCCTTGTATCTACCCCAGGTAGTCAAGTTGTCTCCCATGGGGCACAGAGAAGTTAAGTGATTTGACCAAAGTCACACAGCTGACAAGTGGTGGAGCCAGAATTAGAACACATGACATCTCGCTCCCAAGCCCGTGCTCTTTCCACTAAGCCACACTGCTTCTCAAGTCAGGTCTAGTTCAGTGTCTAGTTCAAACGTCTAGTTCAGTGCTCTCCACCCAGTTTCAATCAATTAATCAGTCAATTAATCATATCTCTTGAGCACTGACTATGTGCAGAGCATGGTACTAAACATTTGGTAGAGTATGATACAACAGAATGAACAGACATATTCCCTTGCCCATAATGAGTTCTCAGTCTAGAGGGGAGATTCTTTTTGGTCCTCTTATTTCCAAAAGAACCTTACATTAGTTATTTTTATTTACTCCCCACAAAACTCCTGCAAGGTAGGGTTGAGGTATCATCACCCCCATTTTACAGCTGGGGAAACTGAGGCATGGGGAGGTTAAGTGGCTAGCCCAAGGCCACACAGCAGATGTGTGTCCATCTTCCAGGACTTCCAGGAACGCAGCTCTCTTCCTTTGATTGATCGATGGATGTTGATGAGTGGGGTGGGGGTGGCTAAAAGATCGATGGGAAGACAACAGTTCTTTCTGCACTGTACTCATACGTAGGGGCTGCATTGCAGCTGCTCTTTGCATTACTGGTGTCCTTGTCCTGTAGTGTGAACAAAGCTTCCCCCCACCCCAAATCCCAGCTGACTCTGATTGGCACTGGGCCAGTCTGCCCCTCCCTCCCCCCACCCCCTCCTGCTGGTGCCCCTCCCAACCTCCAGGCCCAAACCATCCAGGGTACCTGGGCTCATTCATTCATTCATTCATTCAATCATAGTTATTAAGCACTTACCATGTGCAGAGCCGCACTAAGTGCTTGGGAAAGTACAATACAACAATAAACAGTGACATTCCCCCACCCACAACAAGCGCACAGTCTTGAGTGGGGGAGACAGACGTCAATACAAATAAATTAAAATTACAGATATATACATACGTGCTGTGTGGCTGGGAGTAGGGGGAAGAGCAAAGGGAGCAAGTCAGGGTGACACAGAAGGGAGTGGGAGATGAGAAAAACCAGGGCTTAGTCTGGGAAGTCCTCTTGGAGGAGATGTGCCTTCAATAAGACTTTGAACGGGGGGAGAGTCATTGTCAGATTTGAGGAGGGAGGGTGTTCCAGGACAGAGGCAGGACATGGTCGAGGGGTCGGCAGTGAGACAGGTGAGATCGAGGCACAGTTAGAAGGTTTATTCATTAATTCAGTCTTATTTATTGAGCGCTAACTGTGTGCAGAGCACTATATTAAGTGCTTGGAAAGTACAATACAGCAATACAGCGCACCCTCCGTTCCTCCGCCGCTAATCTCTTCACCATACCTCGTTCTCGCCTGTCCCGCCATCGACCCCCGGCCCACATCATCCCCCGAGCCTGGAATGCCCTCCCTCTGCCCATCCTCCAAGCTAGTTCTCTTCCTCCCTTCAAGGCCCTACTTAGAGCTCACCTCCTCCAGAAGGCCTTCCCAGACTGAGCCCCTTCCTTCCTCTCCCCCTCATCCCCCTCTCCATCCCCCATCTTACCTCCTTCCCTTCCCCACAGCACCTGTATATATGTATATATGTTTGTACATATTTATTACTCTATTTATTTATTTTACCTGTACATATCTATTCTATTTATTTTATTTTGTTAGTATGTTTGGTTTTGTTCTCTGTCTCCCCCTTTTAGACTGTGAGCCCACTGTTGGGTAGGGACTGTCTCTATATGTTGCCAACTTGTACTTCCCAAGCACTTAGTACAGTGCTCTGCACACAGTAATCGCTCAATAAATACGATTGATTGATTGATTGATTGATCATCATCATCATCAATCGTATTTATTGAGCGCTTACTATGTGCAGAGCACTGTACTAAGCACTTGGGAAGTACAAATTGGCAACATATAGAGACAGTCCCTACCCTACAGTGGGCTCACAGTCTAAAAGGGGGAGACAGAGAACAAAACCAAACATACTAACAAAATAAAATAAATAGAATAGATATATACAAATAAAATAAATAACTAAATAAATAGAGTAATAAATATGTACAAACATATATACATATATACAGGTGCTGTGGGGAAGGGAAGGAGGTAAGATGGGGGGATGGAGAGGGGGACGAGGGGGAGAGAAAGGAAGGGGCTCAGTCTGGGAAGGCCTCCTGGAGGAGGTGAGCTATCAGCAGGGCCTTGAAGGGAGGAAGAGAGCTAGCTTGGTGGATGGGCAGAAGGAGGGCATTCCAGGCCCGGGGGATGATGTGGGCCGGGGGTCGATGGCGGGACAGGTGAGAGCGAGGTACGGTGAGGAGATTAGCGGTGGAGGAGCGGAGGGTGCGGGCTGGGCTGTAGAAGGAGAGAAGGGAGGTGAGGTAGGAGGGGGCGAGGTGATGGAGAGCCTTGAAGCCCAGGTGAGGAGTTTCTGCCTGATGCGCAGATTGATTGGTAGCCACTGGAGATTTTTGAGGAGATTGATAAAGAGAAACAATCCCTGCCCACACAGGGTTCACAGGCTATAAGGGGGGAGCCAGACATCAATGTAAATAAACTGGCAACAATATAAATAAATAGAATTATAGATATAAACTTATATACCTAAGTGCCGTGGGGTGGGGAGGGAGAGAAAAACTAAGGGAGCAAGTCAGGATGAGGTGGAAGGGAGCGGGAGCTGAGAAAAAGTGGGGCTTAGTCTGGGAAGGCCTCTTGAAGGAGATATGCCTTCAAGAAGGTTTTGAATGGGGGGAGAGTCATTGTCAGATTTGAGGAGGGAGGGTGTTCCAGGACACAGGCAGGATGTGGGCCAGAGTTCGACAGCGAGACAGGAAAGATCAAGGCACAGTGAGAAGGTTAGCACCAGAGGAGCAGAGTGTGTGGGCTGGGATGTAGGAGAGCAGGAAGGTGAGGTAGGAGGGGGCAAAGTGATGGAGAGCTTTAAAACCAATAGCGAGAAGCTTTTGTTTGATATGGAGGTTGATAGGCAACCACTGGAGATTTTTGAGGAGGGGGGGTGACATGTCCTGAACGTTTCTGTAGAAAGATATTTGAGGCAATGGAGTGAAGTATGGACTGAAGTGGGGAGAGGCAGGAGGTTGGGAGGTCAGAAAGGAGGCTGATGCAGTAATCCAAGTGGGATAGGATGTGATTGTACTAAGGTGGCAGCCGTTTGGATGGGGAGGAAAGCGCGGCTTTTAGCTATGTTGTGAAAGCAGTACCGACAGGATTTGGTGACAGATTGAATACGTGGGTTGAATGAGAGAAAGGAGTCAAGAATAACGCCAAGGTTACAGGCTTGCGAGCCGTGTTCAGTCAGAGCACTCCCAGAAAGGAGACTGCTTCTCCTAGAAAGCCATCCAAATCCAGAAAAGGGGGAATCCTGAAGAAGCAGGGAGGACAGACCAATACTGAAGAGGCCTGGAGAATGCATGGCCCACAGACCTAAGACCCAACACAGGAGAAGCAGTGTGGTCTAGTGGCCAAACCCTTGGTCTGGGAGTCAGAAGGACATGGGTTCTAATCCCCGCTCTGCCACTTGTCTGCTGGGTGACCTTGGGCAAGTCTCACTTCACTTCTCTGGGCCTCAGTTACCTCATTTGTAAAATGGAGATTAAGACTGTGAGCCCCATGTGGGACAGGGACTGGGCCCAACCCGATTTGCTTATAACCACCCCAGCTCTTGATACAGTGCCTGGCATATAGTAAAAGCTTAATAAATGCCATCATTATTATTTATCATCATCATCAATTCATACACACTGAAAGGCCACAGGCCTTTCTCTGAGCATATTGAATCCCCAGTAAGGAAATCCTCACCCTGTTCTCCTGGGGTCTCCAGGGAAGGGGAGGCAGGTGGCTCAGGTGCACCCCCACTAGACTGTAAACTCATTGTGGGCAGGGAGCAGATCACCCAACTCTGCCGTATTGTTTTCTTTCAAGCGCTGAGTATAGTGCTTTGCACACAGTAAATCCTCAATGAATACCACTGATGGATTGATTGACTGACAGACTGACCAAGGAAAGAATCCTAGCAGCCAGCAGGCAAGGGTTCCCCAAATGCAGGAAGAAAGCAAGAACACAGCTTTAACTAATAGAATTCAAACAAAACCCAACGCCAAGGAAAGCGAAAATCACCCCACCCCTCCCTCCACCAAAGGGGAAAAAACAAAATAAAACTCAACTCTTCTCCTTCCAAAATTGTTTTTGTGTTTAATTCTTGTTTTTGTTCAGAACACTTTCAAGAAGCCTTCCTTGACTAAGCCCTCCTCTCCTCTTCTCCCACTCCCTTCTGTGCCGCTCTTACTTGCTCCTTCATTCATTCTCCCTCCCATCCCCCCAGTACATGTGTATATCTGTGTATGTGTATGTGTACGCATACATACACATGCACGTGGGTACATAGAGCAAGCAGCATGGCCTAGGGGAAAGAGCACAGGCCTGGGAGTCAAAGGCTGTGGGTTCTAATCCCATCTCCGCCACTTGTCAGCTGAGTGATTTGGGGCAAGTTATTTCATTTCTCTGGGCCTCAGTTACCTCATCTGTAAAATGGGATTAAGAGCCCCATGTGGGACAATCCAATTACCTCGTATCTACTTCAGTGCTTAGAACAGTGCTTGGTGCATAGTAAGCACCTAAAAAATGCCATCAGTATTATTTGGGAAGCAGCATGGTATAGTGGATAGAGCACGGGCCTGGGAGTCAGAAGGTCATGGGTTCTAATCCTACCTTCTCCACTTGCCTGCTGTGTGACCTTGGGAAAGTCACTTCACTTCTCTGGGTCTCAGTTACCTCATCTGTAAAATGGGGATTGAGACTGTGAGCCCCATGTGGGACAGAGATTGTGTCCAACTTGATTTGCTTGTTCCCACCCCAGTGCTTAGTATAATAATAATAATGGCATTTTTAAGCACTTACTACGTGCAAAGCACTGTTCTAAGCGCTGGGGAGGTTACAAGGTGATCAGGTTGTCCCTCGTGGGGCTCACAGTCTTAATCCCCATTTTACAGATGAGGGAACTGAGGCACAGAGAAGTGAAGTGACTTGCCCAAGGTCACACAGCTGGCAATTGGCAGAGCCGGGATTTGAACCCATGACCTCTGACTCCAAAGCCCGTGCTCTTTCCTACTGAGCCACACTGCTTCTCGGTATACTGGCACACTGCTTAATAAATACCATAATTATTATTATTACTTAACTTTTCTGCACCTCAGTTACCTCATCTGTAAAAGGGGGATCAAGACTGTGAGCCCCACATGGGACAAGGAGGGTGTCCAACCTGATTATCTTGTATCTACCCCACTGCTTAGACCAGTGCAGGGAATATGTCCATTGATTTTACTGTCCTCTCCCAAGCGCTCAGTCCAGTGCCCTGCACAGGGTAAGCGCTCCATAAATACGACTAGACTGAAGCGAGCTCCTCTGGTTTGGTTCTTTAAGGTAGAGGGGCAGGTGGGCAATCAATCAATCAATCGTATTTATTGAGCGCTTACTGTGTGCAGAGCACTGTACTAAGCGCTTGGGAAGTACAAGTCGGCAACACATAGAGGCAGTCCCTACCCAACAGCGGGCTCACAGTCTAGAAAATAATAATGATGGCATTTGTTAAGTGCTTACTATGTGCAAAGCACTGTTCTAAGCACTAGGGGGATACAATGGGATCAAGTTGTCCCACGTGGGGCTCACAGTCTTAATACTCATTTTACAGATGAGGTAACTGAGGCTCAGAGAAGTGAAGTGACTTGCCCAAGGTCACACAGCAGACATGTGGCAGAGTCGGGATTCGAACCCATGACTTCTCACTCCAAAGCCCGGGCTCTTTCCACTGAATCACAGGAAGAGGGGACTGTAAGCTCATTCTGGGCGGGGAATATGTCCATTAATTGTTGTATTGTCCTCTCCCAAGCGCTTAGTCCAGGGCTCTGCACACGGGTAAGCGCTCCATAAATAGAGTAAAAGAAGGAAAGGCGGGCTCGGAGTGGGGAGATGGCTGGCCCAGCCAGGGCTAGCTGGGCATCGTGGCCAGGCGTGGGGGTCGTGCCCCCTCCGGCCGCCGGGGGCGCTGCGGCCCAGCTCTTTGCTGCCGGCGCCGCCTCTCTGTCCGCCCCGCTCATCTCGTTGGTGGGCGAAGGGGTGCGGGGTGTCCTTCCGGTGGCCGGGGGTGCCCGGGGTGCCCGGGCCGGGGGCGCGGCGCCCTGCGTGAGGCCCCCCGCCCCTCCCCGCCCCGCCCCGCCAGTGCCAATTCAGCGGGAGCCAGGGGACCGAGGTACGGAGACCCCCGACCCCCACCCCCCAGGCTACTTCTTTTCTCTCCCCCCACCCCCCCCGGCTCACCCCTCCCCTCATACCCGCCTCCCAAGCTAGCCCTCCTCTCCCCCCTCTCCTCTTTCCTCCCCCAGGCTAGTCCTTTTCTTCTCCTCGGCCCCCCTCCCTTCCCCGGGCTCCCCCCCTCCCTCCCCTGGGCTCGCTCCTTTCTCCTCTTCCCTCCGCCAGGCTAGTCCCTCTCTCCCCCTCCCTCCCCTGGGCTCACCCGTCGCTCCCTCAGGCTAGTCCCTCTCTCCCCCTCCTTCCCCTGTGCTCACCTCTCTCTCCTCTTCCCCTTCCTCCTCTGGGTTCACCCCTCTCTCTCCCTCCCTCCACCAAGCCCGCCCGCCACTTTCCTTCCCTCCCTCCAATTGTAGCTCAGTCAATCGTGTTTACGGAGCACTTATTGTGTGTAGAGCACTGTACTAAGTGCTTGGGAGAATACAATTTAACAGACCACCAAGCTTCCAGGCCTGCTTTTCCCTCCCCACCCCACCTCAGGCACATTCCTCTCCTGCTTCCTCCAGGTTCGTTTCTCTATCCTTTCTCTTTCCATAGTATTAATAATTGTGGTATTTATTAAGCGCTTACTAGGTACCAAGCCTCTCCTGAGCCCTGGGGTAGATACAGGAGAATGGTCTGACACAGTACCTATCCCACACGGCACTCACACATATTTGAATCCCCAGTGCACAGATGAAGAAACTGAGGCCAAGTGATTTGCCCCAGATCACCCAGCAACCGTGCGGCGGAGCCTAGATTAGGAGCCAGGATCTCCGACTCCCAGGCCTGTGCTCTTTCCCCTAGACCACGCCGCTTCTGTTGGATCACCCCCACTTCTCCTTCCCCCCCAGGCTCAGCCTGCTCCCCCTTCAGCTCTTTCTTAGTTCCTTGGGCCTTCCCTTCAATCCCCAGACTCAGATTCCTTCGGCCTAGACTGCCTCCTCTCAGACTCTTCCCGCCCATCCCTCCTTAGGCCCTCCCCCTTGTCCGTAAGACTGTAAACTTCCCGCGACCTCTGTCTTGCCGCCCCCTCTTCCGCGGCGGTTTCTCCTCCCTCTGAACTGACCCGTGGCTTCCGCTGTCCCGGCCCCGAAGCCCTGGCCTTCTAGGACATCCCCACCCGCCCGTTCCCCGGAAGGCCAGTTCCTCCCTGCCTGACCCCCGAGGCGGGAGGGGCTGGGAAGAGCTGGGAGTCGGAGGACCCAGGTTCTCATCCCACCTCCGCCAGGTGCCCGCTGTGTGAACTTGGGCAAGTCCCTTGGTTTCTCTGGGCCTCTGGCAAATGAGGACGGAACACCTGTTCTCCCTCTGACTTAGACCATGAGCCCCATGTGGGGCTTGGTCTGACCTGGTTAACTGGTATCTACCCCAGGGCTTGGAACAGAGCTTGGTACACAGGCAGTACTTAATGAATGCCGCCGTCATCATCTTAACCATGGCTCGCTTACAATGTCGGTGGTGGTATCGATTAAATGCTTCCTACTTGCTAAACACTCAGGTCCATGACCGTGAGATAACACTAATGGCGGGGCATGGTTGAGTGCGTACTGTGTGCCGAGCACTGTAGTAGGCCCCGGGATAGGTAGTAATAATAATGGTGGCATTTATTAAGCACTTACCGTGTGCAAAGCACTGTTCTAAGTGCTGGGGAGATTATAGGGTGATCAGTTTGTCCCATGTGGGGCTCATAGTCTTAATCCCCATTTTCCAGATGGGGGATTTTCCAGGTGGGAGGTGAAGGCGGGCGGGCACGATCCCTGTCACACGGGGGGTTTGCTTGTGGTCTAAGCAGGAAGGAGGGCAGGCTGGGGAGACCGGGGCCCGGAGAAGTGAAGCGTGGGGCCCGAGGTCATGCAGCGCAGGTGAAGGGCAACACCCCTGGCTCTCTCGTGGGCGTCCGGGGCCTACCGTCCCCCACCCCCTGCAGGGCAGAGATGCCGCAATGACGGACCGTGGCTTCCCTACCCTGAGACCGCGCCGGATCCAGAACCAGAACGTAATCCATCGACTGGAGCGGCGCCGCATCAGTTCGGGCCGGGCGGGCAGCCACTGGCACCAGGTGCGTGTCTTCCACCAGAACGTCTTCCCCAACTTCACGGTGGTCAATGTGGAGAAGCCGCCCTGCTTCCTGCGCAAGTTCTCTCCCGATGGGCGCTACTTCATCGCCTTCTCCTCGGACCAGACGTCGCTGGAGATCTACGAGTACCAGGGCTGCCAGGCGGCCGAGGACCTGCTGCGGGGCCATGAGGGGGAGGTCCTCGCCGGCAGCAGCGACCAGCTTCCACCGCAGCAGCAGGCGGCGGCAGCCCTCCGTGGGCGGCTCTTCGAGCGCTTCTTCGTCCTGCTGCACATCACCAGCGTGGCGGCCCACGGCGAGCACTTGAACCGCGAGTGCAGCCTCTTCACGGATGACTGCCGCTGCGTGATTGTGGGCTCGGCCGCCTACCTGCCCGAGGAGCCCCACCCGCCCTTCTTCGAGGTGTACCGCAACAGCGAGGCGGTCACCCCCAACCCCCGCTCTCCGCTGGAGGACTACTCGCTGCACATTGTCGACCTCCACACCGGCCGCCTGTGCGACACGCGCACCTTCAAGTGCGACAAGGTCATACTGTCGCACAACCAGGGCCTCTACCTGTACGGGAACATCCTGGCTGTCCTGTCGGTCCAGCAGCAGACCATCCACGTCTTCCAGGTCACCCCCGAGGGCACCTTCCTGGATGTGCGCACCATCGGCCGCTTCTGCTACGAGGACGACCTGCTGACCCTGTCGGCCGTCTACCCTGAGGTCCGGCGGGACGGCCAGGCGGGCATGGCCGGCCCCTACAAGGAGCCAGCCATCAACTCGCTGAAGCACCGGCTGCTGGTGTACCTGTGGCGCCGGGCCGAGCGCGATGGCAGCGCTGTGGCCAAGAGGCGCTTCTTCCAGTACTTTGACCAGCTGCGCCAGCTGCGCATGTGGAAGATGCAGCTGCTGGATGAGAACCACCTGCTCATCAAGTACACCAGCGAGGACGTCGTCACTCTCAGGGTCACCGACCCCTCCCAGGTGAGGGCCCAGCCCCTGTGTGGCCGGGAGGGTTGGCGACCCCCCGCCTCCAGGGATGGCCAAGGATCGCGTGACTTCGCTCCTGATCCCGGGGCTCCTGGGGGGGTTTGGAGGGACGTCTAGCCCCATCTGGCCGGGCCAGGGGAGTTCTCCGCCGCCCCAACTGATGGGAGGCCTGGTAGCCGGCCTCGGCAGATTGGGTCCCATCGACCAATCTGAGCCTCCAGCACCTGCTTCGCCAACCCACCACACCCCTGTGCCCCTGGAGACGTTAGTGAGCGCCGAAATGGTCTGTGCTGTGGTGGGCTGCGGCATGAAGTAAAGCAGGGAGGGAGAAGGAGGAGGAAGAGAAACAGGACAGAATGGCTCCCGGATGAGCAAGAGTCAAGTGTGGGCCCTACAGTGGGTGGGCAGCATGGGGGTTTCTGGGGCCGATGGAGAGGTGGTGGGACAACAAGGGATCATGAGTCGGAGAAGACTCTCTCCCAGTGGCAAATTGCCACACGAGCATGCAGGCAGCCCTGGGGGCTGCATCCGCCTTGGAGAAATTCTCCTCCATGAAGTCAGCCACTAGAGAGCCAGCCGCTTGGCCGAGAAACCACACAGGGCGCCGAGCCTCAGTCCTGACCCTAACTCCCGAACCGCCCCTGTCCTGCCCGAGTCCTGCTTTGCTGGGTGGCTCTCGTGTCCATTGCTCAGTCCTATTTATAGAGTGTTTACTGGGTGCAGAGCACTGTACTAAGCGCTTGGAAGAGTGCAGTAAAACTGAGTTGGTAGACTGGTTCCCTGCCCACAATGAGCTTACAATCTAGAGAGGGAGACAATCAATCAATCAATCGTATTTATTGAGCGCTTACTGTGTGCAGAGCACTGTACTAAGCGCTTGGGAAGTACAAGTCGGCAACACATAGAGATAGTCCCTACCCAACAGCGGGCTCACAGTCTAGAAGGGGGAGACAGAGAACAAAACCAAACATACTAACAAAATAAAATAAATAGAATAGATATGTACAAGTAAGATAAATAAATACATAAATAAATAGAGTAATAAATATGTACAAACATATATACATATATACAGACAGACGTGAATATAATAAGTGATGAACATCTACAGAAGTGGTGTGGGGCTGAAAGAGGCCAGGATAAAGGGGGCAGATCCAACTGCAAGGGCGACGCAGAAAGGAGAGGGAGAAAAGAAAATGAGGGGCTTAGTCAGGGAAGGCCCCTCGGAGGAGATGTGCCTTCAGTAAGTCTTTGAAGTGGGGGAGAGAGGGTCTGTTGGATGTGAAGAAGGAAGGCGTTCCAGGCCAGAGGCGTGATGTCCCTCCGGACCCCCACCTGACTCCCCATCTTCCTCCTTTCCAGTCAGGAGAGGGCCCCTTCCGGTTCAAAGTCACCCCCTGAGGAGCTTCCTCTGGAGAGGGGGATTCTTGGGGAGCTCCTAGCCCGACTCTCCCCTGACCCTCTCTCAAACCTCAAGCGAGATCACCTCCTGGACACCAAGTGCCGTTCTTGGGCCTTCCTCCTCCTCTTCTCCCTGACTTGGGGTACAGGCTTGGGTGGTTAGGTGCTAAGAAAGTAACCCAGGGGCCAGGGGATGCTCTCCCCACCGTCAGTCACGTGTCTGGGAAGTGCTGGTCCAGGCCCCTATCTTCATCATCATTCTCAGTGGTATATCTTGAGCACTTGGGTGAGTCCAGCCCAACAGAGTGGATCGACACGTTCCCCGCCCACAAGGAGCCCCTAGACTGATGGACAGATGGCAGGTCTCCAGACCGGCAACCAGAAGCTGCCGGCTGGTGCCGCTGCTCCGGTTTCACTGGAGACGGGCGTCTAGGGCAGGGCTTGTCTACTTCTGGGTCACTGGGCTCCATCTCCACCCCGGGATAGGCACCTGCCTTATCCCACTTCTCCCCATTCCTGCCTGGGAGCCGAGGTCCGGAGGTATTAATACCTGCCTCCCCCTCTAGACTGCAAGCTCAGCGCAGGCAGGAAGTGAGCGTACCATCTCTGTTGGATTGCACTCTCCCAAGCGCTTAAAACAGTGCTCCGCACTCAGTAAGCACTCAGTAAATACAATTGCTGCTGATGATGAAGTAGCTGGCTTGGAGCTGGTCTGGGCCAGGGGCGCTGTGTGGAATTAGTAACCCAGAAGCCTGGCCTCCTCAGAGCTCTGGGACTTCTCAAAATGATTTAATGCAGCTGGCCTACATATATGAGTTAAACAAATAGTTTTTGTTAAATACTTACAATGTGCCAGGCCCTGTACTAAGCACTGGGTTAAGGTGCCAGCTAATCAGGTTGGACACAGTCCCCATCCCACTTGAGGCTCACAGTCTTAATCCCCATTTTACAGATGTGGCAACTAGCTTATTATGGGCAGGGAACGTGTCTACCGATTTTGTAACATTGTACTCTCCCAAGTGCTTAGTACAGTGCTCTGTACATGGTAAGCCCTCAAGAAATACCATTGATCGAATGATTGATTGAAGTGACTGGTCCAAGGTGACACAGCAAAGTGGCAGAGCTGGGATTAGAACCCAGATCCTCTGAATCTCTTGCCTAGGTTTTTTCCATTAGACCTCACTGCTTTCTTTGAATCCCCCCAGTGTGCAGAGCACTGTGCTAAGCACTTAGGAGTGTAGGGTGAGCCCGACCCCTTTCCTGTAGCCTATCTCCCTGTCCAGTGGGGGAGAGCGACGGTGAAATTACAGATGGGAGGACGGAAGAGGAGTGGGTTTGTCCGTGTATTCAGGTTTACGAGGGGGTGGGGGCCAGGGCCAGGCAAAGAGACAGGGTGATGAATTGACCCACTGATACAGCCGAATTCGAACCCACCCCTTCCCACACTCCCCTCTGCCCCACACATGGCTCCCTTCCTCCAGTATCCCGAGGATGGGCCAGTGAGGAAACTGAGCACTCAGCCCCCAGTGCCATGGAGCTCCTTAGGATGGACGGCATTCCCGAGGTGAGGGATGGGGGTGGGGGGCGGCCTCTCTGAGCTTATCCCTTGGGGCGTAAGTGGGGGCCGCGGAGCCTGGGTTTTGCGGGGACTGGCGTGCGAGGAGGGCGGAAACACTGGCATCCAGGAATGTCCCTGAGACAGGTGGTGACCTCGAGCTGCTGTCCCGCTGATCCCCGGCCCAGACTGAGGCCGCCAAGCCCCTCGGGGTCACCATTCGGCCTGCCCACGGCTGGAAGGAGGGACCAGGCAATGCCTCCCGTGGAATCCGGCCCCTTGGCGTCCGGATGGGCTTCCGGGGCTCTTCCCTGTGGGCTCCGCCGCCACTGCAAATCCCGACAGCCGGACCCTACCACCGCTCTCCGCTAAAAGAGCATCGGTGGAGAAAAGGGTAGGAAATGTGCCCTGCCTCTCTGGGATTTCATTTGTCCAACAGCGGGATGTCGCTGAGACGGAACTGCCCGGCCCAACTGCACCACACAATGCCCCGAAGGGGCCTCTCTGCAGGTTCCAAATATTCAGGGGCAAAAATAGATGCCCAAAACTGATCTTTCAACTCTGCATAGACCGGGGAAAATAATTTGCCAGCAGCCAGCCCTGGGCTGCAAATCACTTCCCCAGCAGGAAAGAAAATTAAATCTGGCACTTTAAAAAAGTGTTTTTTATACCCAGGCCCCGGGTGGGGTGCAGGGAGGGAATAAACACTTGGAAGGGGAATATTGAAAGCTCACAGTTTGAAACCCAAGATTGAAATTCCTTTTTTTTTTTTTTTTTTTTGAAAAGCGGCCAACACGGTCATTCCAGCTGAGTGATCAGGCATCGTGGCCAAGAGCCCCCTGGGGCGTCACCAAACCTCCAGCCCCAGGGGTGGGGGCGTCTGCCTGTCCGATCAGGGGAGTGCGGGGCCGCGGTGGCCCACTGACCGCCCCTCCTTACCTCCCTCCCTCTCTCCCTCCGCTCCTCTCTCCCCGGCTGGCAGCCATCCTTCTTCGTGGTGTACAACATGGTGACGACGGAGGTGATCGCCGTGTTCGAAAACACCTCGGATGAGCTGCTGGAGCTCTTTGAGAATTTCTGTGACCTCTTCCGCAATGCCACCCTGCACAGCGAGGCTGTCCAGTTCCCCTGCTCTGCCTCCAGCAACAACTTCGCCAGGCAGATCCAGCGCCGGTGAGTCGCCCGGGGTGGGGCAGGGAGGGACGGGCAAGGCCGACACACGGCGTCTCGGCGCGAGAAATGTGGTGAGAAGTGCAGGCTGGTGGGCCCTGCCTGACTGTCGCACCCCCGGAGCGGCACGGACGCCGCTCAGGGATGGGGAGAGCACTTGAAGTCACAGCAGGGGCAGGCAGAGCGACACTCGGCCGGGTCTTCCACGCGAATTGCCCCAGTCGGTTGCTTTTCAGCTTTGGCCGACTGGAAATGTTTCTCGCAAAGGACGGTGGTTGGACTTTTGCCTTGGGAACCGCTGAGGCGTTCCCTCCAGTGTGAGGGGAACTGCTGAGGCGTTCCCTCCAGTGCGAGGGGAACTGCTGAGGCATTCTCTCCAATGTGGAGCACACACTCTGAGCCTCCCGCCCCGCCCCTACCCCCAGTTCCCAGGGTAGGTCTCCTCCCAATGCCGGACTGGCCCAGCTCGGGTCGGAGCGGTGGGGTGCCCTCCGACCGAGACGCCTCCCTGCCGGTTCCAGGTTCAAAGACACTATCGTGAATGCCAAGTATGGCGGGCACACGGAGGCGGTGCGCCGCCTGTTGGGGCAGCTCCCCATCAGTGCCCAGTCGTACAGTGGCAGCCCCTACCTCGACCTTTCGCTCTTCAGCTACGATGACAAGTGGGTGTCGGTCATGGAGCGGCCCAAGACATGCGGCGATCATCCCATCAGGTACCAAGAGATTCCGGGGCCTGGAGGGGTGGGGGGTGGGACCCTGGGAGAGATTTCTCCGCTCCTCTCACCACTCTCTACTCTCCTGCAGCCAGCTGGCAGGCCCTTGTGAAGGAACACTGCCAGCCTCACCCCCGTGGAGGGCTGGCAGGAAGGGGCACCTCCCCTCCCTTCCCTTTTCAACTCGTTGACCATTGGGGCTCGGAGAAGCAGCCCGGCCTAGTAGGGAGAGCCCAGTCCTAGGACCAGGGTTCTCATCCTGGTTTTGCCATGTGCCTGCTGAGTGACCTTGGTCTAGTCACTTCACTTCCCTGAGTCTCAGTTTCCTTCTGTGTAAAATGGGGATTCAATACCAGTTTCCCTTTCCCCCTTAGACTATGAGCCCCCTGTGGGATGGGGCCTGCATCCAACCTGACTGTAAGCTCGTGTTGGGCAGGGAACGTGTCTACCAACTCTGTTAAGTTGTTTTCTCCCAAGCGCTTAGTACAGTGCTCTGCGTCCGGTAAGCACTCAATAAATACAATTGCTTGATCTAGCCCATCGCTTAGTATGGGTGCTGGCACATGGTAAGTCACTTACAGGTGCCGTGATTATTATTATTAGTACTCTCCCGAGCACTTAACTACAGTGCTCAGCACACAGAAAGTGCTCAATAAATACCACGGATTGGTTAGAACACAGGGTGAGAGGGCCTTCCCCAGCCTTCAATCAATGGTGTTTCAAGTGCTTACCGTTTTCAGAGCACCGTACTGAATGCTCGGGTGAGGACAGTACCACAGAACTAGCAAACCCATTCCCTGCTCATAGCGAGTTTACAGTCTAGAGGAAGGCAATTCCATCCCCTTCTTTAGGGTCCCCTTTCTGATTTAATCCTTCCAGACAGATTATTCTTCTGTCAAGGAATGACGGGGAAGGCATGGCTGGTCGTCTGAACGGGAGCTGGTCGCCATTAGGCCACTGTCCACCCACAACAGAAGGACTAATGTGACCCCGTTGCAACATTCAGGCGAGTTTGACCAGTTCAGTTCGTTTGATTGTGGCCCCGCTTGTGGGACGGTTTGTTAGAAACCATGAAAATCTCAGACGCAAGCCTCGTGAGGCTCTCCCACGATTTCCCCACAACCTGGGGCGAGATTTGCTCTTGGTTTTGCAGGTGGTGTATTGCACCAGATGGCAAGAGAAGCAGCATGGTTTAGTGAAAAAAGCACAGGCTTGGGAGTCAGAGGACATGGTTTCTAATCCCGGCTCAGCCCTTTGTCTGTTGTGTGACCTTGGGCAAGTCACTTAACTTCTCTATGCCTCAGTTACTTCATCTGTAAAAATGGGGATTAAAAGTGCTAGCCCCGCGTGGGACTCCTGATTACCCTGTCTCTACCCCAGCACTTAGAGCAGTGCTTGGCCCATAGTGAGCACTTAACAAATACCATAATTATTATGGCCCTGTGGGCTGGCAGAGTGGGCAGAGCTCCTCGGGGGCATTCCAGAAAAAGAAGGCACAGTAGCATGGAGAAGTGTTAGGCTTGAAGACCTTGGGGGTAGAATGGCCTTTCGGTAGCCCAGCTGGCAGGTACCGAAGGCTGGCAGGCAGCTTTCCTCCCCTGGGACCCTGCCTTGCCGAGCCGCTGGCCTTGAGTCTCCCGCTGGTTCACCTCAGGGGGTTGGAAGACCGCCAGAACTGAAGAGGCCCGGGGAAGGATATACCCCCGCCAGAGAAGAAAGCTCTGAAACCATGTGGTAGTCCGAGCTTGCAAACGGAAGTGATTCAGGTGGGTTTTAGCCTAGCTTAGGGGCTTCCAGCTTTGTCGCATTAAGAACGGTCTGTGGACTGTGGGGGGCGAGGTTTGTGTGACTGAGGTCAGAGCTTCTCTTCTATTGGGCCAGGAACCTGAATCGATTTGTAGACTGGTTCTCTCTCATCCTTGTTTATTTCCCTCGGATTTCCCAACTGGGCTACCCTGCTTGCAATTGGCTGACCAGACTCCATGTTCAGGGTGGGCTTTGGTGGGCACAGCAGGAGGCCTGAGTGCTAAAGCAAATGACCGATTAGCAGCTTGCATCCCATCTAGGCCGTGCCCAAGATGGTGGAGGATGAAAGTAAGTCTTCACACACTCTCTTTTGCAGTCTCTTCCTCTGTCCCCTCCCTGCCCCCTCCCCGTCCTGGCCCTCCTTTCTCCCTCCTCCTCCTCCTTTTCCTCCTCCTTGTTCTCTTCATCCTCCTCCTTTTTCTCTCAGGTTCTATGCTCGGGACTCTGGTCTGCTCAAATTTGAGATCCAAGCTGGCCTGCTGGGCCGCCCCATCAACCACACAGTCCGCCGCCTGGTGGCCTTCACCTTCCACCCATCTGAGCCCTTCGCCATCTCAGTGCAGAGGACCAACGCTGAATACGTTGTCAACTTCCACATGCGCCACAGCTGCACGTGAAAGGAGGCCGGCCTGGCAGCCCGAACACTTGCACCCCAGGCCCCACGCCTGCCCACCCACCTCCACAAGCCCATGGTCCCTTGGGGGGCTGGCGCTGGGGAACCCAGCCGAGACTGACTTCTTCATGCATTGGTCTGAACCAAGCGCGGACTGATTTCAAGCCCCCCCGGTAGCTCTTGGGCAGGCATCCAGCATTAAGTTTTAAGTTTCTTTGGGTTATTTTTGGTTTTGGGTTTTTTTGGAATCGGACTGATATGTAGTTGAGAACTCCCCGTTGGTCCCGAGTTGCTTTTCCTGGTCAGCCCGTCTGGGCTTCCCGGTGCTTGGCCTGAAGCGAGGCCGGTGGCTGGCGGCGTGGGCACAGCTGTTTATTCCCCGGGACTCTACTCACTCCTTTCATCTAGTCAAAAAACAAGTCTGTCTTTAAGAGAAAATAAAGGCCCTGGTATTTTCTTACTTATTCATCCCTGCACCAACAAGGCAGCCTTTTGTTTTGACTTTGCTCCCCGTTGCCGTCCCAGCCCTCTCTTGAAGACCCCTGGGGTTGCTTTGTGGCTCGGAGGGCAGAGCTCTGCAGTGTCTTGTCCTAGCGGGGGGGGGGAACGGGGAGTAACTATGAGAAGGGAGCAGCCCTCTCTGACCATATTTGGGGGTGGTCCCTGCCAGGGATGGAGTCAGGGGTGTCCTCTAATCCACCTGAATGTGGGGGGAACATAGCCCCACAGCTCTGGCTCCCTGCTGGTTGGGCGGTCCACATCAGGAGTGACCGGCTCTGGCTGGGGCCAGGGACCACCGACTGCCTCCAAGCAGCCCGGACCGCTGCCCTCCGCTGCCGCCATCTGCCAAAGGGCCCTCTGGGAGGTGCTCCACGGGAGGCCCTGGCCCACCCTCCCGGCTCTGGTGGGAGATCGGGAGGAAGGGAGGCAGGGTGGGTTCTTCCTCAGCTGTTTTGGTGGACAAAGCTATGAGCCTTGGAGGGAGGTGGGCCAGCAGAGCTAGGAAGGGGCTGCTCGGATGCTTCCAGAATCCTCTCTGGGAAAATCTTCCCAAACCACATTGTGCTGGGCAGTATTTCTACAGCCCCTTGGCTCCAGGACCAAAATCCACCTTCGTCAGGTCCTCTCTGCCTGTCAAACCCACTCTCCTCCAGTCTGTGCTTCTCAGGAACTGGGTTTGGGGAGAATTCTGTGACCCCTCACCATCACAGCCATCTGTCAAAATGGCTCCGGAGCGCCAAGCTCTGGCCTAGGCGCTGGAGTAAAGCCAATGAGCATTAGCAAGCAGGACCCTGCTTGTCAAGAGGCTCATGTTCTAATATGGAGGAGACAGACAAAACTCAGCTTTCTAAAGCTACTGATAACATCTATCATACAAAATAACAGGTAAAGACTGTCAGAAGAGAGTTTCCCTGGTCTGCCAACCCAGGACCTCTAAAGTTTTTTGTTTTTTTTTAAATGGTATTTGTGAAGCGCTATGTACCAGGCACTGTACAAAGCACTGGGGTAGATACAAACTAATTGGGTTGGACACAGTCCATGTCCCACATGGGGCTCACAGTCTTAATCTCCATATAACAGATGAGGTACCAGAGGCACAGAGAAGGTAAATGACTTGCCCAGGGTCATACAGCAGACAGGTTGGTGGTGGAGCTAGCATTAGAACCCAGGTCCTCTGATTCCCACTAGGCCACGCCTCTTTCCAATAATTTTCACCAGCACTTGAAAGCCCAAGTCTGATCTCGATTAATTATGGAATTGATTAATCATGGAATTTAGGTGCTGAGCACTGTGGGTAAGTATAGAGGATTGACATAGTTTCAGTGCAGACATGATCTCTGGCATGGGGCTGGCAGCCCTAATAATAATTGTGCCCTGTGCCAAGCACTGTATTAAGCACTGGGGTAGATACAAGATCATCAAGTACCTCTTGGGGCTCACAGTCTAAGTAGGAGGGAGAATAAGGAGTGAATCGCCATTTTGCAGATAAAGGAACCGAGGCTCAGAGAAGTTAAGTGTCTTGCCCAAGGTTGCACAGCAGGTACTCGGTGGAATCAGGATTAGAACCCAGGTCCTCTGACTCCCAGGCCCATTCCACTAGGCCGTGCTGCATCCATCTACCTCGCCCCCTAAACTGGGGTAGAGGGATAGTAATGATTGTCATATTTGTGAGGCACTTATTATGTGCCAGGCATCGTACTAAATGCTGCGATAGATACAAGCTAATGGGGTACTATATTGGGCTTACAGAATAAGCAGGCAGGAGAATGGGTATTGAATCCCCGTGGTGAAGATGAAGGAACTGAGGCCCAGGGAAGTGAAGCGATTTGCTCAAGGTCACACAGCAGGTAAATTGGTGGAGGTGGGATTAGAACCCAGGCCTTCTGGCTCCCAAGCCCCGGGTCTTTCCCCTAGCCCACGCTGCTAATGAGGAACGGTAAGAGTGAATGATGTTTTCACCTCATAGGTCTCATTTGCCCTAGCTGGGACCCTCTAGTGTTGGAAAGAGATCGGGGGGCTGTTCGGCTCCTTTGGATGTCATCGTTGCCAATTCTGCCGATTGTTTGCAGTAACTGGCCAGTTACTCTTTAAAGCCTTGAAAAGATGGGGAGTTGACGGCAGCCAGGGAACTAGGGGGTTCCAGATTTGCAAGGTTGAGCAGCTTCTGCCGTAGAGTTGAAATTGCACCTCCTCCCTGCCCAATCCCAGATATCTCCCAGGACTTGGAGCTCTCATCGTGGCTGTGTGGTCTGGGGAAAATCACTAAACCTCTCTTCTCTCTGTTTTCTGCCTTGTAAACGGGCCGAGAGGCATTTCTCCCTACCTCTCGTGGGGATTTCTGAGGACAGATGAGAGAACAGATGTGACGGCTGTGAATTCTAAAGGCGAAAGACACTCTGCAAGGCCAAGGCACAATTATTTGTCTGCTTTGGGATGCAGAGATTTCTGCCCTAGATGGTGCGTCTCCCAGGGAGTTTGTGAGCAGACACTCTTACGTGGCCCACTGAGGGGTGAGGAGTCATTCCTTCCCTCCAGTGCTCCTCATTTGCCCTTGAATTAGTGAGCTTTCTCCTGACATCGGCCTCCGCCATTTGCTTCAGGGGGGAAAGAGGCGTCCATCCGCCGCCTCATTCTCCAAGTTGCCTCTTTTTCTGGTTAAGCCCACGAATTACCCAACCTCGGCTGCTCGCCATGATTTTGAGGAAGAAGCCCCCGTGTCCCGGCCTTTTGGGAAGCTGGGCGGCAGACCTGTCGTGCCCATCTTGTGAACTCTGATGCTGAAATCTCCCTCCAGGCCAAGTTCAAGCTCCCCAGGAGAAGGAGTCAGGGATGGAGAGCAGCTTGAGATGCCACGGAGAGGCTTGATTCAGGTCTGGAGGTACTGTGGTCTTACCTCTTCTGCCTCTGGAGACCCGGGGGTTAACACACTCTCTAAACAAGAGACTGCCCCTCCTCCTCCCCCAGTTTCCCCCTCACCTGAACTTTTGAACCTCGCCTGAAAGAACCTTGAAGTGGGGTGTTTTTATCCTAGCTTTTGTGGTGGACAGAATGCCGGGGGGGTGGGGGTGCCGGGGGGGCGGGGGGGGAGTGGGGGGATTGAAAACCAACTAAGTGCTCCCATCCAAGGCAAACCTTTGAAGCCCTAGCGATTTTCATGGTGGATCCAGAGAAGTGTATTTCAGGTGAAGCCACTCCAGAACACAGGCCGTGGGGCCATGGGCGGTCAGGGTCGAGCCCCTGCAGTCGGTTGGCGTCATCACCCTCCTGGGGCAACCCAGTCACCAGGGAGGGGAGGTGGGGTCGGCTACCCTTTTAGCCGGCTGCCTCCGCCTCAGGTCTCTTCATCAACAAAATCAGTAGCCGCCCACCGATGATCTCAACTGCCGAAAGACCTGGTGGAAAGAACACAGGGCCGTGATCCAGGCTCTGCTGTGGGCCTCCTGTGTGACCTTGGAAAAGTCACTCAACCTCTCTGGGCCTCAGCATCCTCACCAGTAAAATGGGGATTCACTACCTGTTCTGTCCCTTACTTAGACTGAGAGCCCCACCTGAGCAGGGATACAGCGGATTCACCCCAGCCAAGGCTGAAGGCAGGGCTTGGCACGTAGTAAGTGCTTAACAAATACCGCCATTTGGATCACCTTCTTGGGCTGGGGTTCGAGTAAAGACTTAAGAGAGGGGTAAGGTTAAGGAATCATCATCGCCATTATCGGAGCTTCTACAGTTTGCAGTGTACTGTACTAGATGCTGCGGGGGACCAACAGGAAGGAAAGGTGTGGTCCTCGCCTTTGAGGGGCTTACAGTCCATCAGTGGTATTTATTGAGCGCTTACTGTGTGCAGAGCACTGTACTAAGCACTTGGCAGAGTTCAATCAATCAGTGGTACTTAATGAGCTCTTACTATGTGCAGAGTGCTGTACAAAGCACGTTCCCTGGCCCAGCAAGCTTCCAGTCTAGCAGAGTCTAATGGAGGAGACAAGCCGATCCTGGCTACGTGAGTGAGTAAAAATGAACCATATGACAGGGAAGGGCGAGGCGCCATGATGGCTTTATCAGTCACTTCACCGTGAGGGGTTTGCTTGACTTAATAATGATTGTATTTGTTAAGCGCTTACTATGTGCCAAGCACTGTTTTAAGTGCTGGTTTGCCCTCGGTCCCCTCTAGAGGGCTGTTTGGTGTTTCTCTTAGATGATGGGCTCCTCTGGTTCCCCTGGCCCCATCCGTACGGGGCTGGCAGAGGGGGGCCCAGAGACGGGGGAAAGGTCCCAGGGGATTTACCTGCTCCTTTTAGCATGAACTGAACCCAGCGTCTCCGCTCTGCCTCCCACCTGCCTCATTACAGCATATTTCTGTATCCCCTCAACGGAAGGGATGCGGCCGCAGCATTTAATTAGCGACTGGGAACATGCTCTTCCAAGGACATGGATTCATTTCTCCACCAGCTGTTGCACAGCGCTCCTTAGCAACACGGTGCATCTGCCCCCGGCCCCTTCTCGGGCCCCCGCGGTGCTGCTCCAGGAGAGGTCTCCTCTCCCGTGAGGAAGCACGAGGCCAGGCTCAGGTGGGCCCCCTGGCTTCAGCCCTTCAGAGCTTCGGTCACCCTTGGACCACCGGCCCCTTTCAGGAGGTCACCCCACCCTGATGGTACCCGAAGAGTCGTCCCCTCCCCACACGCACTCCAGAAACACATGAATCAGTGGCCCTGTCAGAAGCCCCTCTTTTTCGAAACTCCCACCAGCCCCCGGGGGCTAATTGGGGTGTGTCGGGCTTGAAATGAGGCCGATGCAGGGAACTGATTTGTTTGTGGGGGTGGGTTACATCCAACTGTTCTAGGGTTGGGAGAGATCAGAGCACCCCTTCCCCACCCCGCTTAACTGCTTTTGTCTTTCCGTCTCCGGTGAGCTGTAGCCAGTGCTAGTGAGGGAGGAACCCCGCCATTTTGGAACCAAGGAAGGTTAAGGTAGAACTCTTGGCAGTGGGCAGCTGGGCGAGGGGAGGGGCCTGGGGCTTTGTTTGTGGCTCGTCCTCCATGCCCCTCCGCCACCCTGGACCCCCACAGTTCCCCCTCCCGGATCAGTCAGATGTAGGAGACCTAGACCACCCCTCTCGCACTCTCCAGCCCCGCTCCCCAGGCCACTTTCCTTGGCTCAGGTGGGCTTAGTGTCCCAAGGCAGGAGAGGAGATGGAGGAGTTAACTGGGAGGCTTCCTAGCACATCCTTGGGTCAGAAAGAACAGATTTTCCCGATCTCGGGACACATCAGGGGATGGCAAAGCCGATCTTACTTCCCCCTCCTAGCGGCTGCCTATCGATGGAGTGAAAATAGGAAGTACAAAGCTCCAGCACCTTTCGGGACCCCGGCTGTTCTGGCTGCCGTCGGCTTGCCTCAGCCTGTACAAGCTTTCCTGGCCCTTCTGGGGGGATGTTTGTTTCGAATCCTTCGACCGGAAGCCAACGGGATGATCCTTTCCTACTCCCTGCTCCTCCTGCCTCCTGGGACAGCGGGGAGGGGGCAGGTGATAGGAGGAAAGGGGACAGGGTTCTCACACTCAGCCGCTCCGGAGTCTGCAAGTCGCTAATGTTGGCCGCCTCCAAGAGGAGGGTCTATGCCAGAATTAGCTTAATAATAATGGTATTTGTTAAGCGCTTACTATGTGCCAGGCACTGTAGTAAACACTGGGATAGATACAAATAAATCAGGTTGGACAAGGTCCACGTCCCACATGGGGCTCCCAGTCTCAATCCCTATTTTACAGATGAGGTAACCAAGGCCCGGAGAAGTGAAGTGACTCACCCAAGGTCACAAGCAGATAAGTGGCGGAGCCTGGATTAGAACCCTGGTCCTTCTGACTCCCAGGTCTGTGCTCTATCCACTAGGCCACGCTGCTTCTCTTGTGAAGCAGAGAAGCTTGAGAAGGAAGGGGGTCTTCCAGGCTACTTGCTTTGCCTTGATAAATCTGCGGCCTTTATTATTATTACTGTTGTTTTTGTTATTGTATTTGTTAAGTGCTTAGACTTTGTCAAGCATTGTTCTAAGCACTGAGGTAGGTACAGGTTACTCAATTGGAAACAGTCTCTCACCCACATAGGGCTCACAGCCCAAGTAGCAGAGAGTAGGACTTATATTTTACAGTGGAGGAAACTGAGACCCGGAGAAGCGACATGACTTACCCAAGGTCAGACAGCAGGCAATTGGCAGAGCCAGGATTAGAACCCAGATCCTCTGACTCCCGGGACTGTGCTCATGCCACGAGGCCATGCCGCTTTTCAGGGTTTGTGTGGGTCAGCAGGGAACCGGAGGACGGGAAACCCAAGCACAGAGAGAGAAGTCCAGGGAGGCCTCCTCCACCTCCCTCTCAGCCCATTCATGAGGACCCGGAGGGACAGAAGGCATCTGTCCCCTTGGAGAGTCTCTTGCTCTTAGGCAGGCCCCTCTCACGGGTCCAGGGTGATGTGAAACTTCCCTGCCATGGAGAAGATGTTATTGTTCCCCATTAGGCCTGGCTCCTTCTGGGCAGGTACCCGAAGACTTAGAAGAGGAAGGAGAAGCCAGGGGAGGCCAGTAGAGCCTGAGTGCCTCTGCAAGTAGGGCAATTGCACCGGATGCCTATATATGCAGGGCACTGCAAAAGATGTCTATTTGTGTGGGATGCTGCAGTGGAGGCTTATGTGTGAAGGGCACTGCACAGGATGCTCTTGTAGGGAGGGCACTGCACTGGACACCTACTGGGTGCAGGGCACCCTGTACTGGATACTTACTGCGGGCAGACGAGTGAGTTGAGCAACTACTGAGGGCAGAGAACTGTACTAAGGCACTTGAAGGACATTTAGAAGTATAAGTCATAAGCTTACAACCTTTCAGGGAGGACAAAATGGACATAAACGGATAAATTATATCCATCTGGTATAAACAGATAAATATACCAGGATTAAGAGTGTAAGGAAAGATAGGAGACACAAACGCAAGTAGATCGCGTCAGTGAAAAATAACAAATCAATGAATGGGGAGCAGGGAAAGAAGTCACTAGAAAGGTCCAGGCGTGGGGGGAGGGAATTGGTCAGTGAAGGTCTCCTGGAAGAGGAGGCCTTTCAGGGTCAATCGAATATGAGCTTCAGGCCGAGCTCCCCATGAAGGACCGGAGGGGATGGCGGTGGGGAGGGGGGCGAGGTGAGGGAGGGGCGTGGGGGGGGGCAGAGACACCTGCCTGACCTGGGCAGGGGCAGGGCCCACCACGGCTGCTGCTAGAACCCCCCCGCCCTGGCGGAGAGCAGCTGTTGTTTTTTGTGATGGGGGGAGGGGGCAGAGGGAAGGCCAGTGCCGGGCAGGATTAGGTGTACCCGGCAACCTTGGCTGCCATTTAGTCAGGTAGAACATGGGGCCTCTCCAGCTCTGCCTCCTGCCACTTTGACTCTGGGATCTTCGCTCTTGCTAATCTCCATCCCCATGGCAACCGGGGGTGACAAGAGAGCCAGAAGGGCCATCACTAAGGCGATGGAATCCCCCCCCCCCACAACCCCTGTACCCTCACCCCCTATCATGCCGAGACCGACGGTGGTGCTGGTGCCAGAGAAGTTCGGCAAGCCAAGAGAACACTCTGACCTTTCTAGCAACCCCGGGGTGGGGGGATCAGTTCTGCCCTGAATGCCCTGTTCATGCAGGAGCCAGGAAAGTGGGGGTAGGGGATGGGGGCCCTCACCCCCCAGGGCTGCTCCATTTTGGATTCCCCAGGCCTCTTCCAGACAACCGAAGGGGACAGTTCCTGCTGCAAGCGAAGAGGAGGAGGAGGAGGAGGAGGAAAAGGAAGAGGAGCAGGAATAGGAGGAGGAAGAGAAGAGTGGTCAGGAGAAGGCAGGAAGGGGAAGGATGACCGAGAATTGTTGTTCCACCAGACCCGCAATATTAGGGCAAGGGGGTCCACCACTGATGCCTGAAGGTGGCAGGTTCAAAGCAACAAAAAGAAACACTTGGTGGATGATGAGCATAGGGATAGGGAATGTGTCTACCAACCCTGTTGTACTCTCCCAAGGTCCGAGTACAGTGCTTTGCACACAGTTAAGTGCTCAGTAAATACTACTGATTGATGGATGGAATTTGGTACCCAGAAAGCTGTGTAGCAAGGTCAAGAAGGGTGTCGGATGACTCCTCAGACAGACCACGCGTAGTGGGTCACCAAAGGTTAGCGAGAGAATGGAGCAATCTATCCCTCAGTCGATGATATTTGTGGAGCTCCTTCTGTATGCAGAGCACCGTGCAGGTGGAAGTTGACTCCAGGGCTACAGATTGGCCCTGCCCCTCTTGTGCACTCTCGTGCCCACTGGTCGTGTTTCTGTTGGGGCACACAGGGTGCAACGAGCCAGGAGGCGGGCAGGGGTGCTGCTCAGCGGAGGGCCTGCAAAGAGGTGGGAACTGGGTAAGGCCACTGGAGTTATTGTGGAAATGTCTCTCAGGAGAGCCACGCCAAAGCCGCTTTGGCAAAGAGGATTGGGAAGAGAATGGAGGGGCTTCCTCACAGTTTAGATGGGGGTGGTAGGAAAACTGCTGGAGAGTTTTCCAAAATGTTCTCAGATGGAACTTTCTAAACCGTAGCTCAGTGTGGTCAGTGAATGTGTCTACTAACTCTGTTTTTACTGTTGCTTCCCAACCGCTTAGTACGGGCCTCTGCACACAGTATGCACTCAGTAAATACCACTGATTGATTGATTGAGGGATTCTGGAACTCTACCTGTTGGAGTGATGGAAAATGGGACACAGGAGATGCCAGAATGCTTCTAGAAACAGCAAGTCATCATGGCTAGAGCATGGGTCTGGGAGTCAGAAGGTCATGGGTTCTAATTCTGACTTCTGCCACTTGTCTGCTGTGTGACCTTGGGCAAGTCAGTTCACTTCTGTGGGCCTCAGTCACTTCATCTGTAAAATGGGGATTGAGACTGGGAGCCCCTCATGGGGCAGGGACTGTGTCCAACCCAATTCGCTTGTATCCACCCCAACGCTTAGTACACTGCCTGGCACAGAGTAAGTGCTTAACTAATACCATAATTATTTATCTATTTATTTATTATTTATTATTCTAGAGCTTGTATTCCAAAGTACATTATAGGGAGGAGTTCCTGGAAGGGATTTTGGAATCAAATCCTGGAAAAGATTTCACAATATGATACAGGAAAACATTTTAGAATTTTACCATCCAAAGAGTGAAGCAGAATGCTGGGATATTGCCAGAGTGACCCTGCCAAAATCATGCTAATTCTCTAGTCTGACCTCAGTCTAGAGAACTATTAGTTAGGAACAGATTCTGGAGTAATACTTTAGAGAAGAGTTTCAAAACGTAGCACCAACAGAAATGGAGCAGGAACATTATTTGAGAGAAAGGAGGCTTCTCTAACCCTTCCAGAAGGGTGGCCACTCTAAAGAGTGACAGAATGAAGGATTCTGGAAATGGATCGAACCAAGGCAGAGTTCCAAATATGAGACTCACAGCAATTCCAGAATGCTAAGTCCAGAAAGGGATCCAGGAAGGCATTTTGGAATGCTGTTGGGTGAGTCTTCCAAAATTTAACAAATGTTTAGATTCCTCCACCCTACTAATGGAAAAGCTCCCAATGATGACATAGGGAATAATGATATTACATTATAATACTAATTATTGTGATATTTGCCAAATGCTTACTATGTGCCAAGTGCTGGGGTAGATACAAAGATAAAGAAGTCCCAGATAGCCTCTCTGTCTGAGTAGATGGGAAAGCAGGTATTGAATCCCCATTTTACAGATGAGGAACTGAGGCACAGAGAAGTGAAGTGACTTGCCCAAGGGCACACAGCAGACAAGTGGTGGAACTGGGATTAGAACACAGGTCCTCTGATTCCCAGGTCCAGGTTCTTTCCACTAGGTCAAGCTGGGAAGGGTGCTACAATGTGGGTTGTCAAGAGAGGAGCCTTGCAACACTAAGATTCCCTCTAGACCGTAAGCTCGTTGTGGGTCAGGAATTCATATTTATTGTTATAGTGTTCTCTCCCAAGTGCTTAGTACAGTGCTTTGCACACAGTAAGCACTCAGTAAATATGATTGAATGAATGAATGAAGATTGTAGAGGTGCTAGAACAATAGTAGGGATTTGGTGTGGTGCCCAAGGCTAGCTCCAAACTTGACAGAGAAAGCAAGTCGAGAAAGCAATCCTGGGATATTTCTCTAGACGGTAAGCTTGCTGTGGACAGGGAACATTTCTACCAACTCTGCTGTATTGTTCTCTCCCAAGTGCTTAGTACAGTGCTCTGCACGCGGTAAGTGCTCAACAAATACCACTGATGATGATATTCAGGATGTCATATAAACTGCAATTTTAGAATCCTAATCGAGGAGCTTTCCCAATAATGACACCAAGAGGAATCCTGGGGCTTGGGAGTAGCGACAGTGATTGTTATTTATTAAGCGTCTACAGTCTGCAAAGCTCTGTACTACATGCTGGTGGTCGGGAGCGGGGGTGGGGATTATGGGTGAGAATTAGATCCTGTCCCTGACCCCAATGGGCTAACAATCCAAGAATAAAGTGGGGGTAGAAGGGGAGGATGACACTGGAAACATGGAAGGAGAGAAACCCCAAAGCAACATAAAAGACCAGGAAAATGACTTCGAGAAGAATGAGGTGATGAGGCAGGAGGACCAGAGTTTCAGGCTCCTTGCGGCTCAGAACCCAAAATTCACAAAAACCACAGCAACGGCCCCTGTGAAATGTGACATGTTGCTCATGGGGAGACTCGAGAACTCCATCCAAGGAACCCAAGCATACCACACCAGAAGGTATATTATGTCACCGAAAATGGAATTAACTATCTATTGTCTCCTCCTAGCCGGAGTTGATGATAGTGTGTTTCCCCTGCTAGATTGGCAGTGCCTCGAGGGCAGGGATCATGTCTGCCTACTCAATCGGCCTCTCCCAAGCCCATAGTACAATGCTCTGCACAAAGCAGGTGCTCACTAACTACAGTTGATTGATTAAATGGGTGGTGGAGGAGCAGATTAGGGGCTACCTGGAGGCAAGGGAGAGGTGTGAGTGTGTGTGGGGGGGGGGGGGTGAGTGGGGAGGAAGGAGGGGGGTATGATTTACAATGTTATCAGGGCATACATAATATACGGACAGAGGGGGCATTTTAAAATGCCACAAGTTAGGTAAGCAAATTCAGTATCCCTGTGGAAGTCCACTTGGGGAGGTATTCCAAAATACCAGAGAGGGATGGATTACAACACTTCACCCCAACACCCCGTCCTTGTCTCCCCTGCGCGCACACATGCACACACACACACACACACCCCACCACCACCACCACCACCGCCTCCTCCTCTTCCTCCTCTTCCTCCTCACGTTTTCTCCATCTTTGTTGGCCCTGGGTCCGTCACTCTCCTCCCCATTCTAGCGTCAATTCCCTTGCCACTTCTATACCTCCTCTTGGACATCTCCCTCCTTTCTTAGTTCTTTCTCCCTTTACTCCCTCCAACCCTAAGACACCTGCTCCCCCTTCTTTAACCATATTTCCCCATTTTCTCTCTCCTAGTGGTCTTTGTATTCTTTCTTGGCCCTTTTTCAGAAGATCTTTTTATTTCCCTTTTGACTGTTTCTCCTTCCTTCATTTACCCTAAGCCTTTTATTCTAGCCTCCTTCCTCTTCTACTCGTGCATTTACCACAAGGATTTTCGTGACTTATGGATTCTCTCTGCCATCTTCCAGGCCAGGGTGGAATCTGCAGGCAGTTGGTTAGTGTTCTTGGGGACCTGTGTGGGTTGAGGGGGGTGGCTTTCAGTCTGCCTGGGAAGGGGCAGAGAACGGTTGGGGCAGAGGAGGAAGATGGTGCTTCTTGTTTTCCCTCTTTCAATGTGCAAGAGGCTCCCGTTTCCAAGTGGTGACCCAGTTTTCTGTCTCTGTCTGAGCCCCTTGGGCTGATTATGGAAGAGGTGCGACCAGCCTAAATGACTGCAAAGCACTTTTCAATCAGACACAAAATAGGGTGAGAAATGCATTTCCGTTAATGTCGCAATTATCCCAGGCCCAACAGAACAAAAAAAAAAAAAAAAAGAATTTCCTTTGGCTGGGCGTGGGGGCCTGGCAAACAGGCTGCTGCTCACATCTTCAGGATGAAAGCTTAATTCTCTAAAGGCGGGGTTGTGTGTAAGGGGGCCTCTGCACCGAACCTCCGCAGAAGGGGCAGAGTCCTCACCAGGCACAGGGAGATAGCCTGGCTCCAATTCAGAGCCGGGGGGACTGTGAACTGTTTCTGGGGGCAGTGGTCCTTGCCCTGGGCCGGGCAGGGGACCCCATTTAGGAAGCAGGAGACGTGGAAGGCAGCCTCTCTCATTCCCTGGCTGGTCCCTTTGGAGGAGCAGTTTTAGCTCGACCTCGGCTCTTAGTACTATGTGGCTGGTCGTTTCTGTCCTGGTCTCAAACATTGTGGGTTCCAGCAACATCTCCCCACCCCAAAGCACATGCACTCTCTCTGATCCCAAACTGGTTCAGGCCCTGGAGAACACACTCACATGGGAGCAACCCCCTTAACAGCCAACTGGAAAGAGCATGGGCCTGGGAGTCAGAAGACCTGGGTTCTAATCCCAGCTCCACCACGTTTCTGCTGAGTGACCTTGGGCAAGTTCATTAACTTCTCTGTGCCTCAGTTACCTCATGGGGATTAAGACTGTGAGCCTCTTCTGGAACATGGACTGTATCCAAATCTGCTTATCTTGTACCTATCTCAGTGTTTCGTCCAGTGCCTGGGACAGCAATCAAAGGTATTTATTGAGTGTGTACTGTGTGCTTGGAAGAGTACAATACAACAGCTAGCAGACACGTTTTCTGCCCACGACGAGTTTTCAGTCTAGAGGGGGTAAGTTCTTAACAAATATCATTGAGAAAATAAAGAACCCCCATGCTTTACCTTCTGTCTTTGAAGCTCTGAGATCAGGGAAAAAGAGTAAAATCATCCCCTCGAACCTTGGGACATGGGAATTCAAGT
Organism: Tachyglossus aculeatus; assembly: GCF_015852505.1. Lineage (NCBI taxonomy): Eukaryota > Metazoa > Chordata > Mammalia > Monotremata > Tachyglossidae > Tachyglossus > Tachyglossus aculeatus. The sequence goes on from NC_052070.1 coordinate 102,174,412, forward strand.
CCCAGAATGGTTTGGCCCCCTAAACTGAGTGTTACCAGGCTCCAGCCCGGATGGGGGAAACACAAGCATTAACATGAGCAAGAGTACCTGAGGGGTCGGTCTCAGGACATTTGTGCCTCTTCCTCTCCCGTCTGGGTTGTAGCTCCAATAGGTGGTCAGCTCCTGGAGGGTGGGGATTGGGGCTACCAACTCTGTTGTGCTCTCCCAAGTGTTTAGTACAGTGCTCGGGACACCGTCAAGTACTGATCGATTCAGTGCCCGGTGTAGGGAAATCCAGACCTGACCTGGCGAAACCCAGATGTAAGGTTTTGGAGAAAGTTCTGGGGAGCAGGTAAACTGGGATCGGCCATTTTACACGGGGAGGGAAAAGGCTCATCTGCGTCTCTGGCATCGAACCTCGGCCCCAGGATTCATTCAATCGTATTTATTGAGCGCTTACTGTGTGCAGAGCACTGTACTAAGCGCTTGGGAAGTACAAGTTTGCAACATATAGAGACGGTCTCTACCCAACAGCGGGCTCACAGTCTAGAAGGGGGAGACAGACAACAAAACAAAATATGTAAACCAAATAAAATAAATAGAATATGTACAAGTAAAATAAATAGAGTAATAAATATGTACAAACATATATACATATATACAGGTGCTTTGGGGAGGGAAAGGAGGTAAGGCTCAGTCTGGGAAGGCCTAGGAACTGGGAACGTGTCAGGATGGGGCCTGGAGCCCCGGACCCCGGCACCAGCTGCTTTCAGTGGTACAGGACCAAGTCCACTGGCTTCCCTCCGCAGGCAACGGTCGATGAGGGAGGAGGGGCTGCTGACAGTGAGAGAGAAGGAGAGGGAGCTTGCTGTCCATCAGCAATTCCCATTTCCAGGGTCCCCAGCTTCAGCCCGGAACCCAGGCTTTGTCCTGCTCAGGGACTCCAGGTCACGTGGCACCCACTTCAAATGGCGCATGGAACGTGCTTGTCGGAGCCCAGTGGGTTTCCAATTCTCCAGTGGCAGTCTATCGTCTCCCCCTTCTGGCCTGACGAGCCCCCAGCACTAACCCCCGAGTCTTGTGGGGAGCCTGGGAGACAGAGAGGCAGAGGGGCCCGGGAGGGGTGAGGCACCCTACTAAGGAACAGAGGGCTGAGATGGGTGCTATGTGGCAAACCGTTTTCCCACGAGCTCCGAGATGATGTGCCCGCGAGAGCTGGGTGCCACCCTGTCGCTTCTACGGGGCATCAGCTCCCCGTGGCAGGCAGGGGGCCTGAGAGTGGAAAATTTCTCATCTGCTCGGAAGTAGAAGAGGAAATGGGTTTTGTCATCCCTGGCCAAGGGAGCCCCCCTGGGCCGCCCTGCCCCGGCACCATCTGCCGAGCTGGCTCATGGCGGGCGGCAGAAACGCGGAGCCAGGCAAACCTGCAGCGGTGGAGAAACGAAAAACATGCCATCTTCGCTAGTGCCAATGGACAACACCAGCCCCGGCGCCACCTGCAGGGGAAAATTGGGGTGGCGACGGGCATGCCGTCTTTGCCAGGGCCAATGGAGAGCACCCTCCCCGGCTCCACCCGCAGGAGAAAATTGGGATGGCAACTGGGCAGAGCAACCACCTCGTTTGACACTGCCCAGGACCGTAGAGACCAGCTGTGCCACCCTGCTCTGGGTGCTGATTGTGGGATTGTCCAAGGCCCCTTCCCACTTATCTGGCCACCAAGGAGGAAGAACATGACCCCAGGCAGTGTCCACACCCCCTTGCCCAACCAGGTACATACCATGAGCCATCGGGAAGCAGTGTGGCCTAGTGGCTATAGCCCAGGGCAGGGAGTCAGAGGACCTGGGTTCTAATCCCAGCTCCTTCACTTGTCTGCTGTGTAACCTCGGGCAAATCGCTTCACTTTTCTGGCCTCAGTTTCCTCATCTGAAAAATGAGAATTAAGACTGATCCCCACCTGGGACATGGACCGTGTCTAACTTGATTGGCTTGTTTCTACACTAGTGCTTAGTACAGTGCTTGGCACCAAGTAAGCAGCAGCATGGCCTAGGGGACAAAGCATGGGCTCAGGTGTCAGAAGGACCTGGGTTCTAATTCCGGCTCCACCGCATGTCTGCCTTGTGACCCTGGGCAAGTCACGTAACTCCTGCGTGTCTGTTACCTCACCTATAAAATGGGGATTAATATTTCATTCATTCATTCATTCAATGGTATTTATTGAGTGCTTACTGTGTACAGAGCACTGTACTAAGCACTTGGCAACGTATAGGGACGGTCCCTGCCCAACAGTGGGCTCACAGTCTAGAAGGGGGAGACAGAGAACAAAACATATTAACAAAATAAAATAAATAAATCTGTACAAATAAAATAGACATAAATATGTACAAACATATATACATATATACAGGTGCTGTGGGGAGGGGAAGGAGGTAAGGTGGGGGGATGGGGAGGGGGAGGAGGGGGAGAGGAAGGAGGGGGCTCAGTCTGGGAAGGCCTCCTGGAGGAGGTGAGCTCTCAGTAGGGCCTTGAAGGGAGGAAGAGAGCTAGCTTGGCGGATGTGCAGAGGGAGGGCATTCCAGGCCAGGGGGATGACGTGGGCCGGGGGTCGACAGCAGGAACAAGGCACGGTGAGGAGATTAGCGGCAGAGGAACGGAGGGTGAGGGCTGGGCTGTAGAAGGAAAGAAGGGAGGTGAGGTAGGAGGGGGCGAGGTGATGAGACCCTTGAAGCCGAGGGTGAGGAGTTTTTGCTTGATAATACTGAGTCCCATATGGGACAGGGACCGAGCCCAACCTGATTACCCTGTATCTATCTACCCCAGGGCTTATAACAGTGCCTGGCACATAGTAAGTGGTTAACAAATACCATGAAACAAAACACTTAACAAAAACCACTAAAAATAAATAAAAATGATGAGCTACCCTCACTCAGGCCTGCCTTATTGAGTCCCTGCACTTAAATCATTTTTTGTTTACTTGGGCGGTGACAAATCATATTTCTGGTTTCCCGCTCATCCCCGTTGTTCACAGGCTGTCCGTGCCCACCCCTATTGGACTGGACACTCCACTAGGGCAGGGGCCTTGCCCTCTACTTTCAGGCACCAAGCTCCAGGCGGGACAGGGACTCTGCCAGACCAGATTGTCTCCAACCTACCCCAGCGCTTAACACGGTGTTTGGGACCTAATAAGCACTTAACAAATACCACGATTATTATAATGATCATTATCCTGGCCCGCTCTCCAGTGCTGGCTACGTGCTCCTGCCCACCACGGGGACTCACGCCATGCTTACGATGAGTTCGAGGGCAAAGACACCCAGCTTCCGGTGGGCAGGGATCGGGTTTGCCATCTCTGCTGTACTGTACTCTCCCCAGCTCTTCATTCAGTGCTCTGCACATGGTATGAGCTCAACAAATAAACCAATGATGCCAGTCAGTTGTTTCTCCAGCTGTGGGTCGGAGCCCTGATGGGTGAAGTCTGGAGCTGCGGCGTCCCCTCCGGCCACTCCGAGGCTGCGGGATGAGGGGGCAGACAGACCAACCATGGCTTGCAGTCTGGAGGTGGAGCTGGAGTTCCTTGGGAGCCCTTGGGGGCTAGGCAGGGGAGTTGGGGGGAGAAGAGGGGATGCATGAAAGAAGGAGACACACAGCCGGACCGGAAGGGACATTTTCATTTCAAAGCTTGATAAGACAAGGGAGGAGCTTGCATCCTTTCCCTCGTCTCGGCTGGTGGCCCGGGACCCCACAGAGGGGCGCGGCAAGGAGCGGAGCAGAGCCCCCCGAGCCTGGAGACCCGCTACCCCACTCAGAGCCAACGGGCCTTGCGTGGGCGGCAGCCATTGTGCGGGACGGGGGTGTTGTCTGTGATGGAGACGACCTGCAAGCCGCCCATGGTCAGCCCCTTGATGGCCGACTGCAAGAAAGCAGAAGGGAGGTTTGGGGATAACGTCTTCCCTCCCGCTTCCCATCCCCCTCACCAGCCCTAACTTTCTGGGGGTCACCGGGAGTTAGCTGTGGTGGGATGAGGTTGGAAAGGGGAGGCCAACAGGGACATTTGGGTCCTCCCGCCCCTCCCTTCCCTGAGACAGATACTTACCAAGTGCCCTGGCCCCAGGCCTTTCACTACCACCCGCACATGGGTCACCCCCTTCACCGTGGCTTTCTGCAGGGAAGGAATGATCTGTTTGGTCTTGGCTGGAGAGGAGGGAAGGGTTGACCGGGGTGAGACCAAGCAAGGTCCTGGAGGGCAGGTGGGCTGGGGTGGGCCAGGGAGGGACCAAGCCGGGTCCTGGCAGGTAGAAGAACAGGGAGAGGGTGGTGTGGACTGGGGAGGAGTAGAGCAGGATCCTGGCAGGAAGGGGGTGGTGGCAGGGAGGGACAGAGGCAGGTCCCTACGCACTGTGGAGTTGAGGGAAAATGAGCTCGGCGGGCCTGGCTTTCCCACGTGTGTCCCAGCGCAAGTCAGCGCTGCCCTCTAGTGGACATCGCTTAGGGTCCCTCACTGCTCCAGGGTTGAGAGAACAGCACAACAGATCTCTGGACCCCGATGGGCCACCAGGGGCTGTGAGACTGGGCTCAGCCCTTTCCTAAGGGAGCACCTGACCCTGCTTTGCGACCCTCGCCCCCACAACAAGGGCATTGCTTTCGTGCCAGAGGAAGTAGCAAGGCTGGAAGAAGGGGTAAGGTGGGCGAAAGCTGCTTTTCCCCAGGCCACCCTCCCCTTAGAGCCAGGGACCGGCAGCCACCCAGCTCTTGGCCGATGGCTGGAGCTCCCTCTCCCTCTCACCACTGTGGCTGCAATGCCAACTGTCTTGGTGGCGAAGCCCGTGGCCTTCCTGGCATTCTTGAACCCCTCTGTCTCACAGGATGTGCGGGCAAGGGGCTGGTTCTTGGAGGAGACCACCCGGATGTGGGTGCTAGGAGGAGGAGGAGAAAGAGGGTCAGACAAGACAGGGAATACCCATCCGCTGCCCCTGCCACTGCAGTCTGCTGCCCCCTTGGACTCCTGCTGGCAGGCCAGGGTTGCCCCTCCCCAGGCAGCGGGGAAAAGTGCAGAATGAATGGTTAGAGGCAAACAGCCTCCAGAGGTTGAGGCTTCAGCGGCTCCCCCTGGGACACAGGCCCTACTACCCTGACTGTTCCGTTTCAGGCAGGGACCGTGGCCGGGGAGGCCCCCACCCCAACCCACCCAGTCCCACGTACCCCCAGCTCCGCACCCAGGGGAGGACCGGGATGTTGAGGCCCCGAAGCGGCAGGAGGTCGCCTCTGCCTCAAGCTCCCCAGGTGCAGACAGGCCATCCGAGGGGCGAGATCTCGGAAACCTCCCTGAAGGTGGGACGGGGGCCATGGCTTTTACTTCTCTCTGTGGTCCCAGGTGGCCAAGACCGGGCTCTGCCCAGACAGAGGTCTCCATCAGTTCTCCCGACTGGGAGGACGATGGGCAAGCTCAGGGCCCCAGACGCCACCTCCGGCTTACTTGTTGTACGTGACCTTGACGTGCGCTATCGGAACATCTTCAAACATCCTTCCTCCCCACAAGGCGCTCTCCTGGCCGGGGACCGGAGGGTAGATACTGCTGAGGCGGAGGACACACTGCTACAGAGGTCTAGGGCATCACCACCGGATACACGCGAGGTTCTCAGAGAACCATCCGGATCCGGCCAGTCCAGCCTCCGCAACTCCACGGGACGGGGGCCGGCCAGTCCGCCGGGTGGGAGTTTCACAACTCCGTGTGGATGTCGGAGAGCGACTGCGGCCTAGAGGTTGGAACTGACTTGTCCAAGGTCTTGCGGCAGACCAGAGTAGATAGGCCTGTGGGCTAGAATCCAATGTGGTAATAATAATATGATTATGGTACTTGTTAAGTGCTTACTATGTGCCAAGCACTGTTCTAAGCACTGGGGTGGATAAAAGTTAAACAGGTTGGACACGGTGCCTGTCTCACATGTGGCTCGGACTCATCCCTTTTTTTTTTTTTACAGAGGCACAGAGAAGTGAAGTGAGCAGCATGGCTCAGTGGAAAGACTCCCGGGCTTGGAAGTCAGAGGTCATGGGTTCTAATCCAGCCTCTGACACGTCAGATGTATGACCTTGGGCAAGGCACTTCACTTCACTGTGCCTCAGTTACCTCATCTGTCAAATGGGGATTAAGACTGTGAGCCCCACATGGGACAACCTAATTCACTTGAATCTCCCCCAATGCTTAGACCAGTGCTTGGCTCATACTTAGCGCTTAATAAATATCATTAAAAGTAAAGTGACTTGTGCAAGGTCACAGAGCAGACATGTGGCAGAGCCAGGATGAGAACCCAGGTCTTTCTAACTCCGAGGCCCAGGATTTCTCAATACTGACCCTCTCCGCCAGCAGGAGCTAGGGCACAAGGGGTTTCTGAGAGCTTGGGAGTGCCAGGAACCACCAGTTTCCCACTGGTCTGGCTGAGGTCAGAGAAAGAGCCACGTGGAAGGACCCTATGGCAGAAAGCAGAGGGTGGGCAGTAGCCACACAGGGATAGCACTCCTCGGGCTCCAAACTGGCCAGGGCCCAGTAGTCTGGGCCTGGCCTGAGAGGGAAGCTGGCAGGCATCCTTGGCCAGGGCTCTCCTTAGAAAGCAGTGTGGCTTGGGACAGATCCTGGGTCCGGCCGAGGCCAGGAGAGAGGTGGGAAGGTGGGAGAGATATGGAGGCTGTGCTGGTCAGAACTGCTAGAGTTCTGCTGCTCACACCCCTTGGAGCTGTGTGGCTGGCCTTGGGGCAAGCTCTAGGGGGAGGGAGCCAGCCCTGAGGCAAGCTCCGGGGGTGGCTGTGGCCACAAACAAGGCCCTGAAATTGTCCCCAGTTGCCCAGACCCAAAAACGACTTTTTTTTTCCTGAACATCCAGCCTGGGTGGGAGGCAGGGTGGTCTGGTTGAGGAGAGCACGGGAAGGGAAGTCAGGAGACGGGGCATGAGTTCCCGTTTGGCCACTGGCCTCCTCGGTGATCTTGGATAATAATAATAATGGATAACAGTAACTGCAGGATGTGTAAAGCATTTATTAGATGCCAAGCCCTATGGTAAATACATGATTATCAGGTCAGACACAATCCCTGTCCCACACAGGGCTCACAGTCTATCTGTTAAGTGCTTACTGTGTGTCAAGCACTGTTCAAAGCACTGGGGAAGTTACGAGTTAATCCCATTGGTGGGAATAATAATAATAATAATAATAATAATGGCCTTTATTAAGTGCTTACTATATGCAAAGCACTGTTCTAAGCGCTGGAGAGGTTACAAGGTGATCAGGTTGTCCCACGGGGGGCTCACAGTCTTAATCCCCATTTTACAGATGAGGTAACTGAGGCCCAGAAAAGTGAAGTGACTTGCCCAAGGTCACACAGCTGACAATTGGCGGAGCCGGGATTTGAACCCATGACCTCTGACTCCAAAGTCCGTGCTCTTTCCACTGAGCCATGCTGCTTCTCCCTGCCCCACATGGGGCTCATGGTCCAAGTAAGACGGTGAAAAGTACTGAAGCCCCATTTTAGAGAAGAAAACACCAAGGGCCAGAAAACCTGCCAGAGGTCTCTCAGCAGGCCAGGCAGCTGAGTCAGGTCAGCCGCTTAATTTCGTTGGGCCTGTTGCCTCCACTGTAAAACGGGGATGGGACAGACTGTAAACTCTGTGTAGGACAGTGACTGTGTCCAGCCTCATGAACTTATATTCACCCAGTGTTTAGCACAAAGTGCTATATGAACGCAATAGCTATTATCCAACAGGTTCCTGAAGAAGAGTCCACATGGAAGAGACTTACGCAGAAGTAGCGTGGCCTAGTGGAAAGAGCACGGGCTTGGGAGTCAGAGGACCTGGGTTCTAATCCCAGCTCTGCCGTTCGTCTGCTATGTGATCTTGGGCAAATCACTTCACTTCTCTGGGCCTCAGTTACCTCATCTGTAAAATGGGGATTAAGATGGTGAGCCCCATGTAGGACCCGGATTGTGTTCAGCCTGCTTAGCTTGCAGGTACCCCAGCACTTAGTAGCGTGCTTGGCACACAATAAGCACTTAACAAATACCGTAAAATGTGAGGAGGTCCTGGACTGCCCTCACCTGAAGGGACTCGTGCTGGGGTGGGGCTCCACTGCTTCCTCTTCCACTCTGGCCTGAGGCCTGCCAGGGGCCGCGTGCGCTGCCCGGCCCAGGGCCGTCTCCGGGCCTCTGCAGAGGAGAACAAGCCAGGTTAAATGGGGTTGGAAGTGGGTGGTTAATCAATCAATCACTAGTATTTATTGAGCGCTTACTGTGTGCAGAGCACTGTACTAAGCGTTTGGAAGAGTATACGCTACACAGAGTTAGCAGACACATTCCCTGTCCATACGATCTTACAGTCTATCAATGGTATTTACTGAGCGTTTACTGTGTGCAGAGTACTGTACTAAGCGCCTGGGAGGGTACAATACAACAGAGTCAGTAAACATGTTTGTTTCCTTCCAGTTATTCTATCAATCAATCTTTAAAGAGTGCTTAACTGTGTGCAGAGCACTGTACTAGGTGCTGGGAAAGTACAATCAAACCATCATGAAAGAGCACGGGCCTGGGAGTCAGAAGGTTCTAATCCTGGCTCCGCCACTTGTCTGCTGTGTGACCTTGGGCAAGTCACTTAACTTCCCTGTGCCCCAGTTACCTCATCTGTAAAACTGGGATAAAGACTGTGGGCCCCACGTGGGGCAACCTAATCACCTCGTAACCCTCCCCAGCACTTAGAACAGTGTTTTGCACATAGTATGCACTTAACAAATACCGTCATTATTATTATTCTCTATGCCTCGGTTACCTCATCACGTGGGACAACCTAATTACCTTGTATCTACCCCCCCCCCAGCACTTAGAACAGGGCTTGGCACATAGTAAGCGCTTAACAAATACCACAGTTATTATTATTATTAAATGGGGATTAAGACTGTGAGCCCCACGTGGGACAACCTGATTACCTTGTATCTACTCCAGCGCTTAGGACAGTGCTTGGCACATAGTAAATGCTTAACAAATACCATCATTATTATTATTATCATTATTACTTAAGTGTTGGGTTCGATACAAACAAATCGGGTTGGACACGGTCCCTGTCCCACATGGGGCTCAGTCTTAATCCCGATTGTACAGATGTGGGAACTGAGGCCCAGAGAAAGGGAGTGACTTGTCCAAGGTCACACAACAGACAAGTGGCAGAGTCAGGATTAGAACCCAAGACCTCGTGACTCCCAGGCCCGGGCTCTTGCCACTAAGCCCTGCTGCTTCCCAGGGAGGGCACGCGTCCTGCCCAGCTGCCCAAGCTGGAAGGGGCTGGACCCCACTCTGGGCCAGTCCAGTCCCATCCTGTGCTGGACATCAGCTCCCCTCGGGCGTTTACAAGCCGGGCCGGGCCGGACAAGCGCTCAACAAATAACGGTAGTAACAATCATGATGGGACTTGCTAAGCGCTTAATATGTCCCAAGCACTGTTCTAAGCGCTGGGGTAGATACAAGTTAATCAGGTTGGACACAGTCCTTGTCCCACATGGGGTTCACAGTCTTCATCCCCATTTGAAAGACAAGGGAACTGAAGCCCGAGAAGGGAATCGACTTGCCCAAGGTCACCCAGCAGACAACTGGCAGAGGCGGCATCAGAACCCAGGTCCTTCTGTCTCCCAGGGTCGGGCTCGGGCCATTAGGCCAGAGGAGCAAAGTGGCTTAGTGGAAAGAGCATGGGTTTGGGAATCAGAGGTCGTGGGTTCTAATGCCGGCTCCACCACTTGTCAGCTGGGTGACTCTGGGCGAGTCACTTCACTTCTCTGGGGCTCAGTTCCCTCATGTGCCTGATGGGGAATAAGACTGTGAGCCCCATGTGGGACAACCTGATAACCTTGTATATCCCCCCAGTGCTTAGAACAGCGACTGGGAACATATAGAGACGGTCCCTACCCAGCAGTGGGCTCACGGTCTAGTGCTTAGAACAGTGCTTGCCACATAATAAGCGCATAACAAATACTGTTATTATTATCGGGCCATGCTGCTTCGATCAAAAGGATTGAATGGAGGGAGGGAGGGAGGGAGGAATGACAGGGTCGGGGGGTTGGGGGTCAGCGGCGGTGGGGGGGGGGGCGGTCGGGGGCGCTTGACCCGAGACTTACCCCTTGGGCCGGGCCCGCAGCGGCAGCAGGGCCCGGCGGGCGGACCCCAGGACGGCCAACATGGCCAACACGCGGCCGAGCGGGCCCGACACGGCCAACCGGGCAACCGGGCAACCGGGCCCCGCCCCCGTCCCGGGCCGCCACCACCACCTCCTCCTCCCTCGGGGCGGAGGGGGGGCTCCCGCCGCCTCGTCCCGTTCCACGGGTCCCGGAGACCCGCGACGCCCACCTGGCCTGTAGCTCCACCTCGATAAAGCAAGAAGACGGTCGCCAACGCGCTTGTGCGCCCCCGGTCCCCACGGCGCTCCGTCCAGGATCACGTCGGACCGGGCCGCGGCCGGGCCGCCCCCGCTCCGCTCCGCTCCGCTCCCCCCTCCCCTCCCTTCCCCTCTCCTCGGGATGGTTCGGTCCGGCCCCGCGGCCTTGTGGGAAGGTGGCGGCGCGGTGCATCGCGGGGGAGCGGGGGAGCCGGGGAGCCGGGGATGGCGTCCTGCTGGCGGCGGGCGCTGGGCCGGGCGCTGGGCCCGGCGCTGGGCCCGCGGTGGTGTCGCCCCCGTTGTCGGCGCCCCGGCGCTCGGGGCCTGCAGGGCTCGTCCCGGGGCGGCGGGAGCCCGTGGCGCCTGCTGGGGGCGCTGTGCCTGCAGAGGCCCCCCCTCCTCGCCCAGCCCCTCACCCCGCTCCAGGAGGGCACGGACCGGATGCTGCGCCAGGTACCTCCGGCGCCCGGGCACCGCACGGGGAGGGGGCGGGGGGCAGAGGGGGCACGGCCGGGCGGCCGGAAGGGGGCAGAGGGGGCGATGGGGAGGGAGGGAGGGAGGGAGGGAGGCAGCGGCTACGCGGGGGGCAGTGGGTGCGGGGCATGCAGGGAAGGGTCCGGAGGGGGCACAGCAGCGGCAGGGTACGGGGCACGCAGGGGAGGGGGCAGAGGGGGCGGGGGGGAGTGGGGGCGGGGCAGTGGCAGGGGGCGGGACATGCAGGGGATGGGGCAAAGGTGCAGGGGGCACGCGGAGTTGAGGGTGCAGGGCAGGGGGCAGTAGGTAGGAGTAGAGGGGATGGGGGATAGATGGTGCAGAGCAGAAGGGGCAGGACAAGGGAAAGTGCAAAGGTGAGGGCGGCAGAGTGTGCAGGGCAGTCGCAGGGGCGGAGGGTGCAAGGGGGTTGAGGGTGTAGGGCAGGGTGCAGGTCGTGCAGGGGAGGGGAGGGGGAAAAAGTGTGGGTGGCAGAGGGTGCAGGGGGTAGTGGGTGCAGGACAGTGGCAGCAGCGAAGGTATAGGGCAGGGGAGGGGCAGACGAGGGCAGGGGCAGAGGGGGCAGTCGAGGTCCTAGCGTCATCTACTCAGTGCCACCTCAACAGCCCCCAACCTTTACCGGCCACGACTGCCTCGGGCTCCCGGGCATCCCTGCCCGAACCCAGGGACCACCTTTCCTTGGCCGGCCCCCATTTGTCCCGCAGACTGAATCCCGATTCCCACGAAATTTTGGGAACCCTGGTAATGATAACTGTGCTGTTCGGTAAGCGATTACGTGTCAAGCACAGTTCTATACACTGGGACAGATACAAGATCGTCCACACAGGGCTATCCGTCTAAATCGGAGGGAGAACAGGGTTTGAACCCCCATTGTACAGGTGAGATAGACATAGAGAGGTTTAGTGGCTTGCACCAGGTCACACAGCAGGCAAGTGGGGAAGCTGGCTTTAGAACCCAGGTCCTCTGAATCCCAGACCTGGGCTTCTTCCCCTAGGTGCCCCTCAACCTCATCTCCCGATTGCATCCCAGTGGGCTTCTTTTCCCTTCTTTACACCTCTAGCACCAGCTTGCTCACTGGTCCCTGATCTCTTCTATCTCCCCACTGACCCCTTTCCCATATCCTCCACCTAGCCTGGAACTTCCTCCTCTTCCGTATCCACCAGACCACCACTCTGCCCACCTTCCAAGCATTGTTAAGATCACAACTCCTCCAAGAGGCCCTCTCCAATTAAGCCTCCTTTTCCTTGGCTCCCTCTCCCTTCTGCCTTGTCTGTGCACTTGGATCTGTGACCTCTGGGCACTTGATATTCAACCCACCCTGAACTCCACCACACTTATGTACATATCTTTAGATTTGTATAAATTATTTATATGAACGTTTTTCTCCTCCTTTATGATGTAAGGTCGTTGTGAATAGGGAATGGACCAACTCTGCTTTGGATTTATTCATTTTGTGATATTTGTTAAGCACTTACTAGGTGTCATGCACTGTACCAAGTGCTTATTATTATTAGTTTCTGGGTCTCAGTTTGCACACTGGCAAAATGGGGATCCAATACCTGTTCTCCCTCTTACTTAGATTATGAGCCCCATATGGAACCTGCTTCTTTTGGGGTAGGAGGTGAAGTAATAACACTTTTTCAGCCCTCAGTGGGTTCAGCAGAAAGTAGCAAACTCCCCCTACCAGAGTGCTTAAGCCAGAGAAGCAGTGTGTCCTAGTGGAAAGAGCATGGGCCTGGGAGCCAGAGGACCTGGGATCTGATTCTGGCTCCACCACTTTGGCAAATCGTTTCATTTCTGCACCTCATTTACTTCATCTGTACAGTGGAGATGAAGACCTTGATTCCCATGTGGGACAGGGGCCGTGTCTAACCCGATTAGCTTGTATCCACCCCAGCACTTAGTTCTGCACGGAGTAGGTCCTCAGTAAATGAGAAGCAGCTTGGCTTAGTGGAAAGAGCCCGGGTTTGGGAGGCAGAGGTCGTGGGTTCTAATCCCAGCTCTGCCACTTGTCAGCTCTGTGGCTTTGGGTAAGTCACTTCACTTCTCTGTGCCTCAGTTACCTTATCTGTAAAATGGGGTGTAAGACTGTGAGCCTCATGTGGGACAACCTGATTACCTTGCATCTACTCCAGCACATAGAATAGTGCTTGGCACGTAGTAAGCGCTTAACAAATACCATCATCATCACTGAATGCTGAGGATCATAACAACGCTAGTCGTTGAAGTGTAGTAAGCACTGGGGTCGATATAAGCAGATGGAGCAGAGGCTCGGTCTCAAGCGGGGCTGACAGGGTTGGGGTGGCCAGACCGGCTCCTCCACCAAAAGGAAGGAAGCCCCTCTGGGTGGGTCCCTGACATTGGTTCATGCCCCGCGCCCATAGCTGGAGGTGGAGCAGAGCCTGTACGCGGACCACGAGATGCGGATACTGCAGGAAGCGCGTCGGCTGCAGCGGAGAAAAGCTGACTTGTACGATTCGGACGACGAAGAGGAGGATATCGTACTGGCCCAAGACCTGGAGGAAGCCTGGGAGCAGACAGCCCTGCGCTTCAAGCCGGGACCTCGTGAAACAGGTTTCTGTCTCGAGTCGAGGGGGCACTTATTTCTTAAGTGCTTACTATATGCCAGGCACTATAGTTAGCACTGGCATTGATCCAGGATCATCAGGTTGGACAAAATCCATCCCACGTGGGGCTCACAGTCTTAATCCCCATTTTACAGACGAGAGAACTGAGGCCCAGAGAAGTGAAGTGAATTGCTCAAGGTCACAGAGCAGACAGGTGGCGGAGCCAGGATTAGAGCCCAGGTCCTTCTGTTTACCAGGCCTGGGCACTAGCCGCTAATCCTGGCTCCACCACTTTGGCAAATCAGTTAATTTCTGTGCCTCAGTTACCTCAGCTGTACAATGGAGATTAAAGACTGTGAGCCCCATGTGGGACAGAGGTCATGTCCAACCATATTAGCTTGTATCTACCCCAGCAATTAGTTTGCTGCCTGGCAAATAGTAAGCATTTAACAAATTCCATTAAAAAAAAATGCAGTGTGGTCTAGTGGAAAGAGCAATGGACCTGGGAATCAGAGGACCTGGGTTCCCATCCTGGCTCTGCCACTTTCCTGCTGTGTGACCTTGAGCAAGTCACTTAGCTTCTGTGTGCCTCAGTTCCCTCATCTGTAAAATGGGGATTAAGACTGAGCTCCATGTTGGACATGGACTGTGTCCAACCTGATGCTCTTGTATCTACTCCAGCGCTCAATACAGTGCCTGGCATTTAGTAAGTGCTTGACAAATCCCTTTGTCTAAAAAGAGAACTTAGCTATCTGAGCTTTGGCCCACCCGGGCCCACCTCCCCTCCTGCTGACTTGGCTGTGCCCCAGCAGAAGCGGATCTGAAGAATGACCGGACCTCCCTGAACCGGAAGCTGGACCGGAACTTGGTGCTGCTGGTCAAGGGGCAGCTGGGCGAGCAGGAGGTGTGGTTACTCCCCCAGGCCGAGTGGCGGGCAGGCGAGACACTCCGAGGAACAGCCGAGCGAGCCCTGGCTGAGCTCTCCGGTGAGCCTGTCCCTTCTCCCTCCTCATTCCTCCCTTCTCCCTCTCATTCATTCATTCAATCGTATTTATTGAGCGCTTACTGTGTGCAGAGCGCTGTACTAAGCGCTTGGGGAGTACAGGTTGGCAACATATAGAGACGGTCCCTATCCAACAACGGGCTCACGGTCTAGAAGGGGGAAGCAGACAACAAAAGCAGCGGGGAAGCAGCGGGGCTCAGTGGAAAGAGCCCCGGCTTTGGAGTCAGAGGTCATGGGTTCTAACACTGGCTCCGCCACTTGTCAGCTATGTGACTTTGGGCAAGTCACTTAACTTCTCTGGGCCTCAGTTCCCTCATCTGTAAAATGGGGATTAAGACTGTGAGCGCCACGTGGGACAACCTGATCATCTTGTAAACTCCCCAGTGCTTAGAACAGTGCTTTGCACATAGTAAGCACTTAATAAATGCCATCATTATTAACAAAACAAAACATGTAGACAGGTGTCAAAATTGTCGGAACAAATAGAATTAAAGCTATATGCACATCATTAACAAAATAAATATATACAAGTGCTGTGGGGAGGGGAAGGAGGTAGGGAAGAAAGGGGGGATGGGGAGGAGGAGAGGAAAATGGGGGCTCAGTCTGGGAAGGCCTCCTGGAGGAGGTGAGCTCTCAGTAGGGCTTTGAAGGAAGGAAGAGAGCTAGCTTGGCAGATGTGTGGAGGGAGGGCATTCCAGGCCAGGGGAAGGACGTGGGCCTGGGGTAGATGGTGGGACAGACCCTTCTTCCAGACCAGCCAGCCTAACCCAGCTCTCCCATTCAGCAGACAGACATATTTATTGAACACTTATTCAATTGTATTTACTGAGTGATTATTGTATGCCTAGCACAGTACTAAGCGCTTGGGAGAGTACAGTATAGCAATGAACAGACACACTCCTTGCCCACAGTGAGTTTACAGTCTGGAGGACACCCAGTCTGGCCCTCCCAGGTCGACTGGCCGGCGAAGTGTGGGGTTGTGGGGACTATAGGACCTGGGTGCTAATCCCCGCTCTGCCACTTGTCTGCTGTGGGACCTTGGCAAGTCACTTTACTTCACTGGGCCTCAGTTACCTTATCTGTAAAATGGGGATTAAGACTGGAAGCCTCATGTGGGAAGGGCACTGTGTCCAACCTGATTCACTTGTACCTACCCCTGTGCTTACAACAGTGCCTGGCACGTAGTAAGTGCTTAACAAATACCTTAAAAAAACAAACCCTCAAGATTTGAAAGGGCAGCAAGGTTGGAAATCCTAGGGGGCCTCCTTCCTACCTGGGAGGTGAGGACCCCCTGGCCCTTAGAGACACAATGTGGCCAAATGGAAAGAGCACGAGCTTTGAAGTCCAGGGACCCATAGTCTAATTCTGGCTCTGCTCCTTGCCTCCTGGTGACCTTGGGCGAATCATGGAACTTCTTGGTACCTCAGTTTCCTCATCTGTATAATCATCATCAGTAAGGGTATTTATTGAGAGCTTACTGTGTGCAGGGCACAGAGTAGTAGGCGCTTGGGAGAGCACAATACAACAGAGTCGGCAGAAACGTTCCCTGCCCACAACAAGCTTACAGTCTAGGGAGGGAGACAGACATTCATAGAAATTAATAAGTGAGTAATAAAGATTCAGTACTTTTTCTTCCCCCATCCTCCCTCACACACACTTAGCATCTTGTAAGTGCTTAAGGTCATTTCAGACAGAGTGCTTGCCCAACAAGGTGCTAAGTGTGTGTGGGGGAGGATAGTCTAATTCTGGCTCTGCTCCTTACCTCCTGGTGACCTTGGGCAAATCATGGAACTTCTTGCCAGGCACTGTGCTAAGCACTGGAGTGGATACAAGCTAATCAGGGTGGACACAGGCTCTGCCCACCTTGGGGCTCACAGCCTTCGTCCCCATTTTACTGATGAGGTAATTGAGGCATGGAGAAATGAAGTGACTTGCTCAGGGTCACATAGCTGACAAATGGTGGAGTTAGGATTAGAACCCAGGTTCTTCTAGGCCATGCTGTTTCTAGGCGAATCTCGAGGAGCGGCATGGCCTAGTGGAAAGAGATTAATACTCAGACTGTGAGCCCCTTGTGAGACAGGGACTGTGTCCAACCTCTTTAACTTGTACCTACCCCAGCGCTTAGTGTGTGACACATAGAAAACGCTTAAGAAATATCACTAAGTGCTTAGTACAGTGCTCTGCACACAGTAAGCGCTCAATAAATACGATTGATTGATTAAAAAAAAGCGGGGGGTGGGAGACCCCACTCTTAGAGTGGCTCTCGTCCTGACCTAGGAATCCATTGGGACTTGAAGCAAACCCAGGATCCTCCTCAGAGGGAGGAAGTCCTGCCTTACCCTTTCCATGCTGCTTCTCTCCTCGCTCTTCCTACATCTGCCTGTCTGCTCCTCCTCCTCCCTCTCTCCTCTTTCCTCCCTCTCCATCCCGCCTTATTCCTCCTCCTCATTCTTCCTCTCCCTCCTCCCTTCTCGTTCCTGCTTCTCTCCTCCTTCTTCACCCTCCCTCCTCTCTCGTGCTCTTCCTCCTCTCTCTCTTCTGCTCCTCATTCTTCTCTTCTTCCTGAATCTGATGGGATTCTCAGCAATCTTTGCCTTTTTCTGCCTCCCCATGAGAGGCAGCATCTTTAATAACTAATGTCCAATCTCTGCTCCGACTCTCCCCAGATAATCAAATGCAAGCCAAGTTCCTAGGAAACGCGCCCTGTGGGCACTACAAATTCAAGTTCCCCCAGGCCATGCAGACCGAGGGGAGCTTAGGGGCCAAAGTATTCTTCTTCAAAGCCTTCCTGCAGAAAGGAGAAGGAGAACTCTCCCTGGCCAGGAGGAAGGAAGGCCACTACGTATGGGTCAGCAGAGAGGAGCTGGGCGACTACTTGAAGCCAAAGTACCTCGACCAGGTCAGGCGATTCTTTGTGGACATCTAATGGACCCCTCACTTTGGTGGTGTCAGGCCACGAAAAATGCCACCGGTGACTGGTGGCTGTTTTGGCTTGGAAGGAATAGATCGGGTTCCCAACCCTGAAGAATAAACCCATTTTCTTCTTGCTTCTCTGCGATTTGAGAGCTGCAAAACTCCTAGGTGTCTTGTGTCTTTGATTTCACCGGGAAGAGTGGGGGAAGAGGGGGATGTGGTTGTGGAAGAGGAGGTGGAGGGAGTGGTGGTGATGATGGTGGAGGAGGTGGAGGAGACGATGAAGGTGGAGGGGGTGGTGAAAAGGCATCTTTTCTATCCTTTAGGCTTTGAGCTTCATATGGGGCAGGGTCTGTGTCCAACCGAATGATCTTGTAAGTACTCCAGCCCTTAGTACAGTGCTGAACAAATGTCACAATCATTATTAGCGTTATTATTGTTCTTATCTCTTTCTGCTCTCGCAAGATACCTCTCTGAAAGCTGCCAGCGGGTCATTCATTCATTCAGTCGTATTTTGGGGGCGCTTACTGTGTATTCCCAGATGTTGTTCCTGAACATTGCAGTTCTGGAGTGGGTGAGAGGCAAATGCTCAGCGGGACTGGCTGGGAGCTGCCCGGCCCGAGGCCTGAGGGAAAGGCAAAGCAGACTCAGGCCAGGCCTGTTATTCTAGGTGAACAAAGCCTCCTCCTGCCGCTCGGCTTCGTGTTCGCAGCCTAGTGACCTGTGAGTTTGGAGTAATAGGTTTGCCGACCTTGGTTCCAAGCTCTTCTCTTCCCTGCCCAGGCAATAGAAGGGTTCAGCCATCCGAGTCGGCCCCGAATCAGCCGGGTGCTGCTTGGCTTTATGTGGGCACTTCCCTCCTGGCCCTGAACAGACTCGGGCGCGAACCTGGCTGGGTCTGGCCCGACCAGCCGGCTGCAACAGCGAGTGGCCCCTATGACCCTGTGGGGCTTGGAGTGGAGGATCTGGCTCATTAGCAGCCACCCGGTGGGCCCTCTGTGCTGCACCTGGTCACAAGTGTGGCCTAGTGGATAGAGCATGTGCCTGAGAGTCAGAAGGACTGTAGTCCTAGTGCCAGAGCTGTAGTCCCGGCTCTGCCACTTGCCTGCTGGGCTGCTGTGTGACCTTAGGCAAGTCACTTCATTTCCCTGGGCCTCAGTTACCTCCTCTGTAAAATGGGGATTAAGATTGTGAGGCCCATGTTTGAAAGGGACTGTGTCCAACCTGATTATCTTGTATCTCCCCCAGTGTTTAGAACTGTGCCTGTCACATAATAATAATAATAATTGTGCTATTTGTTAAGGGCTTAGTATGTGCCAGGCACTGTTCTAAGCACTGGGGTAGATAGAAGATCATCGGGTTGGACAGAGCCCCTGCTCCACATAGTGTTCATAGTCTTAATCCCCATTTTACAGAGGTGGGAACCGAGTCCCAGAGAAGTTAAGTGACTTGCCCAAGGTCACACAGCAAAGTGGCGGACATGGGATTAGAACCCATGGCCTTCTGACTCCCAGGCCTGGCTCTCTCCACTACAGCATGCTACTTTCTCTAGCAAGGGCCTAACAAGTACCATTAAAATAAGGAGGAGAGCGTGAGCGGACAGGACAGCCTCTTTTGGGGGGCCATTGCTGACCCTTAAATGGTGTTTTCTTCAGGGCTGCAGAGGCTGGGAACAAAGCCCAGACCCCTGGGGTGAAGGCAGCTGGGAAGCATTGCAACCTCCCTCTCTGGGGAGTGGGAATTCGGCAGGGACCCAGGGATCCAGCTCCTCCCCATGAGACCCTCACGCCCTGGGGCTGGGATTGGACTGAGCAACTCCTGCAGCCCCAGGCCCGCGGACCCCGGTCGACCCCTTTGGGGCTTGGGTGCTTAGAGCAGGGAGAGACGGGGCTCGCCCCTTTGTAGCCCTGCAGTCCCGGAGTGGGAGAGAGGCAGAGGTCTGGGCTGCGGCTGGAAGTTTGTACCGGGGCCGCCAGGTGGCAGACTGTGACCGGAAACCCACTCCCGGCAGGCTGAGCGGGAGGGAAGGCCTGCTGCCCTCTAGTCCCACCTGCCTGGGCCTCTCCTCCCCAGCCGCCTCCTAGGGGCCATATGCTTCAGGGCCCAGGGTAGGAGTCTGCCCAGAACCGAGGGGCGTCCACCATCAGATTCTACCTTCACAGCAGCACTAAAATCCGCCTTCTCTCCTCTATCCAAACAGCCTCCACGCTGATCTACACCATCAGCCTCCTTGCTGACCTCTCTGCTTCCTGTCTCTCCCCACTCCAGCCCATACTTCACTCTGCTGCCCAGATCATTTCTCTACGAAAATGTTCAATCCACGTTTCCCCACTCCTCAAGAATCTCCAGTGGTTTGTCTACCCACCTCGGCATCAAAACAGAATCTCCTTACTATTGATGGGGACCCCATGCACCATGGAAAGATTACAGATACTGTTTGAATGTACCCGGTCCTGTTGCCATATTTGGTATGAGCTTTAGACCCTGCAGCCCACTGGCTGGGTCGGGGAACCAGATCAAATAAGGAGGTAGACTCCGCCCAGCTCTGCACCAAATTTGTACCAAATCTACACCAATCCAGTCCCCACTGTTTTCAGATCTGTACCAATCACTGTGATCAGCAACAGCAGTATATAAGCTCATTGCATCGGGCACTCGGGGCCTTTTCCCTTAAGGAAATGAGTCAGCCAGGTGCGTTACCCCCTATTCTGTCTTCGGCCTTACCAATAAAACGTTATTAAAACTTTCAGCAGTCACATGCTGACTAATTCTTTAGTCACCCGGCAACCTTGGTGGCCATGTGGAACAACTGCTGCCATCATTTTGGTGGCTCGTACAGGAAACCCAGCAGATGTGACTGCCACCGTCCTGGCTGACCACAGGACAGCCCTAAGCCATCGGAATGGTGAGTCTTGTCTCTATCTGTCCCCTCTCCCCTGCGACCTCCCTCAAGGGGAGTATCCTTTCCTCAGTCAATCAATCAATCAATCGTATTTATTGAGCGCTTACTATGTGCAGAGCACTGTACTAAGCGCTTGGGAAGTACAAATTGGCAACACATAGAGACAGTCCCTACCCAACAGTGGGCTCACAGTCTAAAAGGGGGAGACAGAGAACAGAACCAAACATACCAACAAAATTAAATAGGATAGAAATGTACAAGTAAAATAAATAAATAAATAGAGTAATAAATATGTACAACCATATCTACATATATACAGGTGCTGTGGGGAAGGGAAGGAGGTAAGATGGGGGGATGGAGAGGGGGACGAGGGGGAGAGGAAGGAAGGGGCTCAGTCTGGGAAAGCCTCCTGGAGGAGGTGAGCTCTCAGCAGGGCCTTGAAGGGAGGAAGAGAGCGAGCTTGGCGGAGGGGCAGAGGGAGGGCGTTCCAGGCCCGGGGGATGACGTGGGCCGGGGGTCGATGGCGGGACAGGCGAGAACGAGGTACAGTGAGGAGATTAGCGGTGGAGGAGCGGAGGTTGCGGGCTGGGCAGTAGAAGGAGAGAAGGGAGGTGAGGTAGGAGGGGGCGAGGTGATGGAGAGCCTTGAAGCCCAGGGTGAGGAGTTTCTGCCTGATGCGCAGATTGATTGGTAGCCACTGGAGATTTTTGAGGAGGGGAGTAACATGCCCAGAGCGTTTCTGGACAAAGATAATCCGGGCAGCAGCATGAAGTATGGATTGAAGTGGAGAGAGACACGAGGATGGGAGATCAGAGAGAAGGCTGGTGCAGTAGTCCAGACGGGATAGGATGAGAGCTTGAATGAGCAGGGTAGCAGTTTGGATGGAGAGGAAAGGGCGGATCTTGGCAATGTTGCGGAGCTGAGACCGGCAGGTTTTGGTGACGGCTTGGATGTGAGGGGTGAATGAGAGAGCGGAGTTGAGGACGACACCAAGGTTGCGGGCTTGTGAGACGGGAAGGATGGTAGTGCCGTCAACAGAGATGGGAAAGTCAGGGAGAGGACAAGGTAGTCAGGGAGAGGACAAGGTAGTCAGGGAGAGGTAGTCTTTCTCCTGAGGGGCATAGCGTGTGCCTCCCCAGGTGCTGGAAGGTCTTAGGGCCCATGAGGAGGTGGACTGGTATGGAGGAGGACATAACAACGGGTTGGGCCCCGTAATGGTGGTGTTTCCCATCCCCTCAGAAGGCTGAGGGGGTACCAAAGGCACCTGGGATTCTCAGCCAGAGGGAGGGGGAAATGGTGAGTCTTGAATTGTTCTTGTCTGCTCTCGCGGAGGCACCCTCTAGTTCCTGGGTACACTAGTGGGGAAGGAGGACTGACTGGGTTAGTCTGGGAAAAGGGCCTCTCGTCAGGGGACGCCTTGAGGTAAAGGGACCGCAGCTTGGGCCAGTGGGACGCCACGTGGCACTTGGGCATAGCCCGAGAAAGACACAGAACTGGAAGTGTTCTTGTCTGTTCTCACAGAGGCACCCTCTAGTGCCCAGGTACACTAGGGGGAAGGAAGGCCGACCGGGTCGGTCTGGGAAAGGACCTCTCGTCAGGAGACAGTCCGGGCATTTCAGCGCCAGTGGGACGCCATGCGGTGCACAGTCATAACCTAAGACAGACACAGAACCGGAATTGTTCTTGTCTGCTCTCGCGGAGGCACCCTCTAGTTCCTGGGTACACTATGGGGGAAGGAAGGCTGACCAGGTAGGTCTGGGAAAAGGACCTCTCGTCAGGAGATGGTCCGGGCATTTCAGTGCCAGTGGGACGTCACTTGACGCTTGGACATAGCCCGAGACAGACACAGAACTGGAATTGTTCTTGTCTGCTCTCACGGAGGCACCCTCTAGTTCCCAGGTACACTAGGGGGGATGGAAGGCCGACCGGGTCGGTCATAGCCCAAGGCAGACACAGAACCTCAAAAAAGGAACATTTTCTACCCATTATGGGACTTTTTTTTTCTTTTTCAATCACCTCAAAAGAGGAACGTTTTAATAAGGACAAATTTGGTTTGGCCAATTTAAAATGCCAGTAAGTGATTTCTTTGTGCACCACAAAATGGCCCCAGTATAAATTAGAGGATCAGGAGGTCTGGCCCAAACATGGGTCTCTAAATTATAATACTATTCTCCAGCTGGACTTATACTGCAGGCGGTTAGAGAAATGGTCAGAAATCCCTATGTCCAAGCTTTTATGGCTTTGTCCCAAAGCCCCGAGGGAAAGAACTGCCACATGTGTTTTTCCTGGGCCCCTCACAGGGGCCCAGCCCTAATGTCCGATTCCCCAGAGGTACTGGATGATCCTCTCTGCCGGCGACCTCGGAAGGATGGCTTTCCCCCTCCCTCTGGCTGAGAATCCCAGGTGCCGTTGGTACCCCCTCAGCCCTCTGAGGAGATGGGAAACACCACCAGTACGGGGCCCAACCCGTTGTTATGTCCTCCTCCATACCAGTCCACCTCCTCATGGGCCCTAAGACCTTCCAGCACCCGGGGAGGCATACGCCATGCCACTCCGGAGAAAGAGGAAAGGATACTCCCCTTGAGGGAGGTCGCAGGGGAGAGGGGACAGATAGTGCAGGTACAGGCACCTTTCTCTTTGAGTGAATTGGAAATGGCAAAATGAAAATTGGGACAATATTCTGCGGACCCCACACGCTTTCGGGAAGAATTCTGGAGTCTGACCCTGCAGTACAATCTGTCATGGGAAGGCCTTAACCTGTTGCTTTATAGCTGTCCCTCACTCCAAACCAGATTGAAATTATCAGGGAGACAGTACCGATAGACAGCTCAGGGATCATATGATTACAAGCCTACTGGCGGGCATGGAGAAAGGAATTAGGAAGCAAGTTAACTATGTTCAGGTCTGAGCTGTGACCCAAGACTCTACCAAGAACCCCGCCATGTGTAGACTCAAACTGGGGGAGGCGATTCGAACGTACACCCAACTTGATCCTGACTCGGTGGAGGGAAGTATCATTCTGAATATGCATTTTATTAATCAATCGGCTGAAGATATCGGCTGAAAATTACAGAAGAAGCAGTTGGGGCCACAAACCCCCATGAATCAATTGATAGAGGCTGCCTTTGGAGTTTTTAACAACTGTGACCAGGCAGCCCGGGATGAGAAGGACCACAGGGCCAAAGTGAAGGGGAGAGAGCAGGCCCAGTTACTTGTGACGGCCCTGACGAAGGGTCAGTCTCGCCCTGGAAGGTCACCTGATGCGGCCACGGTGCTTGCCCACAGCCCAGGGCCCGGGAAGTACTGTTTTGTGTGCCACCAGTCTGGTCATTGGGCTCGGGGGTGCCCCCATGTGCGTAGACCTGGTTGTGGCCAACAGCCACCTGGACCGTGCCCTCTCTGCCGGGGACACGGGCACTGGAAGCAGGACTGCCAACTTGGATGCAAGTGCCGACCCTGAGGCTGGCCAGTTCCCAGCTGTTGGCACGTCTAAGAGCCGGGACTGATGGGGCCCAGGGAACGGCCAGGCCCCTGCAGGAACCATCTCCATGGCTGAACCCAGGGTGAGCGTGGAAGTGTCCAGTAAGATTGTAAATTTTCTTATCGATATGGGGGCCACCTATTTTGTCCTTCCCAGTTTTCGCAGTCCTACCCATCCATCTGGAGTAAGGGTCGTGGGGATTGACGGCGTCTCAAAATTATTTCGCCAAACTGACCCCCTACCATGTTTATACCAGCAGGAACTGTTTGGCCTGACCTAGCCAAACCTTTTGCCTTATATGTAGACGAGCGGTGACACCACTGTGCTGCAGTTCTAGGTCAATCCTTGGGATCAGACTTTCAGGCGGTAGCGTATTTTTCCAAGTGGTTGGATAGTGTCGCCTCTGGTTGGCCAGCATGTCTCCATGCAGTTGCGGCCACCACCGTGGCAGTACAGAAGAACAGAAAGCTGAGTATACTCCACATCGAGTCCTAGCAGTGCTAAGAAATAGGGGCGAGCATTGACTCATGGGAGGCCACTTGCTGCAATACCAGGCCCTCCTTCCTTACACCCCTGAGGTTATCTTAAAGACCTGTAACTCTCTGAACCTAGCAACCCTTCTCCCTCTCCCGGAAGATGGGGAAGGGGACTGGCCAGCCCCAGTTCATGATTGCCTAAATGAAATTGATGAGAGTTACACTAGCAGACTAGACCTTAGGGACCTTGAAAACGCAGATGCTAACTGGTTCACGGATGGGTCCAGTTACACGGACCAGGGAGTCTGATATGCAGGGTACGCGGTAATGAGCCTCCATGAGGTCATCGAGGCACGGCCCTTCCCTCCAGGGAAGCAGAACTAGTAGCCCTATCTCGAGCTATGGAATTGGGAAAGGGGATGGTTCTTAACATATTTACTGACTCCAAATATGGCTTCCATGTCTTACATGCTCATGGGACTACTTGGAAAGACCGAGGTCTCCTCACTGCCCGAGGCACCCCTATCAAACATGCAGAGGAAATCCTCCAGCTACTTGCAGCAGTTTGGGAACCCTGGGAGATGGCTGTAATTCACTGTCGGGGACACCAAAGGGGAATACAGAAATAATCAAGGGAAATCGTTTTGCGGATACACCCCTTGTCCTAGATTTTTCTGATTCTCCCTAGGAAGACATTCCCTCACAATATTCCTGTGACCAAATCAGCAACCTCCGCCTCCGGATCCGCAGGGAAGAGCACCAACCCACGGTAGAGAAGCCAACTGAGGGACCTGAGGGGGATGCTGCCCTCATCTTACAGGCTCTACGAGAGATCACCCCAACGACGAAACCACCGCCATCTCGCCGTCGGGCTCACGAACGGTTTGTGGTACACCCATATGACCCCAAACGCATATAGTTATGAGTTCATCGCCCACTGTCAGCATGAAGCCACTCCAAAAGATGGACCATCGACCCTGAGCAACCCCTTAGGCATAAGGGTCGTATGTCTTTGAGGGGGGAATGATGGGGACCCCATGCACCATGGAAAGGTTGCAGATACTGTTTGGATGTACCCAGTCCTGTTGCCATATTTGGTATGGGCTTTAGACCCTGCAGCCCACTGGCTGGGTCGGGGAACCAAACCAAATAAGGAGGTAGACTCTGCCCAGCTCTGCACCAAATTTGTACCAAATCTGCACCAATCCAGTCCCCATTGTTTTCAAATCTGTACCAATCACTGTGATCAGCAACAGCAGTATATAAGCTCATTGCATCGGGCACTCGGGGCCTTTTCTCTTAAGGAAATGAGTCTGCCGGGTGTGTTACCCCCTATTCAGTCTTCGGCCTTACCAATAAAACTTTATTAAAACTTTCAGCAGTCACATGCTGTCTAATTCTTTAGTCACCCAGTGACCTTGCTGACCATCCAGAACAACCGCTGCCATCAGTATTGAATTTAAAAGACCCAATCGATCACCTCACCTCCCCCCCTCCCACTTCACTAATTTCTTGCCTGCTTACCCAGCCTGCTTACCTCACTCCTCTAATGCCAACCTACTCACTGTACCGCAGTCTCATCTATCTCACTACCGACCCCTCACCCCCTGTCCTGCCTCTGTCCTGGAACTCCCTTCCCCTTCACATCTGACAGACCACCGGTCTCCCCACCTTCGAAGCTTTATTAAAAGCACATCTCCTCCAAGAAACCTTCCCTGACTAAGCCCGCATTTGTCCTACTCCCTTTCCCTTCTGCATCACCCTTGCACTTGGATCTGTACCCTTTATTCACCCTACCCTCAGCCCCACAGCACTTATGGACGGATCCGTATTTTATTCATTTATATGTATGCCTGTCTCCTCCTCTAGTCTGTACTCCTTGTGGGCAGCAAATGTGTCCACTAACTCTGGATAATGTACTCTCCCAAGAGCTTAATACAGTGCTCATCACACAGTAAGCCCTCAAAAGGGACTAGCTAGGCTTGAGAAGGGGCATTTTAGTATCTTTTCTGAGGTTGTAGATCTGGGATTCTGCTGACTCAACAGTCCTGACCCAACTAACGCTGAAAAGACCCAGCTGCCAGTTTACTACCAGCCCATGAGAGTGTCCTGATTCTGCTCATTCCTGGGCTCCACAACTCAAGTGGGTTGGATTGGCCTTGGCGAGAGGTCAGAGAGAAGGAGCAGGCCTAGGGAGAGAAAACAGAGGGGAACAGAAGGCAATGGGATTCATAGCAGCCAGAGAAGCTGGAGGGGTGATTTAATAATGGCTTTCAAGTACCTGGGGAACTCTTGCACAAGGAAAAGAAGTAAACCATGTCTGTCTCTACTGAGGGATCTGAGACTTTCAGTGGAGCATGGGGAACACAGGTTAGACAAAGGGAAGAACTTTCAGACTGGAATTTTATTTTTAAATGGCATTTGTTCAGCACTTCCCTATGTGCCAAGCACTGTACTAAGCACTGGGGTAGATACAAGCTAATTAAGCTAGACACAATCCATGTCCTGCATGGGGCTCATGATCTTAATTCCTTTTTTATAGATGATTAACTGAGCCCAGGGAAGTGAAGAGTCTTGCCCAAGGTCACACAGACAAGTGGCAGAGCTGGGATTAAAACCCAGGTCCTTCTGACTCCCAGGCCAATGCTCTATCCACTAAGCTATGCTGCTTCTCAGGCCTTCTGAATAAGGCAGCAGAAACTTTTCTGGACGTCTTTTAACCTGGAATTTAAGGATGAGAGAGGCTCTCATCAGGTTCGGTGTGATTTA
Source organism: Tachyglossus aculeatus (assembly GCF_015852505.1). Lineage (NCBI taxonomy): Eukaryota > Metazoa > Chordata > Mammalia > Monotremata > Tachyglossidae > Tachyglossus > Tachyglossus aculeatus. The sequence continues at coordinate 102,201,388 of NC_052070.1, forward strand.
GGGAGTGGGTCCATCACCCTGCTGCTCTTCCCCAGGTACACCCCCACTCCTCTCTCTTGTACACATCCTGTGTGGGTCACGTGAGCAGCCCTGGCACACCCTCTGGCCTGTTGTCACCCTCCACCCTGCCACTCCCCTGCTACTCAAGTCCACGGCATCAAACAAAAACTCGTGACCATTGTCTTCAAAGCACTCAATCCCCTTGCCCCCTCCTACATCACCCCGCCCTTCTGCTACTACAACCCAACCCACACACTTTTCTCCTCTAATGACATTAGACTCATTGTACCTAGATCTCCTCTATCTCACTGCTGACCTCTCACCTTCGTTCTGCCTCTGGCCTGGAATCTCTTCCCACCTCCCTCTTCATATCTGACAGACAATGACTTTCCCCTCCCTCAAAGCCTTATCGAAGGCACATCTCCTCTAAGAGACCTTCCCTGACTAAGCCCTCCTTTCCTCTTCTCCCACTCCCTTCTGTCTCGCCCCAACTTGCTCCCTCCCTTTATTCATCCCCCTTCGCACCCCCACAGCACTTACATACATATCTGTTATTTATTTATATATATTAATGTCTGTCTCTTCCTCTAGACTATAAATTCATTATGGGCAGGGAATTTGTCATATTGTAAAATTGTACTCTCCCAAGCGCTTAGTACAGTGCTCTGCACTGACTGACTGACAGCTACAGCCACCCCGAGGACTGATCTTCTGGTCTCTCTTTTCCAATGCTGTTCTTGCAGCTCTTGAGCTGGTGGCCTGGGGCGACACTCTGCCACTCATCATCTGGGTCATGCACAGTGACAGTCAAGGGCTCCGGCCTCCGGTGGGCCCCATATGCCCCAGACCTATCAATCAGGACCCAGCGCAGCCCAGCTGAGGGGTTCTGTACCCACAATGCCCTGCACCCAATGCCCCACACCCAGCTGAATCGGGTGACGGTACAAAAACTTGGAAGTGAGCTCCAGAAATTAGCAGCGGGGCCTTGAGAGACTCATAATTATAATAACAATAATAATAATAATAATAATAATGGTATTTGGTAAGTGTTTACTATGTGCCAAGCACTGTTCTAAGCACTGAGATAGATACAAGGTAATTTGGTTGTCCCACTTGGGGCTCACAATCTTAATCCCCATTTTATAGATGAGGTAACTGAGGCACAGAGAAGTGAAGTGATCCAAGGTCACATAGCAGACAAGTAGCGGAGCAGAGATTAGAACCCATGGCCTCTGACTCCCTAGCCCGTGCTCTTGCCACTAAGCCATGCTGCTTCTCTAGCCCCCAGACCTGGCCAGATGAGGTAAGGGGCCAGCATCTGAGGGAGGTTGGATGGTGGGGGTGGGTGGGATTGGGGGGGTGTCAGTGGGAGCTCTGCTCTCAATAGACAGGAATCACAGTAGAGAAACAGCATGGCCTAGTGGACAGGGCATGGGTTTGGGAATCAGAAGAACCTGGGTTCTAATCCCAGCTCCTCCACTTGTCTGCTCTGTGGCCTTGGGAAAGTCACTTCAGTTCTCTGGGCCTCAGTTACCTCTGTAAATGGGGATTAAGACAGTGAGCTCCATGTGGACTGTTGGACTGTGTCCAACCTGGTTAGTGTGTATCTACCACAGTGCTTGGTATAGTGCCGGGTATATAGAAAGCATTTAACAAATGCCATAAAAAAACTCATCCCTAAAAGATGAGGTAGGATAGGTGTTAGGAAGGAAGTGCTTAGTACAGTGCACTGCGCACAGTAGGTGCTCAATAAATACGATTGAATGAATGAATGAACTGGTTGTTCTATCAAGAATTTCATCTTTTGGAGGTGAAACTGGCTTGGGCAAGCAATCAATCAATCAATCATATTCTGTCCTAATCGGCTCATATTCTGTCCTAATCCTCCTCGACCTCTCAGCTGCCTTTGACACTGTGGACCACCCCCTTCTCCTCAACACACTATCTGACCTTGGCTTCACAGACTCCGTCCTCTCCTGGTTCTCCTCTTATCTCTCCGGTCGTTCTTTCTCAGTCTCTTTTGCAGGCTCCTCCTCCCCCTCCCATCCTCTTACTGTGGGGGTTCCCCAAGGTTCAGTGCTTGGTCCCCTTCTGTTCTCAATCTACACTCACTCCCTTGGTGACCTCATTCGCTCCCACGGCTTCAACTATCATCTCTACGCTGATGACACCCAGATCTACATCTCTGCCCCTGCTCTCTCCCCCTCCCTCCAGGCTCGCATCTCCTCCTGCCTTCAGGACATCTCCATCTGGATGTCCGCCCGCCACCTAAAGCTCAGCATGTCGAAGACTGAGCTCCTTGTCTTCCCTCCCAAACCTTGTCCTCTCCCTGACTTTCCCATCTCTGTTGACGGCACTACCATCCTTCCTGTCTCACAAGCCCGCAACCTTGGTGTCATCCTCGACTTCGCTCTCTCATTCACCCCTCACATCCAAGCCGTCACCAAAACCTGCCGGTCTCAGCTCCGCAACATTGCCAAGATCCGCCCTTTCCTCTCCATCCAAACTGCTACCCTGCTCATTCAAGCTCTCATTCTATCCCGTCTGGACTACTGCACCAGCCTTCTCTCTGATCTCCCATCCTCGTGTCTCTCTCCACTTCAATCCATACTTCATGCTGCTGCCCGGATTATCTTTGTCCAGAAACGCTCTGAGCATATTACTCCCCTCCTCAAAAATCTCCAGTGGCTACCAATCAATCTGCGCATCAGGCAGAAACTCCTCACCCTGGGCTTCAAGGCTCTCCATCACCTCACCCCCTCCTACCTCACCTCCCTTCTCTCCTTCTACTGCCCAGCCCGCACCCTCCGCTCCTCTGCCGCTAATCTCCTCACTGTACCTCGTTCTCGCCTGTCCCGCCATCGACCCCCGGCCCACGTCATTCCCCCGGGCCTGGAATGCCCTCCCTCTGCCCCTCCGCCAAGCTAGCTCTCTTCCTCCCTTCAAGGCCCTGCTGAGAGCTCACCTCCTCCAGGAGGACTTCCCAGACTGAGCCCCTTCCTTCCTCTCCCCCTCGTCCCCCTCTCCATCCCCCCATCTTACCTCCTTCCCTTCCCCACAGCACCTGTATATATGTATATATGGTTGTACATATTTATTACTCTATTTATTTATTTATTTTACTTGTACATTTCTATCCTATTTATTTAATTTTGTTGGTATGTTTGGTTCTGTTCTCTGTCTCCCCCTTTTAGACTGTGAGCCCACTGTTGGGTAGGGACTGTCTCTATGTGTTGCCAATTTGTACTTCCCAAGCGCTTAGTACAGTGCTCTGCACATAGTAAGTGCTCAATAAATACGATTGATTGATTGATTGATTGATTATTTATTGAGTGCTTACTGTGTGCAGAGCACTGTACTAAGCGCTTGGGAAGTACAAGTTGGCAACATATAGAGACGGTCCCTACCCAACAGTGGGCTCACAGTCTAGAAGGGGGAGACAGAGAACACATCCTCGTCTCAGTCTTCTCATCTGTGGAATGGGAGACACACCACGCACTACTGTATTTGAAAGGTGGGAAGATGCTCTGCCAAGAGTAAGTGCTCAATAAATACCATTTATTTCATTCTAGGGATGGAGCAGAGAGAAAAGCTCAGAACCAGCCAATCAACCAATCAATGGTATTTATTGAGCACTTACTGTGTGCAGAGCACCGTACTAAGTGCTTGAGAGAGTACAGTATAACGGAGCTGGTAGACACATTCCCTGTCCACAAAGAGCTTACAGTCCAGAGGAAGAGACAGACATTAATATAAATAAATAAATTACAGGTTTGTACATAAATGCTATGAGGATGAGGGTGGGTGAATTAAGGGCTCAAATCCAAGTGCGAGGGTGACCTAGAAGGGAGAGGGAGAAGCAGAAATGAGGGCTTAGTTGAGGAGGGCCTCTTGGAGATGTGCCTTCAATTAGGCTTTGAAGTGGGGGAGAGTAATTGTCTGGAGGACATGAGGAGGGAGGGCATTTAAGACCAGAGGCAGGACGTGGGTGAGGGGTGCGTTGTGAGATAGATGAAATTGAGGTTCAGTGAGTAGGTTGGCATTAAAAGAGGAAGGGAGGAGGAGGAGAAGGGATGAGACATTCCTCCCATATGACTTGATGTTGATAATAGTAATAGTAATGATGGTATTTATTAAGCGCTTACTATGTGCCAAGCACTGCTCTAAGCGTTGGGGTAAATATAAGGTAATCAGGTTGTCCCACATGGAGCTCACAGTTTTAACCCCCATTTTACATATGAGGTAACTGAGGCACAGAGAAGTTTAGTGACTTGCACAAAGTCACACAGCTGATAAGTGGCGGGGCCAGGATTAGAACCCACAACCTCTGACTCCCAAGCCCATGCACTGGCTGCTAGGCTATGCTGCTTCTCTATGTTGATGTTGTAGCACTGGAGCTGTTACAAAGCAACCAGGCCAGGGGCTGTCTCCATCCCTCCATGGGGCTGACAGTCCGGCACGTCTTAGCACACATCCTGTCCTTTAGTTCCTTCTCCCTCCTGGTCCTCCTCTTAGTACAGTGCTCTGCACACAGTAAGCGCTCAATAAATACGATTGATAGATTGGTGGTGGTGGTGGAGGTGGTAGTGGTGATGGGAGAGGGTCAAGGTTAGGGTCCGGTCCCCCCACATGGGGTGGGAGGGGGAACCCAAGGCCTAGCACCCCTGACAGCCAGGTACCAGTGGGGGAGGGAGAGGGCCACGCTTGTGGCTTTGCCCTGGGGAGTTGTGGGGTTGGGGAGGGACCTCTGGGTCCGGTGGCATTGCCTTCTTCAGCCTCAAGAGCCTCTTGGTCATCCCTCCCCCACCCCCCTACCCCCAGTCCATCAGACTCAGGTGCCTTCTTTCCGGGGGCAGGGGGCTGGCTTGTGTTCTCCCCATGACACACACCCAGGGTTCCTGGACTGCAAAGGGCTCAGATGAGAGATGGGAGAATAGCAGAGGCTTCCACTGAGGCCAGAGGGGCCCAAGGGAGCCCTGGATAGGGCACAGAATCACATGTGGAATGTGCCCACTTCCCATTGGAGAAGCAGCGTGGCTCATTTTGGAAAGAGCCTGGGCCTTGGAGTCAGAGGTTATGGGTTCAAATCCTGACTCTGCCAATTGTCAGCTGTGTGACTTTGGGCAAGTCACTTAACTTCTCTGGGCCTCAGTTACCTCATCTGTAAAATGGGGATGAAGACTGTGAGCCCCCCCGTGGGACAACCTGATCACCTTGTACCCTCCCCAGCACTTAGAACAGTGCTTTGCACATAGTAAGCACTTAATAAATGCCATCATCATCATCATCATCATTGCTGTCGCTCTGATAATAATGGAGATAATAAGGGCAGAGCTCCCTTGGGGCCGGGCAGGAGGAAGTGATTCCAGGGGAGGGTCAGTGTGTCAGCCTGGCTCAGCTGCCTGGAAGGGAGTCCAGAGTCCTCAGGGGTCTGGGGTCCAGTAAGCACTCAGTAAGTACAACTGAATGAATGATTGAGTGAATTAATGGGTTTTCTCCAGAGAGGCTGCTCCAGAGGTGACAGAGAGGTGAGGTAGGGGCCTGGAGGGTCCTCACTGGAGGTGAGGTGCCAGGCGGTCCGGTGGGAGGGAGAAGGAATGGGGGCAGGACGTGTGCTGAGGTGTGCTAGACTGTCAGCCCCTTGGGGGTAGGGGATGTCCCACCCTGACCTGATTATCTGGTAGCGACTCCAGGTCTCAGTACTCCACAACTGCTTTTACAAATGCGCCCGTGAATAAATTGGAGGAACTGCGGAAGGAGATTTCGAGGTTGAAGTTTGGGGCATTAGGGTCAGGAGAAGAGGTGGAGCTGAGGTCATCAATCAATTAATCAGTGGTATTTATTAAGCACTTACTGTGTGCAGGACAGCACCGTACAAAGCACTTGGGAGAGTACAATACAACAGAGTTGTTAAACATATTCTCTGCCCACAATGAGCTGACAGGCTAGAGGAGGAAGCAGACATTGCACCCCAAATGTGGATAGGTCTCAGCCTCCTCCAGGCACCTCATCTTGAGAGATGTCCTTACATCTCTGTAAGGGTATGGGTCTACCATCTCTGTTGTATTCTCCCAAGCACACAGTACAGTGCTCTTCACACAGTAAGTGCTCAGTAAATACCATTGATCAATAGAGAGAGGAAAGATAGAGTTGAGTGAATTCCTAGCTTTTGGTCTGAATCAGCTGAATCTCAGTGCCCACACCTGGGTCCTGCCCACCCTGGGCAAGGTAGATGTCCAGAATGGGGTACCACCAGCTCCAAGACAGGGGCACTCCAAGAATCAGCCTGAGAAGCAGCATGGGCTAGTGGATAGAGCACAGGCCTGGCAGTCAGAAGGACCTGAGTTCTAATTTCGGCTTCACCGCTTGTCTGCTGTGTGACCTTGGTCAAGTCACTTTACTTCTATGTGCTTCTGTTACCTCATCTGTAAAATGGGGATTAAGGCTGTGAGTCCCATGTGGGACTGGACTGTGTCCAATCTGATTATCTTATATCCACCCCACAGCTTAGCATAGTGCCTGGCACATAGTAAGCGTTCACCGGAGCAGCCCTCTGCAGTAAGGTGGCAGAGGGCTGGCATGACTGTGTGTCACCAACAGCACCTGGTCCTTTGTGATCCCACCTCGATACCTTCCCTGGGCCCCTCCAGGCTGTCTCTCTTCCCTCCCCTCAAAGTGGCCAGGAGAGTGGTGGCACACATTATCCAACCTTGGCTTCACGGACTCGGTCCTCTCCTGGTTCTCTCCCTTAGATTGTGAACCCCATGTGAGACAGGGGCTATATCTGATCTAATCGGATTAATTAGATTAATTAGATCTAATTAGATCAGATCTATAACTGATCTAACTGCACCAGTGCTTAGAACAGTATTTTTCACATAGTAAGGGTTGAACAAATGCCATGAAAAACAAAAACAAATACCATTACCAAAAGCAGAGCATTACATTGGGCAGAACACTGTAGGGGGAGCCTATTGGGTGCAGAGCACTGTACTGGACATCCATGTCGAGGGCATTGTACTAAGTATCTGCTGTGTGCTGAATGCTGTAGAGGGTGCTGATTGGGTACAGTGCACTGTACTGGGTGCCTGTGTTCAGGGCACTTTACTAGATGCCTACTGTGTGCGGAATGCTGTAAAAGGTGCCTATTTTAATTCAGGGCACTGTACCAGGCAACTGTGTAGAGGGCATTGTACTGAGTGCTTTCTGTGTGCAGAATGTTGTAAAGGGTGCCTACTGGGTGCAGAGAACTGAACTGGGCACCTGTGTAGAAGGCACTGAACTACCATGTGCAGAACATTCATTAAATTGTATTTATTGAGTGCTTACTGTGTGCAGAGCACTGTACTAAGTGCTTGGGAAAATACAATGTAATCAAATAATAGACACATTCCCTGCCCACAACAAGCTTACTGTCTAGAGCGGAAAACTGATACTAATATAAATAAGTAAATTACATATATGTATATAAATGCAGTGGGGCTGGGAGGTGGGATGAATAAAGGGAGCAAGTCGGGATGATGCAGAAGGGAGTTGAAGAAAAGAAAAAGAGGGCTTAGTCAGGGAACAAGAGTTCCCTCCATTCCGGCATTCATTCATTCATTCAATAATATTTACTGAGCACTTACTGTGTGCAAAGCACTGTATTAAGCACTTGCGAGTCCAGCACAACAATAAACAGGCACATTCCCTCCCTACAATAAGCTTACAGTCTAGAGCATTCCCTAATTCTGCCACTGAAAGTGAAGAGGAAGGCAAAACTGAGTCCATTAATATGTTTGACTAATTCCAACTGCATGAATCTCCCAAGAACCTCCCCTTTTTAATAATAATAATAATAATAATAATAATAATTTTGGTATTTGTTAAGCACTTACTATGTGCCAAGCACTGTTCTAAGCGCTGGGGAAGATGCAAAGTAATCAGGTTGTCCCACATGGGGCTCACAGACTTAATCCCCATTTTCCAGATGAGGGAACTGAGGCACAGAGAAGTTAAGTGACTTGCCCAAGGTCGCACAGCTAAGTGGCAGAGTCAGGATTTGAACCCATGACCTCTGACTCCAAAGCCTGGGCTCTTTCCACTGAGCCACACTAATGGCATTTGTTAAGCACTTGCTATGAGCCAGACACTGTACTAAGTTCTGGGGTAGATACAAGCTAATCAGACTGGACACTGTCCATGTCCCATAGTGGGGCTCACAGTCTTAATCCTCGTTTTATAGAAGAGGTAACTGAAGCACAGAGAATTGACTTCATCATCATCATCAATCGTATTTATTGAGCACTTACTATGTGCACAGCACTGTACTAAGCGCTTGGGAAGTACAAGTTGGCAACATATAGAGACAGTCCCTACCCAACAGTGGGCTCACAGTCTAAAAGGGGGAGACAGAGAAAAAACCAAACGTACTAACAAAATAAAATAAATAGAATAGATATGTACAAATAAAATAAATAAATAAATAGAGTAATAAATATGTACAAACATATATACATATATACAGGAGCTGTGGGGAAGGGAAGGAGGTAAAATGGGGGGGATGGAGAGGGGGACGAGGGGGAGAGGAAGGAAGGGGCTCAGTCTGGGAAGGCCTCCTGAAGGAGGTGAGCTCTCAGCAGGGCCTTGAAGGGAGGAAGAGAGCTAGCTTGGCGGAGGGGCAGAGGGAGGGCATTCCAGGCCCGGGGGATGACGTGGGCCGCGGGTCGATGGCGGGACAGGCGAGAGCGAGGTACGGTGAGGAGATTAGCGGCGGAGGAGCGGAGGGTGCGGGCTGGGCTGTAGAAGGAGAGAAGGGAGGTGAGGTAGGAGGGGGTGAGGTGATGGAGAGCCTTGAAGCCCAGGGTGAGGAGTTTCTGCCTGATGCGCAGATTGATTGGTAGCCACTGGAGATTTTTGAGGAGGGGAGTAATATGCCCAGAGCGTTTCTGGACAAAGATAATCCGAGCAGCAGCATGAAGTATGGATTGAAGTGGAGAGAGACACAAGGATGGGAGATCAGAGAGAAGGCTGATGCAGTAGTCCAGACGGGATAGGATGAGAGCTTGAATGAGCAGGGTAGCGGTTGGGATGGAGAGGAAAGGGCGGATCTTGGCAATGTTGTGGAGCTGAGACCAGCAGGTTTTGGTGACGGCTTGGATGTGAGGGGTGAATGAGAGAGCGGAGTCGAGGATGACACCAAGGTTGCGGGCTTGTGAGACAGGAAGGATGGTAGTGCCGTCAACAGAGATGGGAAAGTCAGGGAGAGGGCAAGGTTTGGGAGGGAAGACAAGGAGTTCAGTCTTCGACATGTTGAGCTTTAGGTGGCGGGCAGACATCCAAATGGAGATGTCCTGAAGGCAGGAGGAGATGCGAGCCTGGAGAGAGGGGGAGAGAGCAGGGGCAGAGATGTAGATCTGGGTGTCATCAGCGTAGAGATGATAGTTGAAGTCGTGGGAGCGAATGAGGTCACCAAGGGAGTGCGTGTAGATCGAGAACAGAAGGGGACCAAGCACTGACCCTTGGGGAACCCCCACAGTAAGAGGATGGGAGGGGGAGGAGGAGCCTGCAAAAGAGACTGAGAAAGAACGACCGGAGAGGTAAGAGGAGAACCAGGAGAGGACGGAGTCTGTGAAGCCAAGGTCAGATAGCGTGTGGAGAAGAAGGGGGTGGTCCACAGTGTCAAAGGCAGCTGAGAGGTCAAGGAGGATTAGGACAGAGTATGAGCCGTTGGATTTGGCAAGCAGGAGGTCATTGGTGACCTTTGAGAGGGCAGTTTCCGTGGAATGTAGGGGATGGAAGCCAGACTGGAGGGGGTCGAGGAGAGAGTTGTTGTTGAGGAATTCTAGGCAGCGAGTATAGACAACTCGTTCAAGGAGTTTGGAAAGGAATGGTAGGAGGGATATGGGGCGATAACTAGAAGGTGAGGTGGGGTCAAGAGAGGGTTTTTTTAGGATGGGAGGGACATGGGCATGTTTGAAGGCAGAGGGGAAGGAACCGGTGGAGAGTGAGCGGTTGAAGATGGAAGTTAAGGAGGGGAGAAGGGATGGAGCGAGAGATTTCATGAGATGAGAGGGAATGGGGTCAGAAGCACAGGTGGCCGGAGTAGCACTTGAGAGGAGGGAGGAGAGATCCTCTGAGGATACTGCTGGGAAGGATGGGAGAGTAGCAGAGAGTGTTGAGAGCCGGGGGGATGGAGCAAGGGGGGAAGAGACTTTGGGGAGGTCGGACCTGATGGATTTAATTTTGTTAATGAAGTAGGAGGCCAGATCGTTGGGGGTGAGGGAAGGGGGAGGGGGAGGAACTGGGGGCCTGAGAAGGGAGGCCACAAAGCAGATAAGTGACAGAGCCGGGAGTAGAATCCAGGTCCTTCTTGACTACCAGGCTCGGGCTCTGTGCACTAGGCCACACTGGTTCCTGCCTTCCAGAACTAGACTGTAAGCTCCTTGTGGGCAGGGAACGTGCATACCGACTCTGTTGTATTGTAAGCAATCATATTTATTGAGCACTTATTGTGTGCACAGCACTGTATTAAGGGCTTGGGAGAGTACAAATAACCATATAACACACATTTCCTGCCCACAACAAGCTTACAGCTTAGACTGTATTCTCATAAATTTAGTACACTGCTTTGCACTTAGTAAGCTCCCATTGTTTGATTGATAGATGGGGGACAGAAAAAGGTAGGAAGTGTGGTTCCTTCCCTCAAGGACTAGACCGTAAACTCTCTGAGGTCAGGGATTATATTGCACTCTCCCAAGTGCTTAGAACAATGCTCTACAATCAATTATTGAACGTTTACTGTGTGCAGAGCATTGTACTAAGTGCTTGGGGGAGAGTACAACACAAGATACATTCCAGGCCCAAATTGAGCTTACAATCTAGATAGGGAGACACACACATTAATGTCAATAAATTATGGGTATGTACATAAGTACTGTGGGGCTGGGGTGGGAGAGAATAAAGGGATCAAGTTAAGGTGATGCGGAAGGGAGTGAGAGAAAAGGAAATCAGGGCTTAAAGAAGGCCTTTTGGAGGAGATGTGGCTTCAATTAAGGCTTTGAAGGTGGAGAGAGTAAATCGTCTGTTGGATATGAAGAGGGAGGGTATTCCAGGCCAGAGGCAGGACATGGGTGAGAGGTCGGTGGTGAGGTAGATGAGATCAAGGTACAGTGAGTAAGTTGGTATTAGAGAATCTAAGTGTGCAGGCTAGGTTGTAGTAGAAGAGTAGCTAGGTGAGGTGGTAGGGGGCCTGGTGATTGAGTGCTTTAAAGCTGATGATAAGACATTTCTGTTTGATGCAGTGGTGGATGGACAACCACTGGAGGTTCTTGAGGAGTGGGGAAACATGACCTGAACTTTTTTGTAGAAGAATGAATTGGGTAGCAGAGTGAAGTATGGATGAAGTATGGAGAAAGGAGGCAGGGAGGTCAGCAAGGAGGCTGATATAGTCATCAAGGCAGGATAGAATAAATGCTTGCATTAAATCAGTAACAGTTTGGATAGAGAGAAAAGGGCAGATTTTAGTGAAGTTGTAAATGTTTGACTGGCAGGATTTAGTGATAGATTGAATATGAAGGTTGAATGAGAGAGAGGAGTAAAGGATAACACCAAGTGAGCACACTTGTCCTCACTTGTCTCCTCAATATGGTGTCTTCTTTCCTGAGACTTTGTTAGGCATGTCTTACATATTGTAACAAAATTTCTTTTCAATATTCTAGGTCCAGCATCACTTTACTGAAGAGTCCCAGCTGACAATACAAATGAGAGAAAGAGCTGAGTATATGTACCTAATTTCTGTGGGGTGAATGCTTCATTTCTAGACTGTGAGCCCACTTCTAGACTGTGAGCCCACTGTTGGGTAGGGACTGTCTCTATATGTTGCCAACTTGTACTTCCCAAGCGCTTAGTACAGTGCTCTGCACACAGTAAGCACTCAATAAATACAATTGATTGATTGGTGGGTGGGACTAAATGCATGGGTGAGTTAGAAGGGAAAATAAAGTGAGTGTGTGTGTGTGTGTGTGTGTGTGTGGCCGTCCCCCACCCATCCTATTCTCCTGTGGAGTTCTGTAGCCTCGAACCTGTATCTTTGTAGGGAGCATAGAAGGCTTTGGTACGGAGTACTGCAAGTCTTACCACTCCTCTTTAGTCTGCCTTTGTACTGGAGACTTGTTGTTTAAGCCCACGCCTCTCCCATCCTGGGAGTGTGGGGATCCAATGGCAGGGGTAGGGAAAAGTGGAGAATCCAGGCTTCTGTGGCTGTTCTCTCATGCCTATTGAAAACCAGGCTGATTTGCGGGATGTTGGAGAAACTGCATCATTTGAGTTTCCTTCTCAACTTGCAGGAGCACCATCAGACCAATCACTCCACGCAGTGCGCTGGGGGAAATCTTGGAAATAGGACCACCTCAACGATATCATAGCCGGTGAGAAGTAATTTAACTTGGTCTGTCATCTGCTCCACAACAATAATTCCCTTCTCTCACTGACTCCAATGCCTATTTCCGTGACCGTCTGTTCTAGATTTGAAGGAGGCAACTTCCGGGGCTTAATTTACTCAGCATAATCAATATTTTCACTACTATCTGACTGGTCCTACCTCCCCCCCCTCCCCCCCCCCCGCCTCTGCTCCATCTTGTCCTATGACTACCACCCCCTGACTCTATCTGGTCCTGTGGCACCCCCCTGCTCTGTCTTATCCCATTTCCCCCCCACCCCCAAACCGGTCTGGTTCTTTCTATCTTCCCTATTCCATGTAGATGTATTCCCTGTGCTCTGTCTAGTCCTTTCCCCCCCCGCTCGGACTGGTTCTATCATCCCCGCTCATTCTCGTTCTATCCCGCTCACTCCGGCTAGTTCCGTCCCCCTGCTCTGTCTAGTTCTGTTTCCCCCGCTTGGTCAAGTTCTATCCCCGCTGCTCGGTCGAGATCTATCCCCCAGCTCCAACTGGTTTTACCACCACCCTCCTGCTCCCATTGATCCTATCATCCCCATCTTCGACTGGTTCTATCCCCCACCCTCCTTCTGGTTCTATTTCTTCCCCCTCCCCCCTCACCGTCTGGTCCTTTCTCCCCCGCTCCGACTGGTCCTTCCCCCCCCGCCCCCCCGCTCTGACTGGTCCTATTGCCCCCGCTATCATGCTGTCCCCCCCGCTTGGTCTAGTGCTGTCCCGTCCCCCCCGCTCGGTCTAGTGCTGGAGTTGTCCCTGTCCCCCCACCCCCACTCGGTCTAGTGCTGTCGTTCGTCCCCACTCCGTCGAGTGCTATCCCCCCCGCACTGTCAAATTTTGCACCCCACTGTCTAAATCTATCTCCCGTGCTCCATCAGGTCCTTTCCCCACTGCTCTGACTGGTCCTACCCCGCGTCCCGGGTCTGTTTCTATCCTCCCTGCTCCTTCTAGTTCTATTCCCCCAGCTCCGTCAAGTGCTCTCCCCCACCCTGCTCCGTCTAGTGCTGTCCCCCCCTGCTTGGTCTAGTGCTGCCCCCCCTCCCACTCGGTCCAGTGCTGTCGTCTCCCCCGGCTCGGTCTAGTGCTGTCGTCCCCCCCGGCTCGGTCTAGTGCTGTCGTCCCCCCCACGGCTCGGTCTAGTGCTGTCGTCCGCCCCCCCGGCTCGGTCTAGTGCTGTCGTCCCCCCCCCCCCGGCTCGGTCTAGTGCTGTCGTCCCCCCCGCCGGCTCGGTCTAGTGCTGTCGTCCCCCCCCCCGGCTCGGTCTAGTGCTGTCGTCCCCCCCCCCGGCTCGGTCTAGTGCTGTCGTCCCCCCGCAGCTCGGTCTAGTGCTATCCCCCCGCACTGTCAAATTTTACCCCCCACCTCGTCTAAATCTGTCTCCCGTGCTCCATCAGGTCCTTTCCCCACTGCTCCGAGTGGTCCTAGCACCCCCCACTATCCCCCGCTCTGACTGTTCCTACCCCGCCCCCCCCCCCCCCCCGCGTCTGTTTCTATCCTCCCTGCTCCTTCAAGTTCTATCCCCCCGGCTCCGTCAAGTGCCCTCTCCCCCCGGCTTCGTCTAGTTCAATCCCCCCGGCTCGGCCTAGTGCTGTCCGCCCACCCCCCTGGCTCGGCCTAGTGCTGTCCGCCCACCCCCCCGGCTCGGTCTAGTTCTGTCCCCCCCCCCGCCCGGCTCGGTCTAGGGCCGTGTCCCCCCCACCTCCCGGCTCGGTCTAGGGCCGTGTCCCCCCCACCTCCCGGCTCGGTCTAGGGCCGTGTCGTCCCCACCTCCCGGCTCGGTCTAGGGCCGTGTCCCCCCCACCTCCCGGCTCGGTCTAGGGCCGTGTCGTCCCCCCCGGCTCGGTCTAGGGCCGTCGTCCCGTCCCCCCCCCGGCTCGGTCTAGGGCCGTCGTCCCCCCCCCCCCCCGGCTCGGTCTAGGGCCGTCGTCCCCCCTCCCCGGCTCGGTCTAGGGCCGTGTCCCCCCCACCTCCCGGCTCGGTCTAGGGCCGTGTCCCCCCCACCTCCCGGCTCGGTCTAGGGCCGTGTCCCCCCCACCTCCCGGCTCGGTCTAGGGCCGTGTCCCCCCCACCTCCCGGCTCGGTCTAGGGCCGTGTCCCCCCCCATCTCCCGGCTCGGTCTAGGGCCGTGTCCCCCCCACCTCCCGGCTCGGTCTAGGGCCGTGTCCCCCCCACCTCCCGGCTCGGTCTAGGGCCGTGTCCCCCCCACCTCCCGGCTCGGTCTAGGGCCGTGTCCCCCCCCCCCGGCTCGGTCTAGGGCCGTCGTCCCGTCCCCCCCCCCGGCTCGGTCTAGGGCCGTCGTCCCCCCCCCCCCCCGGCTCGGTCTAGGGCCGTCGTTCCCCCCCCCCCCGGCTCGGTCTAGGGCCGTCGTCCCCCCTCCCCGGCTCGGTCTAGGGCCGTCGTCGTCCCCCCCCCCCCCGGCTCGGTCTAGGGCCGTCTTCCCCCCCCCCCCCCGCCCCCCGGCTCGGTCTAGGGCCGTCGTCCCTCCCTCGGCTCGGTCTAGGGCCGTCGTCCCTCCCCGCCCCCGGCTCGGTCTAGGGCCGTCGTCCCCCCCCGGCTCGGTCTAGGGCCGTGCCCCCCCCCCGGCGGCTCGGTCTAGGGCCGTGTCGTCCCCCCCCCCCCGGCTCGGTCTAGGGCCGTGTCCCCCTCTCGGTCTAGTGCGTTGCTTCCCCGGCTCCGTCTAGTGCTGCTCCCCCGATCCGTCTCGTGCTGCCCGCCCCCCCGCTCCGTCTAGTTTCAAACCCCACCTCTGTCAAATTTTACCCCCCCACCCCGCTTTGTCTAAATCTATCCCCCATACACCATCTGGTCCTTTCCCTACTGCTAGGACTGGTCCTATAGCCCCCCCCCCCGGACCCCTCCATGGATCAGACTGGTGGTAACGCACCCCTCCCCCCCCACTTGGACTGGTCCTATTGCGCCCCCCCCCGCCCCCTCACCACTCCGACTGGTCCTATCACCACCACTTCCCCGCTCTGCCTGGTCCTATCGCGCTTCCTCTCCACCGATCTGACTGGTCCTATCGCCCGTCCCCCCCGCCCACCGCTCCGAATGGTCCTATCCCCTCCCCCTCTCTTTGACTGGTCCTATACGCCCTGACCCCAGTCTATTTCTATCCCCCCCAGCTCCGTCCAGTGCTATCCCCCTGGCCCCGCCTAGTGCTGTCGCCCCCCCCCCCCCCCGGCTCCGCCTAGTGCTGTCGCCCCCCGGCTCCGCCTAGTGCTGTCGCCCCCCCCCCGGCTCCGCCTACTGCTGTCTTCCCCCGGCTCCGCCTACTGCTGTCGCCAGCCGCCCCGTCAAGGGCTCTCCCCCCCGCCCCGCCTAGTGCTCTCCCCCCCCCCGCCCCGCCTAGTGCTCTCCCCGCCGCTCCGCCTAGTGCTCTCCCCCCCCGCTCCGCCTAGTGCTAGCCATCCCGCTCCTCCTAATGCTATATCCACGCTCCGTCTAGTGCTATGCCCCCCCGCACCACCTAGAGCTATGCCCCCCCGCCTAGTGCTGTCGCCCCGCTTACTGCTGTCGACCCCCCTGCCCCGCCTACTGCTGTCACCCGCCCCGCCTACTGCTGTCGCCCCCCCCCGCCCCGCATGGGGCTGTCGCCCCTCCCCACCCCGCCTAGTGCCTAGTGCTATCCCCCCCGCTCCCCCAGTGCTATCCCCCCCGCTCCCCCAGTGCTATCCCCCCCCGCTCCCCCTAGTGCTATCCCCCCCGCCCCCCCAGTGCTATACCCCCGCTCCGTCTAGTGCTATGCCCCCCCGCCTAGAGCTATGCCCCCCACATAGTGCTATCCCCACCACCCTGCCTAGTGCTGTCGGACCCCGGCCCCGCCTAGTGCTGTCACTCCCCCACCCCGCCTAGGGTTGTCGCCCCCCCGCTCTGTCTAGTGCTATCCCCCCTGCTCTGCCTAGTGTTATTCCCACCAGCTCTGCCTACTGCTGTGCCCCCCTGCCCTGCCTAGGGCTATTGCCCCCCAGGCCCGCCTAGGAGTGTTGCCCCCCAGGCCCACCTAGGGCTGTCGCCCCCCGCCCCACCTAGGGCAGTGCCCGTCCCACCTAGTGCTATCCCCCGGCTCCTAGTGCTATCCTCCCACACTGTCTAGGGCTGTCGCCCCCCTGCTTCGTCTAGTGTGATCCCCTAGCTCCGTCTATTGGGATCCCCCGCTCTGCCTAGTGCTATCCCCCCCTGCTCTGCCTGATGCTATTGCCCTCCCGCCCCGCCTAGTGCTGTCGCCCCCCACCTAGCTCTTTGGCCCCCCACCCCCGCCTAGGGCTGTCATGCCCCCACCCGCTGGTGCTGTCGCCCCACACCCCACCTATGGCTGTCGCCCACCCGCCCCACCTAGCACTATCCCCTCGCTCCGCCTAGGGTTGTCGTCCCCCCCCCCCACCCCGCTCCGTCTAGTGCTATCCTCCCCGCTCCACCTAGTGCTATCCCCCGGCTCCTCCTAGTACTATCCCCCCACCCCGCTTAGGCCTGTCGACCCCCGCCCCGCCTGGGGCTGTCGACCCCCGTCCAGCGTGGGGCTGTCGACCCCCGCCTAGCGTGGGGCTATCGCCCCCCCGCCCCGCTTAGTGCTATGCCCCCAACCCTGCCTAGTACTATCCCCCCGCTCCGTCTAGTGCTATCCTCCCATACTGTCTAGTGCTATCTCCCCTGCTCTGCCTAGGGCTTTCGCCCCCAGCTCTGGCTGGTGCTGTTGCCCCCGCCCCTCCTAGTGCTGTCGACCCCACCCCGCCTGGGGCTGTCACCCCCCCCCGCCCCGCCTAGGGTTGTTGCCCCCCCCGCTCTATCTAGGGTTGTCGCCCCCCCCCCCCCCGGCTCTGTCTAGTGCTATCCCTCCGTTCTGCCTAGTGCTATCTCCACTGCTCTGCCTAGTGTTATTCCCACCAGCTCTGCCTACTAATGTTGCCCCCCGTCGCACCTAGGGCTGTTGCCCCCCGTCCCACCTGGGGCTGTCGCCCCCCCGCCCCGCCTAGGGTTGTCGCCCCGCCGCGCCGTCTAGTGCTATCCCCCCGCTCTGCCTAGTGCTATCCCACCAGCTCTGTCTCTACTGCTGTTGCCCCCCGTCCCGCCTAGGGCTGTCGCTCCCCTGCCCCGCCTAGTGCTATTCCCCCGCTCCGTCTAGTGCTATCCCCCTGCCCCGCCTAGGGCTGTCGCCCCGCAGCTCCTTGTAGTGCTATCCCCCGGCTCCGTCTAGTGCTGTCCCCCGGCTCTGCCTAGTGCTATCCCCCCTCTCCAGCTCTGCCTAGTGCTGTCCCCCGCAGTTCTGCCTAGTGCTGTCGCCCCCCTCCCCGTCTAGTGCTGTCCCCCCCGCTCCACCTAGTACTATCCCCCCCCGCCCCGCCTAGTGCTGTTGCCCCCCACAGCACCTGGTGCTGTCGCCCCTCCACCGCTTCTAGTGCTGTCGCCCCTAACATCCCGCCTAGCGCTGTCCCCCCCACTCCACCGAGTGCTATCCCCCGCCCCCCTATTGTTGTCGCCCCCCTCCCCCCGCCCCGCCTCGGGCTATCCCCCCCGCCTCGTGCTATCCCCCTGCCCTGTCTACTGCTGTTGCCCCCAGCCCCGCTTAGTTCTGTTGCCCCCCGCTCCACCTCGTGCTATCCCCCTGCCCTGTCTACTGCTGTTGCCCCCAGCCCCGCTTAGTTCTGTTGCCCCCCGCTCCACCTAGTGCTGTCGCCCCCCCGCTTCGCCTAGTGCTGTCGCCCCCCCCGCTTCGCCTAGTGCTGTCACCCCCCCCGCTTCGCCTAGTGCTGTCGCCCCCCCCGCTTCGCCTAGTGCTGTCGCCCCCCCCCCCCCGCTTCGCCTAGTGCTGTCGCCCCCCCCCCCACTTCGCCTAGTGCTGTCGACCCCCTCCGCCCCGTCTGGGGCTGTCGCCCCCCTGCCCTGCCTGTGGTTGTCGCCCCCCCCCCACCCCGCCTAGGGCTGTCGCCCCCCCGGTCCGCCTAGTGCTATCCCCCCCGCTCCCCCTAGTGCTATACCCCCGCTCCGTCTAGTGCTATTACCCCCCCCGCACCACCTAGTGCTATGCCCCCCACCTAGTGCTATCCCCCCCGCCCCGCCTCGTTCTGTCGCCCCCTGCCCCGCCTCGTGCTGTCGCCCCCCGCCCCGCCTCGTGCTGTCGCCCCCCGCCCCGCCTCGTGCGGTCGCCCCCCCGCCCCGCCTCGTGCTGTCGCCCCCCGCCCCGCCTCGTGCTGTCGCCTCCCACCCCGCCTCGTGCTGTCGCCTCCTGCCCCGCCTCGTGCTGTTGCCCCCGGCCCCGCCTCGTGTTGTGGCTGCCCGCCCTGCCTAGTGTTGTGGCCCCCCGCCCCGCCTAGTGCTGTCACTCCCCCACCCCGCCTAGGGTTGTCGGCCCCCCCCGCTCTGTCTAGTGCTATCCCCCCGCGCCTTCTAGTGCTATCCCCCGGCTCTGCCTAGTGCGATCCCCCCTGCTCTGCCTACTGTTATTCCCACCTGTTCTGCCTACTGCTGTGGCCCCTTGCCCTGCCTAGGGCTGTTGCCCCCCCGTCACGCCTAGGTTTGTCACCCCCGGCTCCGCCTAGGACAGTGGCCCCCCTCGCCCCGCCTAGCGCCCCCCTACACTGCCTACTGCTATGCCCCCACTCCGTCTAGTGCTATCCTCCCGCACTGTCTAGGGCTGTCGCCCCCCTCTCCGCCAAGGGCTGTCGTCCCCCTGCTTTGTCTAGGGCGATCCTCTGGCTCCATCTATTGGGATGCCCCTGATCTGCCCAGTGCTATACCCCCCAGCTCTGCCTAGGGCTATCGCCCCCCCCCCCCCCCCCCCCCCGCTCAGTCTAGTGCTATCCTCCCCGTTCCGCCTAGTGCTATCCTCCCCGTTCCGCCTAGTGCTATCCCCCAGCTCCGCCTAGTGCTATCCCCCCCAGCTCCGCCTAGTGCTATCCCCCCCAGCTCCGCCTAGTGCTACCCCCCCAGCTCCGCCTAGTGCTACCCCCCCAGCTCCGCCTAGTGCTACCCCCCCAGCTCCGCCTGGTGCTATCCCCCCAGCTCTGCCTAGTGCTATCCTCCCCAGCTCTGCCTAGTGCAATCCCCACTGCTCCGCCTAGGGCTGTCGCCCCCCACCCCGCCTAGTGCTATCGCCCCCCCCCACCCGGCCTAGTTCTGTCACCGTCCGCCCCGCCTGGGGCTGTCGCCCTCCCCTGCCCAGCGTGGGGCTGTCGCCCTCCCCTGCCCAGCGTGGGGCTGTCGCCCCCCCCCAGCCCCGCCTGGGGATATCGCCCCCCCACCCCATCCAGCCTGGGGCTGTCGCCCCCCGCCCCGCTTAGTGCTATCCCCCCAGCTCCACCTAGTGCTATCCCCCCAACTCCGCCTAGTGCTATCCCCCCGCTCCACCTAGTGCTATTCCCCCACTCCGTCTAGTGCTATCCCCCTGCCCCGCCTGGGGCTGTCGCCCCCCAGCTCCGTGTAGTGCTATCCCCCGGCTCCGTCTAGTGCTATTCCCCCCGCCAGCTCTGCCTAGTGCTATCCCCCACGCCAGCTCTGCCTAGTGCTATCCCCCTCGCCAGCTCTGCCTAGTGCTATCCCTCCCTGCTCTGCCTAGTGCTATCCCTCCCTGCTCTGCCTAATGCCTATCCCTCCCTGCTCTGCCTAGTGCTGTCCCCCCGAGCTCTGCCTAGTGCTGTCGCCCACGCCCCGCCTAGTGCTGTCCCCCCCGCTCTGCCTCGTGCTGTCCCCCCCCCCGCTCCAACTAGTACTATCCCCCCCGGCCCCAGCTAGTGCTGTTGCCCCCGCCCCGCCGAGTGCCGTCGCCCCTCCACCGTGCCTAGTGCTGTCGCCCCCAACATCCTGCCTAGGGCTGTTGCCCCCCGCCCCGCCTAGGGCTGTCGCCCCCCGCTCATCCCCCGCCTAGTGCTGTCCCCACCGCTCCACCGCTCCCCCGCCCCTCTAGTGCTGTCGCCCCCCCCAGCCCCGTGCTGGCACCCCCCTGCCCCGCCTCGTGCTATCCTCCCCGCCTCGTTCTGTCCCCCTGCCCCGCCTAGTGTTGTCGCCCCCTGCCCCGCCTAGTGCCGTCGACCCCCGCTCCGCCTAGTGCCGTCGCCCCCGGCTCCGACTAGTGCTAGCCCCCCAGCTCTGCCTAGTACTATCCCCACCCAGCTCTGCCTAGTGCTATCCCCCCCAGCTCTGCCTAATGCTATCCCCCCTGCTCTGCCTAGAGCTGTCGCCCCCCCGCCCCGCCTAGGGTTGTCGCCCCCCCTGCTCCGTCTAGTGCTATCCTCCCCGTTCCGCCTAGTGCTACCCCTCCAGCTCTGCCTAGTGCTATCTCCCCTAGCTCAGCCTAGTACTACTCCTCCCAGCTCTGCCTAGTGCTATCCCCCCCAGCTCTGCCTAGTGCTGTCGCCCCCCACTCCGCCTAGTGCTATCGCCCCCCCCCCCACCCGGCCTAGTTCTGTCACCCTCCGCCCCGTCTGGGGCTGTCGCCTCCCGCCCCGCTTGGAGCTGTCGCCCTCCCCTGCCCAGCGTGGGGCTGTCGCCCCCCCAGCCCCGCCTGGGGATATCGCCCCCCACCCCGTCCCGCTTGGGGATGTCGCCCCCCCCTCCGCCCAGCCTGGGGCTGTCGCCCTCCGCCCCGCCTAGGGCTGTGGCTCCCCCGCTCCGCTTAGTGCTATGCCCCCCCGCTCTGCCTAGTGCTATCCCCCCGCTCCGTCTAGTGCTATCCCTCCGCTCTGCCTACTGCTATTCCCCCTGTTCTACCTAGGGCTGTCGCCCCCCCAGCTCCCCCTAGTGCTATCCCCCCGCTCCGCCTAGTGTTATTCCCCCACTCCGTCAAGTGCTATCCCCCTGCCCCGCTTAAGGCTGTCGCCCCCAGCTCCGTGTAGTGCTATTCCCCGGCTCCGCCTAGTGCTATCCCCCGGCTCCGTCTAGTGCTATCCCCCCGCTCTGCCTAGTGCTATCCCCCCTTGCTCTGCCTAGTGCTATCCCTCCCTGCTCTGCCTAGTGCTGTCGCCCACGCCCCGCATAGTGCTGTTGCACCCCGCCTAGTGCTGTCCCCCCCGCTCCGCCTAGTACTATCCCTCCCGCCCCAGCTAGTGCTGTTGCCCCCGCCCCGCCGAGTGCTGTTGCCCCCAACATCCCGCCTAGGACTGTTGCCCCCCCGCCCCGCCGAGTGCTGTGCCCCCGCTCCGCCTAGTGCTGTCCCCCCGCTCCGCCTAGTGTGGTCCCCCCGCTCCGCCTAGTGTTGTGCCCCCGCTCCGCCTAGTGCTGTGCCCCCGCTCCGCCTAGTGCTGTCCCCCCACTTCGCCTAGTGCTATCCCCCCCCACTTCGCCTAGTGCTATCCCCCCCGCTTCGCCTAGTGCTATCCCCCCCCCGCTCCGCCTAGTGCTATCCCCCCCTGCTCCGCCTAGTGCTATCCCCCCCTGCTCCGCCTAGTGCTATACCCCCCTGCTCTGCCTAATGCTATCCCCCCCCCCGCCTAGTGCTATCTCTCCTCTCCGCCTAGTGCTATCCCCCTGCTCTGCTTAGTGCTATCCCCACCCCACACTCTACCTAGTGCTATCCGCCCCCTGCTCTGCCTAGTGCTATCCCCCCTACCCCGCCTAGGGCTGTTGCCCCCCGCCTAGTGCTATCCCCCCCCCCTGCTCTGCCTATTGCTACCCCCCCGCCTATTGCTATCCCCCCTGCTCCACCTAGTTCTACCCCCCCGCTCTGCCTAGTGCTATCCCCCGCCCTGCCTACTGCTGTCGCCCCCTGCCCTGCCTGCTGCTGTTGCCCCCAGCCCCGCTTAGTTATGTCACCCCCCCGCTCCGCCTAGTGCTGTCGCCCCCGCTCTGCCTAGTGCTGTCGCCCCCCCTCCGCCAAGTGCTGTCGCCCCCCCTCCGCCTTGTGCTGTCGCCCCCCCCTCCGCCTAGTGCTGTCGCCCCCCCGCTTCGCCTAGTGCTGTCGCAACCCCCGCTCCGCCTAGTGCTGTCGCCCCCCCCCCTGCTCCGCCTACTGCTGTCGCCCCCCCGCTACCCCCAGTGCTGTCGCCCCCGGCCCCGCCTAGGGCTGTTGACCCCCGCCCCGCCTAGGGCTGTGGCCCCCCCGACCCACCTAGTGCTATTATCCCCGCCATGCCTAGTGCTATCCCCCTGCTCCGTCTTGTGCTATTGCCGTGCTCCGTCCAGTGCTATCCCCCAGCTCCGTCTAGTTCTATCCCCCCTGCCCTGCCTAGGGCTGTCGCCCCCCACCCCGCCTGGTGCTGTTCCCCCCCGGCCCTGCCTAGGGCTGTTGCCTCCCCACCCCGCCTAGTGCTATCCCCCCACCACTGCCTAATGCTATCCCCCCGCTCCGTCTAGTGCTATCCCCCCACCCCGCCTGGGGCTGTCGCCCCCCGCCACGCCTGGGGCTGTCGCCCCCCACCCCGCCTAGTGCTAGCCCCCCACCCCGCCTAGTGTTATCCCCCCACCCCGCCTAGTGCTACCCCCTCCACTCCCCCTAGTGCTATCCCCCCCACCCCGCCTAGTGCTAGCCCCCCACCCCGCCTAGTGCTAGCCCCCCACCCCGCCTAGTGCTAGCCCCCCACCCCGCCTAGTGCTAGCCCCTCCACTCCCCCTAGTGCTAGCCCCTCCACTCCCCCTAGTGCTAGCCCCTCCACTCCCCCTAGTGCTAGCCCCTCCACTCCCCCTAGTGCTATCCCCTCCACTCCTCCTAGTGCTATCCCCTCCACTCCTCCTAGTGCTATCCCCTCCACTCCGCCTAGTGCTATCCCCCCACTCCGCCTAGTGCTATCCCCCCGCCCCGCCTAGGGCTGTCGCTCCCCGCCCTGCCTAGTGCTATCCCCCCAACTCCGCTTAATGCTATCCCCCCACTCCATCTAGTGCTATCCCCGCGCTCTGCGTAGGGCCATCGCCCTCCGCCCCACCTAGGGCTGTCGCCCCCCCGCGCTCCGCCTAGTGCAATCCTCCTGCTCCGTCTAGTGCTATCCTCCCGCTCCGTCTAGTGCTATCCCCGTGCTCTGCCTAGTGCTATCCCCCCTGCTCTGCCTAGTGTTATTCACACCAGCTCTGCCTAGGGCTGTTGGCCCCCTGCCCGCCTAGGGCTGTTGCCCCCCCTCCCACCTAGTTCTATCCCCCCGCTCCACCTAGTGCTATTCCCTCGCTCCGTCTAGTGCTGTACCCTCTCCATCTAGTGCTATCCCCCTGCCCCGCCTAGGGCTGTTGCCCCCCCGTTCCATTTAGTGCTATCCCCCAACTCCACCTAGTGCTATCCCCCCCCGCTCTGCCTAGTGCTATCCTCCCCTGCTCTGCCTAGTGCTATCCCCCCAGCTCTGCCTAGTGCTGTCGCCCACCGCCCCGCCTAGTGCTGTCGCCCCCCCCACCTAGTGCTGTCCCCCTGCTCCACCTAGCACTATCCCCCCCGCCCCGCCTAGAGCTGTCGCCCCCGCCCCGCCTAGTGCTGTCGCCCCTCAACCGCACCTAGTGCTGTCGCCCTCTCACCCCGCCTGGGGCTGTCGCCCCCCGCCCCGCCTGGGGCTGTCGCCCCCCACCCCGCCTGGGGCTGTGGGCCCCCGCTCCGTCTAGGGCTGTCGCCCCCCCCGGCTCCGTGTAGTGCTATCCCTCCACTCAGCCTAGTGCTATCCCCCCGCTCTGCCTAGTGCTATTCCCCCAGATCAGCCTAGTGCTATCCCCCCCAGCTCCGCCTAGTGCTATCCCCCCCAGCTCCGCCGAGTGCTATCCCCCCCACCTCCGCCGAGTGCTATCCCCCGCAGCTCCGCCGAGTGCTATCCCCCGCAGCTCCGCCTAGTGCTAACCCCCCCCCAGCTCTGCCTATTGCTATCCCCCCCAGCTCCGCCTAGTGCTATCCCCCCCCCCAGCTCCGCCTAGTGCTATCCCCCACAGCTCTGCCTAGTGCTATCCCCCCCAGCTCTGCCTAGTGCTATCCCCCACAAGCTCTGCCTAGTGCTATCCCCCCCCAAGCTCTGCCTAGTGGTGTCGCCCCCCTGCTCTGCCTAGTGCTATCTCCCCGGCTCTGCCTAGTGCTATCCCCCCCAGCTCTGCCTAGTGCTATCCCCCAGCTCTGCCTAGTGCTATGCCTCCCAGCTCTGCCTAGTGCTATCCCCCCCCCCCCCCCCCAGCTCTGCCTAGTGGTGTCGCCCCCCTGCTCTGCCTAGTGCTATCCCCCCGGCTCTGCCTAGAGCTATTCCCCACCCTGCTCTGCCTAGTGCTATCCCCCCTGCCCTGACTAGGGCTGTTGCTCCCTCCCCGCCCCGCCTAGGGCCGTCGTCCCCCCCCCGCCCCGCCTAGGGCCGTCGTCCCCTCCCCCGCCCCGCCTAGAGCCGTCGCCCCCCCCCCGCCCCGCCTAGGGCTGTCGCCCCCTCCCAGCCCTGCCTAGTGCTATCCCCCCTGCTCTGCCTAGTGTTATTCCCACGAGCTCTGCCTAGGGCTGTTGCCCCCCTGCCCCGCCTAGGACTGTTGCCCCCCTGCCCCGCCTAGGGCTGTCGCCCCCCGCCCCGCCTAGTGCTGTCCCCCTGCTCCACCTAGTGCTATCCCCCCGCTCCGCCCAGTGCTATCCCCCCGCTCCGCCCAGTGCTATCCTCCCCTGCTCCGCCTAGTGCTATCCCCCGCTGCTCCGCCTAGTGCTATCCCCCCCTGCTCCGCCTAGTGCTATCCCCCCCTGCTCCGCCTAGTGCTATCCCCCCCTGCTCCGCCTAGTGCTATTCCCCCCCCTGCTCCGCCTAGTGCTATCCCCCCCTGCTCCGCCTAGTGCTATCCCCCCCTGCTCCGGCTAGTGCTATCCCCCCCCGCTCCGCCTAGTGCTATCTCTCCGCTCCACCTAGTGCTATCCGCCCCCTGCTCTGCCTAGTGCTATCGCCCCTACCCCTCCTAGGGCTGTTGCCCCCCGCCTAGTGCTATCCCCCAACTGCTCTGCCTATTGCTACCCCCCGCCTATTGCTATCCCCCCTGCTCCGCCTAGTGCTACCCCCCGGCTCTGCCTAGTGCTATCCCTCGCCCTGCCTACTGCTGTCGCCCCCTACCCTGCCTACTGCTGTTGCCCCCAGCCCCGCTTAGTTATGTCGCCCCCCGCTCTGCCTACTGCTGTCGCCCCCCGCTCTGCCTACTGCTGTCGCCCCCCGCTGTGCCTACTGCTGTCGCCCCCCGCTGTGCCTAGTGCTGTCGCCCCCCCGCTCTGCCTAGTGCTGTCGCCCCCCCGCTCCGCCTAGTACTGTCGCCCCCCCGCTCCGCCTAGTGCTGTCGCCCCGCTCCGCCTAGTGCTGTCTCCTCGCTCCGCCTAGTGCTATCCCCCCAGCTCCGTCTAGTGCTATTCCCCCAGCTCCGTCTAGTGCTATTCCCCCGCTCCGTCTAGTGCTATCCCTCCTCTCCATCTAGTGCTATCCCCCTGCCCCGCCTAGTGCTATCCCCCCATCCCGCCTAGTGCTATCCCCCCATTCCGCCTAGTGCTATCCCCCCATTCCGCCTAGTGCTATCCCCCCATCCCGCCTAGTGCTATCCCCCCATCCCGCCTAGTGCTATCCCCCCATCCCTCCTAGTGCTATCCCCTCCACTCCGCCTAGTGCTATCTCCCCGCTCCGCCTAGTGCTATCCCCCCGCCCCGCCTAGGGCTGTCGCTCCCCGCCCTGCCTAGTGCTATCCCCGCAACTCCGCCTAGTGCTATCCCCGCAACTCCGCCTAGTGCTATCCCCCCGCCCCGCCTAGTGCTATCCCCCCGCTCCATCTAGTGCTATCCCCGCGCTCCGCGTAGGGCTATCGCCCTCCGCCCCACCTAGGGCTGTATCCCGCCCGTGCTCCGCCTAGTGCTATCACCCCTCTGCCTAGTGCAATCCCCCTGATCCGTCTAGTGCTATCCCCCCGCTCCGTCTAGTGCTATCCCCCCGCTCCGTCTAGTGCTATCCTCCTGCTCCGTCTAGTGCTATCCCCGCGCTATGCCTAGTGCTGTCCCCCCTGCTCTGCCTAGTGTTATTCACACCAGCTCTGCCTTGGGCTGTTGCCCCCCTGCCCGCCTAGGGCTGTTGCCCCCCGTCCCACCTAGTTCTATCCCCCCGCTTCACCTAGTGGTCTAGTGCTATACCCGCTCCATCTAGTGCTATCCCCCTGCCCCGCCTAAGGCTGTTGCCCCCCTATTCCATTTAGTGCTATCCCCCAACTCCACCTACTGCTATCCCCCCCACTCTGCCTAGTGCTATCCTCCCCTGCTCTGCCTAGTGCTATCCCCCCCAGCTCTGCCTAGTGCTATCCCCCCAGCTCTGCCTAGTGCTGTCGCCCCCCGCCCCGCCTAGTGCTGTCGCCCCCAACCTAGTGCTGTCCCCCTGCTCCACCTAGCACTACCCCCCCTCCCCGCCTAGAGCTGTCGCCCCCGCCCCGCCTAGTGCTGTCGCCCCTCAACCGCACCTAGTGCTTTCGCCCCCTCACCCGGCCTGGGGCTGTGGCCCCCAGCTCCGTCTAGGGCTGTCGCCCCCCAGCTCCGTGTAGTGCTATCCCCCCACTCTGCCTAGTGCTATCCCCCCGCTCTGCCTAGTGCTATCCCCCCACTCTGCCTAGTGCTATCCCCCCAGCTCCGCCTAGTGCTATCCCCCCAGCTCCGCCTAGTGCTATCCCCCCAGATCCGCTTAGTGCTATCCCCCCAGATCTGCCTAGTGCTAACCCCCCAGCTCCGCCTAGTGCTATCCCCCCAGCTCCGCCTAGTGCTATCCCCCCAGCTCCGCCTAGTGCTATCCCCCCAGCTCCACCTAGTGCTATCCCCCCAGCTCTGCCTAGTGCTATCCCCCCCAGCACTGGCTAGTGCTATCCCCCCCAGCTCTGCCTAGTGCTATCCCCCCCAGCTCTGCCTAGTGCTATCCCCCCCAGCTCTGCCTAGTGCTAACCCCCCAGCTCCGCCTAGTGCTATCCCCCCAGCTCCGCCTAGTGCTACCCCCCCCAGCTCCGCCTAGTGCTATCCCCCCAGCTCTGCCTAGTGCTATCCCCCCCTGCTCTGCCTAGTGCTATCCCCCCCAGCTCCGCCTAGTGCTATCCCCCCAGCTCCGCCTAGTGCTATCCCCCCAGCTCCGCCTAGTGCTATCCCCCAGCTCTGCCTAGTGCTATCCCCCCCAGCTCTGCCTAGTGCTATCCCCCCCAGCTCTGCCTAGTGCTATCCCCCCCAGCTCCGCCTAGTGCTATCCCCCCAGCTCCGCCTAGTGCTATCCCCCCAGCTCCGCCTAGTGCTATCCCCCCAGCTCTGCCTAGTGCTATCCCCCCCAGCTCTGCCTAGTGCTATCCCCCCCAGCTCTGCCTAGTGCTATCCCCCCCAGCTCTGCCTAGTGCTATCCCCCCCAGCTCTGCCTAGTGCTATCCCCCCCAGCTCTGCCTAGTGCTATCCCCCCCAGCTCTGCCTAGTGCTATCCCCTCCAGCCCTGCCTAGTGCTAACCCCCCCAGCCCCGCCTAGTGCTATCCCCCCAGCTCCGCCTAGTGCTATCCCCCCAGCTCCGCCTAGTGCTATCCCCCCAGCTCCGCCTAGTGCTATCCCCCCCGCTCCGCCTAGTGCTATCCCCCCCAGCTCCGCCTAGTGCTATCCCCCCCCAGCTCTGCCTAGTGCTATCCCCCCCAGCTCTGCCTAGTGCTATCCCCCCAGCTCTGCCTAGTGCTATCCCCCCCAGCTCTGCCTAGTGCTATCCCCCCCAGCTCTGCCTAGTGCTATCCCCCCCAGCTCTGCCTAGTGCTATCCCCCCCAGCTCTGCCTAGTGCTATCCCCCCCAGCTCCGCCTAGTGCTATCCCCCCCAGCTCCGCCTAGTGCTATCCCCCCCAGCTCCGCCTAGTGCTATCCCACCCGGCTCCGCCTAGTGCTATCCCACCCGGCTCCGCCTAGTGCTATCCCCCCAGCTCCGCCTAGTGCTATCCCCCCCAGCTCTGCCTAGTGCTATCCCCCCCAGCTCTGCCTAGTGCTATCCCCCCCCAGCTCTGCCTAGTGCTATCCCCCCAGCTCTGCCTAGTGCTATCCCCCCCAGCTCTGCCTAGTGCTATCCCCCCCAGCTCTGCCTAGTGCTATCCCCCCCAGCTCTGCCTAGTGCTATCCCCCCCAGCCTTGCCTAGTGCTATCTCCCCAGCTCTGCCTAGTGCTATCCTCCCCAGCTCTGCCTAGTAGTGTGGCCCCCCTGCTCTTCCTATTGGTGTCGCCACCCGGCTCTACCTAGTGCTATTCCCCCGGCTCTGCCTAGAGCTATTCCCCACCCTGCTCTGCCTAGTGCTATCCCCCTTGCCCCGACTAGGGCTGTTGCCCCCGGCCCCACCTAGTGCTATCATGATCCAGTTCCTCCTCTGCCTGGTCCTGGCCCTCCTCCTCAGCTAGAACCTGTGCCTCCTCCTTCTCTTGGTCTTGCCCTCCTTCTCGTTTTTTTCCAGGCCCTCCAACTCTTCCTGGTACTGGTAATCCTCCTCTACCAAACAATGGCCCTCCTACTCCGGCTACTCCTGGCCTTCGTCCTCGGTCATATCCTGGCTCTCCTGGGACCTCCAACTGGTACTTGCCTTCCTCGTCCATCTAGGTCGCCTCCTCCTCCTCCCTCGATCCAGGTCCTCTTCCTCTGCCTCATCCTGGCCTCTCTTCTCCTCCAGATCCTGGCCCTCCTCCTTCTGCTGATCCTCCTCTTCTTCTTCTGCCTGGTCCTCCCCACCCCATTCTGTCTGGTCCTGGGCTGCCTCCTCCACCTGCTCCTGGCTCTCCTCCTCCAAATAATCTTTTTCCCTCCTCCACTGTCTGATCTTCACTCTCCTCCTCCTGGGCCTGGAACTCCTCCTCCACATGGCCCTGACCTTCCTCACCCACCTGGTCTTGGCCGCCCTCCACTGCCTGGTCCTGGCCCTCCTACCCCATCTGGCTCCTCCACCTGGCACTGGCACTCATCCTCTGCTTGGTCTTGGTTCTCGCCTTCAGCCCGGTCTTAGCCCTCTTCCTCCTCATGATCCAGTTCCTCCTCTGCCTGTTTCTGGCCTTCCTCCTCTGCTAGATCCTGCGCTTCCTCCCTCTCTTGGTCTTGGCCTCCTTCTCATTATTTTTCTGACCCTCCAACTCTTCCTGGTACTGGTAATCCTCCTCCACCAAACACTGGCCCTCCTACTCTGGCTACTCCTGGTCTTCGTCCTCGCCCAGATCCTGGCTCTCCTGGGACTTCCACCTGGTACTTGCCTTCCTCGTCGATCTAGGTCGCCTCCTCTTCCTCCTAGTCTTTGCCCTCCTCCTCCCTCGATCCAGATCCTCTTCCTCTGCCTCATCCTGGCCTTCCTTCTCCTCCAGATCCTGGCCCTCCTCATTCTGCTGGTCCTCTTCTTCTTCTTCTGCCTGGTCCTGGCCCACCCCCATCCGTCTGGTCCTGGGCCTCCTCCTCCACCTGCTCCTGGCTCTCCTCCTCCAAATGATCTTTTCCCCTCCTCCACTGTCTGATCTTCACTCCCCTCCTTCGCCTGGGTCTGGCACTCCTCCTCCACGTGTCCTGACCCTCCTCACCCACCTGGTCTTGGCCATCCTCCACTGCCTGGTCCTCCCCTCCTACCCCATCTGGCTCCTCCACCTGGCACTGACCCTCATCCTCTGCTTGGTCTTGGTTCTCGCCTTCAGCCCGGTCTTAACCCTCTTCCTCCTCATGATCCAGTTCCTCCTCTGCCTGGTCCTGGCCCTCCTCCTCTGCTAGATCCTGTGCCTTCTCCTTCTCCTGGTCTTGGCCCTCTTTCTCGTTCTTTTCCCGGCCCTCCAACTCTTCCTGGTACTGGTAATCCTCCTGAACCAAACACTGGCCTTCCAACTCCGCCTTGTCCTGGCCTTCGTCCTCGCCCAGATCCTGGCTATCCTGGGACCTCCACCTGGTACTTGCCTTCCTCGTCCATCCATGTCGCCTCCTCCTCCTCCTAGTCTTGGCCCTCCTCCTCCCTCGGTCCAGGTCCTCTTCCTCTGCCTCATCCTGGCCTTCCTTCTTCTCCAGATCCTGGCCCTCCTCTTTCTGCTGATCCTCTTCTTCTTCTTCTTCTGCCTGGTTTTGGCCCACCCCCATCCGTCTGGTCCTGGGCCTCCTCCTGCACCTGCTCCTGGCTCTCCTCCTCCCAATGATCTTTTTCCCTTCTCCACTGTCTGATCTTCACTCTCCTCCTTTTCCTGGGCCTGGCACACCTCCTCTACATGGTTCTGACCCTCCTCACCCACCTGGTCTTGGCCATCCTCCACTGCCTGGTCTTGGCCCTCCTACCCCATCTGGCTCCTCCACCTGGCACTGGCCCTCATCCTCTGCTTGGTCTTGGTTCTCGTCTTCAGCCTGGTCTTAACCCTCTTCCTCCTCATGATACAGTTCCTCCTCTGCCTGGTCCTGGCCCTCCTCCTCTGCTAGATCCTGTGCCTTCTCCTTCTCCTGGTCTTGGCCCTCCTTCTCATTCTTTTCCTGGCCCTCCAACTCTTCCTGGTACTGGTAATCCTCCTCCACCTAACACTGGCCCTTCTCCTCTGCCTAGTTCTGACCTTTGTCTTCGACCAGATCGTGGCTCTCCTGGGAACTCCATCTGGTACTTGCCTTCCTCGTCCATCTAGGTCACCTCCTCCTCCTCCTAGTCTTGGCCCTCCTCCTCCCTCTATCCAGGTTGGACATTTGCAAGAGGTCAGCGGCAAGGTAAGCGAAGGTGAGGTAGAGTGATTAGGTTGGCAGTAGAGGAGCTACGTGTGTAGGCTGGGAGGTAATACGATTCTTTCATTCATTCATTCAATCATATTTATTGAGCACTTACTGTGTGCAGAGCCGTGTACTAAGCACTTGGGAAGTACAAGTTGGCAACATATAGAGGTGGTCCCTACCCAACAGTGGGCTCACAGTCTAGAAGGGGGAGACAAAGAACAAAACATATTAATAAAATAAATAGAATAAATATCTTCAAATGAAATAGAGTAATAAATACGTACAAATGTATATACATATATGCAGGTGCTGTGGGGAGGGGAAGGAGGTAAGGCGGGGGGGATGAGGAGGGGGAGAGGAAGGAGGGGGCTCAGTCTGGGAAGCCCTCCTGGAGGAGGTGAGCTCTCAGTAGGGCCTTGAAGGGAGGAAGGGAGCTAGCTTGGTGGATGTGCAGAGGGAGGGCATTCCAGGCCAGGGGGATGACGTGGGCTGGGGGTCGATGGTGGGACAGGCGAAAACGAGGCACGGTGAGGAGATTAGTGGCAGAGGAGCGGCGGGTGAGGGCTGGGCTGTAGTAGGAGAGAAGGGAGGTGAAGTAGGAGGGGCGAGGTGATGGAGAGCCTTGATGCCGAGGGTGAGGAGTTTTTTCCAGGCCATGAGGTTATCAGGGAGAAAGACCAGAATGAGACAGAAGAAGTAGGTAAACTTTCTAGAGTGTAAACCCATGTTGGGTAGGCAAAGTGTCTACCAACTCTATTGTACTGTACTCTCTCAAGTGCTTTGTGTAATGTTCTGCACACATTAAACATTCACATTAAGCAAGCTTTAATTGATTAAACTTGAGGGGAATTAACCTTTGGGGTACTTGTTTGTCTTTCATTGGCTGTCTCCCCCAATAGACTACAAATCCCTAGAGTGCAGGGATTGACTCTACATCCTCTATTGTACTCTCCCAAGTGCACACAGAAAATGCTCAATAAATACCATTGATTGATTGTCAATGACAATGTTTTGGGTTTAAAAGAGTGTAAGGATGGTAGTATTGTCATCTGTGATGGGAACGCTGAGCGGAGGAGAATATTTGGGAGGGGAGATGAGGAGTGCTGTTTAGTACATGTTTGAGCTGAAGGTGATGGTGGGACACCCAAATAGTGATGTCCTGAAAGCAAGAGGAAATTTGAGACTGCAGAGAGGAGAGAAGCAGCATGGCTTAGTGGAGAGTCCGGGGTTGTAAATCAGAAGGACCTGGGTTTTCTAACCCCAGCTCTGCTGTGACCTTGGGCAAGTCAGTTCTTTTCTGTGGGTCTCAGTTACCTCATCTGTAAAATAGGGATTAAGACCAATCACTATGTGGGACATGAACTGAGTACAGACTTAGATTCTTGTATCTAACCCAGAGTTTATCTCTGTAGCCATTCATTCTCATTCTCCTTTGCAGGCTCCTCCTCTTACTCCCACCCCCTAACTGTGGAATCAATCAATCAATCAATCAATCGTATTTATTGAGCGCTTACTATGTGCAGAGCACTGTACTAAGCGCTTGGGAAGTACAAATTGGCATCACATAGAGACAGTCCCTACCCAACAGTGGGCTCACAGTCTAAAAGGGGGAGACAGAGAACAGAACCAAACATACCAACAAAATAAAATAAGTAAGATAGAAATGTACAAGTAAAATAAATAAATAAATAGATAAATAGAGTAATAAATATGTACAACCATATATACATATATACAGGTGCTGTGGGGAAGGGAAGGAGGTAAGACGGGAGGATGGAGAGGGGGACGAGGGGGAGAGGAAAGAAGGGGCTCAGTCTGGGAAGGCCTCCTGGAGGAGGTGAGCTCTCAGCAGGGCCTTGAAGGGAGGAAGAGAGCTAGCTTGGCGGATG
This sequence comes from Tachyglossus aculeatus, assembly GCF_015852505.1. Taxonomy (NCBI): domain Eukaryota; kingdom Metazoa; phylum Chordata; class Mammalia; order Monotremata; family Tachyglossidae; genus Tachyglossus; species Tachyglossus aculeatus. The sequence goes on from NC_052070.1 coordinate 102,234,275, forward strand.
GGCAGAGGGAGGGCATTCCAGGCCCGGGGGATGACGTGGGCCGGGGGTCGATGGCGGGACAGGCGAGAGCGAGGTACAGTGAGGAGATTAGTGGTGGAGGAGCGGAGGGTGCGGGCTGGGCAGTAGAAGGAGAGAAGGGAGGTGAGGTAGGAGGGGGCGAGGTGATGGAGAGCCTTGAAGCCCAGGGTGAGGAGTTTCTGCTTGATGCGCAGATTGATCGGTAGCCATTGGAGGTTTTTGAGGAGGGGAGTAATATGTCCAGAGCGTTTCTGGACAAAGATAATCCGGGCAGCAGCATGAAGTATGGATTGAAGTGGAGAGAGACACGAGGATGGGAGATCAGAGAGAAGGCTAGTGCAGTAGTCCAGACGGGATAGGATGAGAGCTTGAATTAGCAGGGTAGCGGTTTGGATGGAGAGGAAAGGGCGGAAGTCCCTCAGGGTTTAGTTCTGGGCCTCCTTCCATTCTCAATCAACACTCACTCCACTTAGAGAACTCATTCACCAAAATTCACTAAAATCTGACCTTTCCTCTCCATCCAAACTGCCACCACATTAATACAATCACTCATCCTATCTCACCTAGATTACTGCATTAGCCTCCTTGCTGACCTCCCAACCTCCTGTCTCTTCCCCACTCCAGTCCATACTTCATGCTGCTGCCTGGGTCATTTTCCTATAAAAACGTTCTGGACATGTAACCTCATTCCTCAAAACACTCCAGTGGTTGCCCATCCACCTCTGTATCAAACAAAAACTCCTCACTATTGACTTTAAAGCACTCCACCACCTTGATCCCTCCTACTTCACCTCATTTCTCTCCTTCTACAGCCCAGCCCACATACTTCTCTTCTTTAGTGCTAACCATTTCACTGTGCCCCACTCTTGCCTGCCTTGCTGCCGGCCCCTAGCCCATGTCCTGCCTCTGGCCTCAATCGCCCTCCCTCCTCTAATCTGACAGACAACCACATTTCCCCACTTCAAAGCCTTATTGAAGGCACATCTCCTCCAAGAGGTCTTCCCAGAGTAGGCCCCACTTTTCCTCATGTCCCACTCCCTTCTGCATTGCCCTGATTTAATCCCTTTACTCTTTCCTCTCCCAGCCCCACAGCACTTATGTACATATCTGCAATTTTATTTATTTGTACTGATGTCTGTCTCCCTGCCTCTAGAGTGTGAGCTTGTTTATGGGCAGGGAATGCCACTGTTTATTGTTGTATTGTACTTTCCCGAGGCTTAGCACAGTGCTCTTCACACAGTAAGGGCTTAATACAATCGAATGAATGAATGAAAGCTCAGTACAATGACTGGCACATAGTAAAACCTTAACAAATACCATAAAAAAGTTATAGGAACTACAGGAGGTGAGTTAGAAGGAGAGGAGAAATGATCAGCAACCCCAACAACTGAGGAAAAAGAAACAATGTGAGACAGAAGGGATGGGGTGGAAGAGAGGAGGCATGGCATAGTGGATAGAGCATGGGCCTGGGTGTCAGAAGGTCATGGGGGTCTAATCCCAACTCCACCACTTATCTGCTGTGTGGTCTGGGGCAAGTCACTGCACTTCTCTGTGCCTCAGGTACCTCATATATAAAATGGGGATTGAGAATTTGAGCCCCACATGGGACAGGGTCTGTGTCCAACCCTATTTGTATCCACCCCAGCACTTAGTACAGTGCCTGGCAAATAGTGTTTAACAAATACCACAGTTACTAACATTATTATTATTAGATGAAAAATAATGGGAGGGGGCAGATTCCAACTATTGGCATATACAATGAAGGAAAACAATAATAATAATGGTATTTGTTAAGCACTTACTATGTGCCAAGCCCTGTTCTAAGTGCTGGGGAGATACAAGGTAATCAGATTGTCCCACTTGGGACTCACAGTTTTAATCCCCATTTTCCAGATGAGGGAACTGAGGCCCAGAGAAGTTAAGTGACTTGCCCAAAGTCACACAGCTGACAAGTGGCGTAGCTGGGAGTCGAACCCATGATCTCTGACACCCAAACCCGAGCTCTTTCCTCTGAGCCAGGCTGCTTCTCCAGACTTCAGAAAAGACTTTTCTGAAGCTGTAAATGAATAAATGTAATAACCACTTTCCATAACAGTGCTAAGGTGGTTGAAGGACTGACATAACAAAGGGGAATGGGAATTAGTTGGGCATTTGGTGGCTCTTCTGTGGTCTAACAAAGGAGCAGGGAACTGGACATCAGGTGAACTGGGTCCTAGTCTTGGCTCTGCCAATGGCTAGCTGGGAGATCTTGGGTACTGTCACCACGTTTCTGGGCCTCCGTTTCCTTTTCTGTAAAATAGGGATAAAATAACTTTTCCTTCACTCCTAGACTGTGAGCCCATGTGTGAGACAGAGACTGTAACTGACCTTATTCATTTTATAACTTCTCAGTGCCTCAGTTACCTCGTCTGTAAAATGGGGATTAAGACTGTGAGCCCCACCTGGGACAACCTGATTACCTTGTATCTCCCCCAGTGCTTAGAACAGTGCTTGGCACATAATAATGGTATTTGTTAAGCAGTACTATTGTTATTACTATTAATAACAAATACCAAAGTTCTTTTTCTCACTAACATTCCTCTAAAACACATCCCATTTCTGACAGAGCCAGGGGAATATCTTCATTTCTTCCTTGGTTTACTCCAGCCTCAGCACCTAGGTCATCCCCAAAGAAAGGAACAAGAAGGGAACAAGGCACCTGGTGACCTCTGTCTCCCCTTTCCCTTTCTCCTGCTAGAGGTCACACTCAGCTGCAAGGAGCAGAGCCTGGGAATCTGCTCCTTCCAAACCAGACCCAATTCTGAAAATGGAGGAGAGGCAAATGGGCTGGGAACACTGGGGCTTGGAGTCTCTGCATAGTTTGGGACAAAAAAATTAAAGCTTTCACCATTTTCTTCTTCTAATAATAATGACGGCAGGTATCATACACTTACTATGTGCCCAGCACTGTGCTAAACACTGGGGTAAAGGTAAATCGAGCTCTAACCTTGACCCTAAAGCTAAGCCCAAACCTAGACCTAAACACAACCCTCTCAATAACCCTAACCCCAATCCTATCCATAACCCTATCCTAGCTCAACCCTAACCCCAACCTTAGCATTCAATCTACCCTTATCTATGCTAGCCACTATGCTAGCCCTGGCCCTAATGCTAACAATAACGCTAACCATAAACCTAACCCTAACCCTAGCTCTAATTCCCACCTTGACCCAAACCCTAGGCCCAAACCTAGACCTAGCGCTAACTCTCTCCCTAACCCTAGCCCCAATCCAATTGCAAATCCTAAATGTAACGCTAAGGCTCATCAGAAGCCAAAACACAATACTAACACTAGCTCTACACCTTATCCTTAAAGCTAATAATAATAATAATGGTATTTAAGTGCTTATTATGTGCCAAGCACTGTTCTAAGTGCTGGGGGGGGGGGATACAAGGTAATCAGGTTGTCCCACGTGGGGCTCACAATCTTAATCCCCATTTTGCAGATGAGGTAACTGAGGCCCAGAGAAGTTAAGTGACTTGCCTTAAATCGCACAGCTGACAAGTAGCAGTGTTGGGATTAGAACCCATGACCTCTGACTCCTAAACCCACTCTTTCCACTGAGCCACGCTGCTTCTCTGTTATGACTAGTCATAACCCTAACCCTTTCCCTAGCCTTAGGCCTAGCCTCCTTCAGTATACCACTAATGATAACACTAACCTAAAAACTACCCTTACCCCAAACCCGAACTCTAACCTTAACCCAAACCTTAACCCGAGGCCCAAACCGAGACCTAACGCTAACCCTATCACTACCCCTATCCTTAATCCAACTGCTAAACCTAACCAAAACACTAAACCTTACGAAACCCAATCCTAACACTACCTCTACACCAAATCCAAAAAGAAGTCCCTGGCCTATTCTGATCCTAATCTTAACCCTTGCCCTATCCCTAGCCCTAACCATAACCCTAACCTGGCTCTAATCCTAACCCTCACCCAAAACTTAACCCTAGGACCAACCGAGACCTAACACTAACCCTATCCTTGACCCTAGCCCGAATCCAACTGCTAATCCTAGCCCTAACACTTAAGATAGGACAAACCCCAACACTAACTTTACCTCTATATCTAACCCTAAAACAAGCCCTAAACTGAACCCTAACCCCAACAATAACCCTAGCCCCAGGCCCAATCCTAACCCTATCCCTGACCCTAGCCCTAACCTTAACCATAAATCTAACACTAATACTAACAATACTGCCGGCCCTAGCCCCAGCCCCAACCCTAATCCTAAACCCAATCCTATCTACAAACCTAACCCTAAATCAGCCCTAACCCAAACCTTACACTAACTCTTCTCCTATCTCTAATGCTACCATTGCCCTGGCCCTAGCCCTAACGCTAATGATAAATCCAACCTTATACATAGGTCTAACTATAACTCTAACCCTCCACTTAAGTCTAACCCTAGACCCAAATCTAGACCCATCACTAACCCTCTCCCTAACTTTAGCCCTGGTCTGATTGCTAACCCTAACCATAACACTAAACTACATCATAAGCCAAACCTCAACCCTAACCTTATTTCTACAGCATTTCCCAAAGTTAAACCTAGGACTAACACTGACCCTAAACATGACCCTGGCCTTAGGCCTAGCCTTCAGTCTACTACTAATCATAACACTGACCTTAAAGCTATCCTTAGCCCAAATCTGAATACCAATTTTAACCCTTGACCTAAACCTAGACCTAGACCTAGCTTTAAACATAGCAATCACCCTAGGCCCAAGCCTAACAATAACCCTATCTATAACCCTAACACCACCCATAAACTAAACCATAAAACTAACACTACTGCTCACCCTAGCCCTAACACTACTGCTCTCCCTAGCCCTAAACATAATCCAGTGCTATCCATAACCTAAACCGTAGCTCAGACCTAACCTATCTTAACACTAACTCAACTCCTATCTCTAACGCTAACCTTTGCCCTGGCCTTAGCCCTAATGCTAACAGTAAGCAAAACTGTATACCTAACCCTGGCCCTACCTCTAACCCTAACCTTGACCCTAACCCTAGGCCCAAACCTAGAACTAACACAATCTCCCTAGCCCTAGCCCTAACCATAACACTAAATGGCAAAATAAGCCAAACTTCAACCTTAGCCCTATATCAACACCTTATTCTAAAGCTAGCCCTAGGTTTAGCCCTAACCCTAACCATTACCCTAGCCTTGGGCCTAGCCTTAGGTCTAGTATTAATCATAATGCTAACTTTAAAATAATCCCTACCCCTAACCCAAAACGTAGTCCCAAACCCAGGCCAAATGCTAACCCTTTCCCTACCATTAGTCCTAGCCCAAATGCTAATCCTAACCATAAAACCAAACCTTATCTCAGCCAAACACCAGCCCTAACACTAGCTCTTCACTTATTGCTACAAAAAGCCCTAGACCTAGTCCTAACCATAGCCATCACCCTAGCCTCAGACTTAACCCTACTCTAGCCCGAGCCCTAACCCTGATCCTAGGCCTAGCCCTAGCCATACCCTTCACCATAAAACTAACACTAGCCCTAACACTACTGCTAGTTCTAAGCCTTAACACTAACCCCAGCCCAAATCCTAACCCCAGTCCTAACCTTGACCCTAATCCTAGCTCAGCCCTATCTCCAATCTAAACATTAACTCTAACTTTATCTCTAACGCTACCCACTGTCCTACCCCTAGCACTAACGCTAATAATAAGGCTAACCATATACCTAAACCTAACCGTAAACCTAACTCTAACCCTAACCTTGACCCAAAACCTAGGCCCAAACCTACAATTAAACCCAACCGTCTCAATAACCCTAAACTCAGTCCTACCCATAACCTCGATCCTAGCTTAGCCCTAACCCAAACCTTAACGTTCACTCTACCATTATCTCCAATGCTAGCCACTGCCTTAGCCCTGGCCCTAACGCTAACAATAAGGCTGACCATATACCTAATGCTAACCCTAACCCTAGTTCTAACCCTAATCTTGACCGTAACCCTAGGGCCAAACCTAGACCTAAGGCTAACCCTCTCCCTAATCCTAGCCCCAATCCAATTGCTAACCTTAAACATAACACTAAGCCTCACCAAAAGCCAAACCTCAACCTAACACTAGCTATACACCTTAGCCCTACCCCAACTGCTAATCCTAAAAATAACACTAAACCTTACCAAAAGCCAATCCAACCTTAACCCAATCTCTACACCAAATCATAAAAGAAGCCCCAGCCTAGTCCTAACCTTAATTCTAACCCTTGCCTTAGTCCTAACCATAACCGTAACCTAGATCTAATCCTAACCCTAACCCAAAACCTAACCGTAGGCCCAACCAAAACCTAACACTAACCCTATCCTTGCCATAGCCCAAGTCTAACGGCTAATCCTAACCAGAACACTAAACCTTAAGATAAACCAAACCCCAACCCTAACCCTGTCTCTTTACCTAATCCTAAAACATGCCCTGGGCTGAGCCCTAACCCTAATCCCAACCATTACCCTAGCCCCAGGACTAATCCTGACCCTAGTCCCAGCCTTGGCCCTAGCCATACCCTTAATCATAAATCCAACACTAACACCGGGCCCTAGCCATAACACTAACCCCAGCACTAATCCTAGATTCAAACCTATCCATAAACCTAACACTAAGGCAGCCCTAACCCAAACCTTAATGTTAACTCTACCCCTATCTCTAACGCTAGCCATTGCCCTGGCCCTAGCACTAATGTTGACAATAATTCCAACCTTATACCTAAGCCTAACTATAAATATATCTCTAACCCTCCACTTAACTCTAACCCTAGGCCCAAACCTAGATCCATTGCTAAACCTCTCCCTAACCCTAGCCTTAGTCGGATTTTTAACCCTAACCATAACGCTAAACTATATCAGAAGCTAAACCTCAACCCTAATCCAATCTCTATACTTTTTCCTAAAGCTAGACTAGACTAGCCTTAACCTTAAACATTACCCTAGCGTTTGGCCTAGCCTTCAGTATACTACTAATCATAAGATTAACCTTAAAACTATCCTTAACCCAAACCCCAACCCTAACCCAAACCTTAACCCTGACCCATACCTAGTCCTAGACCTAGCCCTAAACCTAGACATCACCCTAACCATAACGCTAAACTGCACCTTAAGCCAAACCTCAACCCTAACCCTATCGCTAACCCCGGTCCTAAAGCTAGACCTAGGACTAGCCCTGATCCTATTACCCTACCCTAAGGGCTAGCCTTCAGTCTAATACCAATCACAACACAGACCTTAAAATTATCTATAGCCTAAACTTGAACCCCAACCCTAACCCAAACCTTAACACTAGACCCAAACCTAGACCTAGCCCTAAACCTAGACATCACCCTAGACTCAAGCTTAACAATAACCCTATATATAACCCTAACTCTAACCATAAACTTAACAATAAAACTAACACTACTGCTCATCCTAGCCCTAACACAAACCTTTACCCTAACCCTAAACCCAGTGCTATCCACAATTAATCAATTGTATTGAGCACTTACTGTGTGCAGAGCACTGTACTAAGCGCTTGGGAAGTACAAGTTGACAACATATAGAGACGGTGCCTACCCAGCAGGGGAGACAGAGAACAAAACAAAACATATTTACAAAATAAAATAGAATAGATATGTACAAGTAAAATAAATAAATAGAGTAATAAATACGTACAAACATATATGCATATATACAGGTGCTGTGGGAAAGGGAAGGAGGTAAGGTGGGGGGATGGAGAGGGGGACGAGGGGGAGAGGAAGGAGGGGGCTCAGTCTGGGAAGGCCTCCTGGAGGAGGTGAGCTCTCAATAGGGCCTTGAAGGGAGGAAGAGAGCTAGCTTGGCAGATGTGGGGAGGGAGGTCATTCCAGGCCAGGGGGATGACATGGGCCGGGGGTCGACGGCGGGACAGGCGAGAACGAGGCATGGTGAGGAGACTAGCAGCAGAGGAGCGGAGGGTGCATGCTGGGCTGTAGAAGGAGAGAAGGGGAGGTGAGGTAGGCGGGGGTAGGTGATGGAGAGCCTTGAAGCCGAGAGTGAGGAGTTTCTGCCTGATGCATAGGTATCCATAACCCTAACCATAGCTCAAACCTAACCTGCCTTAACACTAACTCTACTCCTATCTCTTACACTAACCTTTGCCCTGGCCTTAGTCCTTAGGCTAACAATAATCCTAACCGTATACCTAACCCTAATCCTTCCTCTAACCCTAACCTTGAACCTGACACTAGGCCCAAGCCTAGATCAATCACAATCTCCCGCACCTTACCCGCAGCCCACAATGTAACCCTAACCGTAACACTAAACCTCAGCATAAGCCTAACTTCAACCCTAGTCCTATTTTAATAGCTTATTCTAAAGCTTGCCCTAAGGTTAGCCCTAACCCTAACCATTACTGCAGCCTTGGGCCTAGCCTTAAGTCTAGTATTAACCATAACGCTAACCTTCAAACAATCTGTAGCCCTGACCCTAACCCTAACCCAAAACGTATTCCTAAACCTAGACCTAAGGGTAACCCTCTTCCTACCCCTTGCTCTAGTCCAACTGCTGATCCTAACCATAATACTAAGCCTTACCATCAGCACCACCCTAAACACCAGTCCTAAACCTATCTCTATGCCTAATTCTAAAAAAAGCCCTAGGCCTAACCCTAACCATCACCCTACCCCAGGCCTATCACTATCCCTAACCATATCCCTCACCCTAACCCGGCTCCTAGCCCTGGCCCTAGCCATACACTTAACCATAAAACAAACACTAGCACTAACACTACTGCTAGCTCTAGCCCCAACACTAACCCCAACCCTAATCCTAAATCTAATCCTATCCATAACCCTAACCCTAACTCAGCCCTGACACCTTCCTCAAATGCTAACTCTACCCCTATCTCTAGTGCTAGCAATTGCTCTGGACCTTGCCCTAATGCTAACAATAAGCCTAACCTTATGCTAAGCTCTAACTTTAAGTCCAACTCTAACCCTAGATTTAATTCTAACCCTATGCCCAAACCTAGACCCATTAACTCTAACCCTAGCTCTAGACAAATTGCTAAACCTTACTGTAACTGCATCATAAGCCAAACCTCAACCCTAACCCTATCTCTACACCTTTTCCTGAAGCTAGCCCTAGGCCTAGCCCTAACCCTAACCATTACCCTCGCCTAAAGCCTCACATTAAATCTACTACTAATCAAAATACTAACCTTAACACCATTCCTAGCCCTAACTCAAACCCTAGCCCTAGCTCAAAACCTAACTCTAACCCTGGCCCTAGCCCTAGCCATGACCTTAACCATAAAACTATCACTAGCCCTAATAATTCTGCTAGGCCTAACCCTAACACTAATCCCAACCCTAACCCCAATCCTACCCATAACCCTAAACCTTGCTAATCCCTAACCCCATCCTAAACACCAAGTCTACCCCTTTCTCTAACGCTAGCCATTACCCTGGTCCTAATACTGACATTATCCCTAAGCCTAGCCCTAGCACTAGCCGTGAATTTAACCATAACTCTAACACTAGCCCTAACACTACTGCTAGCTCTAAGCTCTAACACTCACCCCAGCCCAAATCCTAACCCCAATCCTATCCTTAACTCTAATCCTAGCTCAGCTCTAACCCCAACCTTAACATTAACTCTACCCTTATCCCTAACGCCAGCCACTGCCCTAGCCCTAGCCCTGACACTAACAATAGGGCGAACTGTATACCGAAACCTAATTGTAAACCTAGCTATAATTCTCACTTTGACCCTAACCCTAGTCCCAAACCTAGACCTAAACTTAATCTTTTCACTAACCCCCCTAATCACTAATCCTTTCACTAACCTCAGTCCTATCCATAACCCTAACCCTAACTCAGTCCTAACCCCAACCTTATTGTTAACTCTACCCTTATCTCTAATGCTAGCCATTGCCCTGGCCTTAATTCTAATGCTAACAATAAGACTCGCTGTATACCTAACCCTAACCCTAGCTCTAACCCTAATCTTAACCCTAACCCTAGGCCCAAACCTAGAGCTAAAGCTAACCCTCTCCCTAACCCTGGCCCCAGCCCCAGCCCTAACCATAACACTAAACCTCACCATAAACCAAACCTCAACCCTAACCCTATCATTACACTTTATCCTAAAGCCAACCCTATACCTAGCTCAAATCCTAACCATTACCCAAGTCTTAGGCCTAACCTTCAGTCTACTACTAATCATAACACTAACCTTAACACCTTTCCTAATCCTAACCCACACTAACTTTAGCTCTAATCCGAGCCATAACCCTACCAAAATCCTAACCCTAGGCCCAGCCTAGGTCTAACACTAACTGTATCCCAAACCCTTTTCCTAGTCCAACTGTGAATCCTAACCATAAGACTAAGTCTTACCAGAAGCCAAAACCCAACCCTAAATTTATCTCTACACCTAAAGCCCTAGCCCTAACCATAATACTAACCCCAGGGCTAGCCTTAACACTATCCCTAACTCTTACCATAACCCTAGCTCCAGGCCTAACCCTAACACTATCCCTAACTCTAACCCTAACCCTAACTCTTACCATTACCCTAGCTCCAAGCCTAACCCTAACACTATCCCTAACCCTAACCCTGACCCTAGCCCTATCCCTAACCATAAACATAACCTTAAAACTAACACTAGCTATAACACTACTGCTAGCCTTACTCCTAACACTAACCCCAGCCCTAACCCTAACCCCAGTCTTATCCATAGCCCTAATCCTATCTCATTCCTAAACTCAACCTTAACACTAACTCTACCCTTAGCTCTAATGCTAGCCATTGCCCTGGCCCCAGCCCGAATGCTAACATTAAACCCAACCATATACCTAATCCTAACCCTATCCTTAACCATTACCCTAGCCTTAGGCCTCTCCTTCAGTCTACTACAATCATGAAGCTAACCTTAAAACTATTCCTAGCCCAAACCTGAACCCTAACCTTAACCCTAGGCCCAAACCCAGACCTATCGCTAACCCTCTCCCTAAACCTAGCCCTATTGCTAACCCTCTCCCTAAACCTAGCCCTAGTCCAATTGCCAACCCTAACCATAACACTAAAACTCACCATAAGCCAAACCTCAATCCTACCCTTATCTCTACAAGTTATCGTAAAGCTAGCCCTAGGCCTACCCCTAAAACTATTACCATAAGGCCTAGCTTTAAGTCTACTTCCTAATCAAAACACTACCCTTAAAACTATACCCAGCCTTTACCCTAACTCTAATACTACCCCTAACCCTCAACCAAACTCTATCCCTAGGCCAAAACCTAGCCCTAATGCTAACAATAAAGCTAACTGTATACCTAATACTAACCCTAATCCTAACCTTGACCCTAACCCTAGACCCAAACCAAGATCTGACGCTAACCCTACCCCTAGCCCTTGCCCAACTGCTAATCTTAACTAAAAATGAATAAATAAATAAAATTATGGCATTTGTTAAGCACTTACTACGGACGAAGCACTGTTCGAAGCACTAGTGAGGGATGCAAGGTAATCAGGTTGTCCCACGTGGGGCTCACAGTCTAAATCCCCATTGTACAGATGAGGTAACTGAGGCACAGAGAAGTGAAGTAACTTGCCCGAAGTCACATAACTGACAAATGGCAGAGCAGGGATTAGAACCCATGATCTCTGACTCCCAAGCCCGTGCCTGGGGTCTTTCTACTGAGCCATGCTGCTTCTAAACCTTACCGTCAGCCAAACACCAACCCTAATCCGATCTCTACACCTAATGCTAAAAAAAGCCCTAAGCCTAGCCCTAACCGTAACCTTAACCCTTGCCCCAGGCCTAACCCTAACACTATTCCTAACCCTAACACCAGCACTAGCCATAAACTTAACCATAAAACTAACACTAGCTCAAACACTACTGCTTAGCCCTAACGCCAGCTCTAACCTTAACACCAATCCTATCCATAACCCAATTCTAGCTCAGCCCTAACCCCAAACTTAACATTAACTTCACCCTTATCTCTAACGCTTGCCATTGCCCTGGCCCTAGCCACAAGGCTATCATTAAATCTAAACGTATATCTAACCATAACATTAACCCGACCTCTAACCCAAATCATAACCCTAATCCTAGGCCCAAGCCTAGACCTAATGCTAACCCTCTGCCTCAACTTAGCCCGAGCCCAACTGCTAACTCTAACCATAACAATAAACCTCACCATAAACCATAAACCATAAACCTAACCCTCACCTCAACCCTAACCCTATCCCTGCACCTTATCTTAAAGCAAGCCACAGTCTTAGCTCTAACCCTAACTATTATCCTAGTTTAAGGCCTAGCCTTAAGTCTACTACTAATCAAACCACTAAATTTAAATCTATCCCTAGCCCTAACCCTAACCCTTACCCTAGCCCTAATCCTACCACTAACCTTAAACCAAACCCTAACCCTAGGCCAAAACATAGCCCTAACGCTAACCCTAGCCTATCCAACTGCTAATCCTAATCATAACACTAAACCTTAACATAAACCAAACTCCAACCTTAACCCTATCTCAACACCTAATCCTAAAACAAGCCCTAGCCCTAACCCTAACCATTACTCTAACCCCAGGTCTAACTCTAACCCTAACCCTTGCCCTAGCCTTAGCCATATCCTTAGCCATAAAACTAACATTAGCCCTAACACTCCTGCTAGCCCTAGCCCTCACACGTACCCAAACACTAATCCCAATCCTATCCATAACCCTAGCTCAGGCCTAACACCAACCTTAACGCTAGCTCTACCCCAATGGTTCTAACTTGAGCCAGTACCCTGGCCCTAGCCCTAACACTAAGACTAAGCCTAAGCATAAACCTAATCCTAACCATTACCCCGGCTGTAACCCCCTCACTTAACTCTAACGCTGAGCCCAAACCTAGACCCATTGCTAACCATCTCCTTAACCCTAACACTAATCTGATTGCTGACCCTAACTAGAACACTAAACTGCATCATAAGCCAAACCTCAACCCTAACCCTATCTCTACACCTTTTCCTAAAGCTACCTCTAGCCCTAGCCCTAACCCTAACCATTACCCTAGCCTTAGGCCTAGCCTTAAGTCTACTACTAATCATAACCCTAACCTTAAAACTATCCCTAGCCCTAACTGTAACCCGAAGCCCAAACTAAACCCTTACCCTGGGCCCAAACTTAGGCCTAATGTTAGCCCTAGCCCTAACCCTAGCCCTAGCCCAACTGTGAATCCTAACCATAGCACTAACCCTTATCATAAGCCAAAACCCAACCCTAACCCCAATTATACGATTTATCCCAAAACAAGCCCTAGGCCTAGCCCTAACCCTAGCCCTAACGCTAACCCTAACCCTAAACCAAATCCCAGGTTTAACCCTATCCCTAATCCTAACCCTTTTCCTAGCTTTAATCATACCCTTAACCATAAAACTAACACTAACCCTAATACTATTGCTAGCTCTAGCTGATGTTTCAGGTGGATGTTAATTCTCAATAATAGCAATAATGACATTACTAATAATAATTGTAGTCTCTGTTCAGCACTTACTGTGTGGCCAGCACTGTGTCAAGGTTTGGGGTCGATACCAGATGACAAGTCTGGACCCAGTCCCTGGCCCACACGGGGCTCACAGTCCAAATAGGAGGGCGAACAGGGATTGAATCCCCATTTGACAGATGAGGAAACTGAGGCCCAGGGCTCGGGCTGGGCAGGGAATGTGTCTTTCATTTTATTATACTGTATTGTCCCAAGTGCTTAGTTCAGCTCTCGGCACACAGTAAGTGCTCAATAAATATGATTGACCAGACTGCCCAAGGACACCGACTCTACTCTATCTCCAACACTAGCCACTGCCCCCTAGAGCTGAACCTTGAGGGACCCCTTCTACAGTTAGGGGAGGGGGAGGGGGAGGCCGCGAAAGAATAAGCGAAAGAATAAGAATGAGAATAAGCGGCCAGAGAGATAAGTGGAGAACCAGGAGAAGACAGAGTCAGTGAATCTAAGGTTGGATAACATATCGAGAAGGGGATGGTCCACAGGGTCATAGAAATGAATATAAAGGGCAGGTCAGGGCAACGTAGAAGACCATGGGAGAAGAGGAAGGAGGGCTTAGTCAGGGAAGGCCTTTTGGAGGAGATGTGCCTTCAATAAGACTTTGAATGAGGAGAGAGTTAATTGTCTGTTGGAGTTGAGGAGGGAGGACGTTCCAGGCCATAGGTGATTGGTCGGTGGCGAGAGAGACAGGCAGAGATAGTGGTACAGTGAGAAGGATAGGATCGGAGGAACGAAATGTGCATGTGGGTTTGTTGTCCACGACCCTAACCCTAGTCCTAACCCTAGGACCAAGAGTCGGACCCACCGCTCCTTATTAGGGCCGAAGCCGCAGCCTGAGCCCAGATTGGTTCTTGGGACCCAGCAAACCCCAGGCGACGACCCGACAAACCTCCACTTCCCCGCCCACAGAGAACCAATCACCCACTGATACGTCCTACAAAGCAACCTATGAGAACGTGTTCCTCCAGCGAACCCTGACTCCTCCCATGAACCTCACAAAATCCTTATAAACCCCATGAGGGAAATAAACGGGTCTTTGCTCCTAGGAGCTCTGACCCTTTGCAAAGCTGACACTGACTGCCTCGACTCATTCTTGTGCACCAGCAGAGCAAACTGGACAAATTTGTGTCCACCAATTTGGTGACCATGAAGGGACTCGCCAGCAAGTCCAGCGAACCATGGGTTGGGTCATAGTAGGAAAACCCCGCTGGCATGGGTGAGTTCACCCTCTGGGAAAGCCTGTCTCCTCCCCATCGGTTCGGTGGACTGTAAGGTGAGTTTGGAGTCTTGGGCTCCACGGTCGGTATCCCCAGTACCGTAGAGTGACCAAATCGACACATGGACAAGGTCGGCTACTCGGGGGACCCGTGGATAGGGCCAGGAAGTTAAGACCCGTGAACAGGGTCACTCGTTCTGGGTATGAGTCTCTCTCTCTCTCTCTCTCTCTCTCTCTCTCTCTCCTCCCCCCCCACTAAGTTAAACTAAGACCAACTGCACACAACGTTGGCCCAGAGGCTTTCTCTGTCTACCCCGCGCCTCCCCGTCTTTGCGTAATTACCAGCCCCCTGAAGTAAGAGGTGTTGGGCTGGTGTGTGTGTGTACATAGGTGTGCTTGCATGGATTCTAGAACTGGTAGGCTGTGCTGTGAAGTCTGTATGTGCAAGTGGACGGATGTATGAGATGAACCGACCCCCGGGAGAAAGTATGGTGCCTGGTCAAGACGCCCAGAACTCTCCACTACTCTATGGCCACTGGAGGTGTCTCTATCATAAGTGGGCCAGAACACCCTTCCTTTTGGGGAAAGTGGACTGAATGTCCTGGAAAGGCACGACCCATGTTCTCAACTCTGGCTTGCCCGAAGGAGATTTGTTAGGCGGCCCCTGCCGGGACTCGGGAGAAAGTGAAAGAAAACAAACCAATCAAAGGTTTCCCGGATTTATGAGCCCCGGGACATAGGACCCGGTGGACAGCCAATAAGGAATGGTAAAAGTTCCAAATCCGAAGAGAACACTAATGAACTACACCTATTGCCCACCACCTTTTCTGGATTCTCCTTGGTGTTGCCTCTCTACCCACGCCTTTACCTCGCGAAATCCTGAGGCGCAGGCCTCTGATCCTTCCAGCTATTTTTGTGTTTGTGCTCCTTGGACTCGTTGTTTGCTTTGAGTACAGACGGCTAGTACGGGGACGGGGGGTGGCGGGAAATCCAGCCTTCCACCAGAGAGCCCACTGGGCACTGTGGTATGGAAGTGGCATGAGGGCTCCTTACCCAGCGTTCAGACCGGTATGACTAAGCATCGTCTGGTGTTCTTAAATCAAGACTGGCAGAAATACCAGAGTTCTGGGGGCGAGTATTTCTGGCCCCAGTGGGCAGATGGATTACTGGTATGTGTCGGCGGGCTTATCAGAAACACCCAATAAACTGACTACCCCACCTTGCGCTTCCCAACCTTCTTACCCTAGTGGAGGAGATAAAAGATCAGGACGTTCGCCCTATCCCTCCCAATAAGTCAATTGTCCCATCCGCCGCGGCGCCCCCAGCACCCATTTACCCCTCCCTTCCGAAGCTGGAGGCCCCATTACAAACAGTAGTGGTCCCCGGACTCCCGGTGCAGGGTCAGGGAGGGGAAGGAGGAGCTGCTGTCATCCTGGTTCAAACCTAGGGATGTGGTGTTGTGGCAGGAACAAATCAAGGCTATGGGGGCTTGAGGAAGGACCCAGTAGGAGTGACGCAAAAGATCCAAACCATTATACGAACCTTTAACCTAACATGGTTCGACCTGGGCGAACTCTTCCAGTCCTTCCTAACCCCAGACGAGAGGGATTCGCTTTACAGCGAAGCGGACAAATTAATAAGGGAGAACCAGGGCAACAAGAACTTCGTGGCCTGGCCGAGGCAGGAACCAAACTGGGGCTATTACAATCAGACCGATATGACACAATTTAGGGGAGACCGTGAGACCCTCCTCCAGGCGCTCCGGAGAGCGGGATAGGGGCAGTTCAATTGGGACGAGGTTATGAACGTTAAACAGAGGTGGAACGAGCATCCCGATGTGTACTACACGTACTTGATTCAAACGGCAGAAAGATTCGCCCAATTAAACTCCTCAGAATGAGCGCGATGCCAAAACCATTACTACCGCCTATGTAAATCAGTCTTCAAAGGAAGTGAGGTGTTACTTTGAAAGTATTATGATTACCTGGTGGACTCAACACATTACTGCCCTGGGGGATGCTGCCAGTGCACTATCGGGAAATAAACAGAGAAAGGAAGGCCCGAAGAACGAAAGAGAGACCCCTTGTTTGTTGCTCGAACCAGAGACCAAAGCAAAATCCAGTGTTTCTGGTGCCAACAATAGAGACACATGAAATTCCAGTGCCTACTGCGCTGCCGAGGGATGGCCCAAGTACTCCGCGAAGGGTTCCGTGAGAGAAAGGACCAATGACGGGGTGCAGAGGGCCCCGAGGACAATTCTGCCCTGGCCATCAAGGCCCTCAGTCTCCCAGTGCGATACAAGCCCGGAACAGAGACCTCTGTGTCTATCACCATTGGGAACGATTCGTTTGATTGTTTAATTTACACAAGGGCCGGCCACAAGGTCGGTTTTGACATCCCTACCTAAAGAGGGCTGAGGTGGCTGGGAAGGAAGGCGTGGTTGGAGTATCGGGGAGGTTAAGGTCGTCAAACGGACTAAGACTTTGTTGATCTCACTCGGGCTGCATACGCTGACCCACCCTTTCCTGATCGTCCCTCATTCACCTGATCGTCCCTCCTAGGCCGTGACCTGATGTGCAGGGTCTGAGCCATCATGAGCTGTGTCTCTGGAGGAAGGTGGCAGTTAGAAATCCCCGAGGCCCATAGACTATACTCAGCTCTATATTCAGACTTACCAAACCTACCAGACGCACTTCGAGGAGTACCCAGGAGTGTGTAGGGATTCGACAAAACCGAAATCGGTCTCCTCCACTCAGCACTCCAGTTACCATCAGCGTGAAGCCTCAGATGAAACTGCCATCAGTGAAACAATACTTGATGCCTAAGGAGGCCAGGGATGGGCTCCAGCCCCTCATTGATTCCCACTTAAACCAAGGTATTCTGGTTCCTTGCATCTTACCCTACAACACTCCTGCTCTCCCGGTACTGAAGCCTCGACCTGATAAGGAAGGGAAACCAGTATATAGACTTGTCCAAAATTTGAGATCAATTAATGCCTACGTGCTGCCTCGACATGCTGTTGTACCAAATCCAGCCACTATCATCATCTCTATCCCACCGACGCCACAGAATATACTCTCATCAATCTATGTGTTGCCTCCTGCAGCATCCCGGTGGACCCGGCTTCCCAGTACTTCTTTGCTTTTACCTGCGTGGGGGGAGGGTGAGACACCTGACCTGGACCCATTTGCCACAAGGGTACGTCGAATCTCCGACTCTCCTTTCACAGATGTTGAAGCAAGACCTGGAGGGTCTGAGACTACCTGGCTCCTCGACCCTGGTCCAGTATGTGGATGACTTGTTCCTACCCTCGCAGACTAAAGTCACCTGTATTAATGACACCGTAGTGCTTTTAACCTGGCTGGTGGACCTTAGCCATAAGGTTTCTCTGGAAAAGCTTCAATTCTGCCAACCTGCGGTCGAATACCTGGGCCACCTGCTGTCCCTGGGGGAACGACGGTTGTGACTGAAACAGATAGAGACCCTGCTCCACTTACCCAAACTACGCACTTAAACGACATGTCCGGGCCCTGTTGGGCTCCGCAGGATACTGCAGGCCCTGGGTCCCTGCCTACGGGGAAGTAGTGAAGCATCTCATTGAAGCCACGAAATCTGAGGCTCCAGACCCAGTAGAGTGGACCGGGTACTTAAATCGGGCCTTCGAGCACCTGAAGGGCCTATTGTCCAGCCCCCCGGCTTTGGAAATCCCTGACCATAAGAAACCGTTTACCCTCTTTGTCTACGATCAAAGGAGGGGTGGCCTCAGGAGTCCTAACTCAACGCTTCGGGTATCGACAGATACCGGTGGCTTATTACTCTGCCCAACTGGATACCGTGGCCAGGGGTGCGGTCTCCTGCTTACGAGCAGTAGCCGCAGCGGCACTGATGGTCGAGAAATGCCAGAAACTGGTCATGGAATATCCCCTTGTCATTCAGACTCCGCATGAGGTGGAGTGTCTTCTCCTCCAAGAAGGAACACAAGCATGTTACTCGATACAAAGTCACACTACCGGTGGCCGACAACATGAGGGTCAAACGCTGCTCGGTCTTGAATTCAGTTTCACTGCAACCGGAACCGGAGGAGATTGATCTGACCCAGATGTTTGCCATTTGGTCGTGGAGGAAGGTTTCACGCCGGGACCCGACCTGACGGATGTGGCACTGGACGATGCTGACCTAATGCTTTACACTGATGGGTCTTCTTTTATGGCCGAAGGTACATGGGTCCGGCAGTTACCAACGGCACCATTGCCCTCTGGGCCGGGGCCCTTCCCTCGGCATGGAGTGCTCAGGCAGCGGAATTAGAGGCCCTCCACCAGGCCTTCATTCTGGCCAAGGGGAAGAGCACCAACATCTACATTGATTCACAATACGCTTTTGGGATCTACCATGCCAGTAAAAGCATTGCCAACGCGACCCAGGTTGGTTGCCGACTTACTAGATGCCATTCTGAGAAGCAGCATGGCTCGCCTTGCTCAGCACGAGTCAACTGTCTTCTAGACCGAGATGTAATAGTGAATGTAAGGTGTGAGTAGCCGTTTTTTCCATTCTCTGAGGATCAGTTACATTGGAACCCCAGTAAAACAAAAACATAACTGGGAGCATCATAAAATTCAACGGTTGTCTCATGTCAAATAGTGATAGAGGAATTGAAGAAACCAACGCGAATCCTTGCACTGCAGTATGCAGCTCATCTGGAGTCTAATTTACCACACTTACCATTTTTTTCTAACTTGTTAAGAAAAAAATCTGTTTGTTTTTTGCAATCTTACAAAGCCACTTGATTTGAAACGGGTGTGGGATGAAATATTATATGAACTCTTCTTGAAATATAAATTCAGGTTATTCTACAACAGTAATATTGTAACAGAAGATGTCTTAGATGAATCGAAGTAACCAACGCCAATCCTTGAACTGCAGCATGCAGCCTATCGAGAGTCTAATTTGCCGCACCTACCATTTTTCTTTTAACTTGTTAAGAAAGAAAGCTGTTTGTTTCTCACAATTCTACCAAGCAACTTGCTTTGAAAAGAGTGTGGGGCGAAATACTATATGAACTCTTCTACAAATACAAATTCATCTCCCTCTGCAATAGTAGTATTGTAAAGGAAGATGTCTCAGAGGAATAGAAGAAAGCAACACCGATTCTTGCACTGCAGTATGCAGCTCATCAGGAGTTTAATTTATCACACGTACCATTTTTCTTCTAACTTAAGAAAAAAAACATGCTTGTTTCTCGCAATCCTGAAAAGCAACTCGATTTGAAAACCCTATGGGATGAAATAGTGAATGAACTGTTCTAGAAATACAAATTCAGCCCTTTCTACAATAGTAATATTGTAAAGGAAGCTGTCTTAGAAGAATCGAAGACACTAACCCTTATCCTTGCACTGCAGTATGCAGCCTATTGAAAGTCTAATTTACTGCACCAACCATTTTTCTTCTAACGTGCTTAAATACACAAGCTAAGAAAGAAAGTCGTTTGAAAGTCTGTTCCTCGCAATCCTGTAAAGGCACTTGTTTGAAACCCGTGTGGGACAAAATACTATATGAACTCTTCTTGAAATATAAATTCAGATACAATTATTAATAATGTAACTGAAGATGTCTTAAAGGAATCGAAGAAAAAAACACTTATACTTGCACTAGCGTTTGCAGCCTGATAGTCTGATTTACTGCCCGAGAGAATTTTCTTTTAACTTGTTAAGAAAGAAAACTGTCTATTTCTCACAATCCTGCAAAGCCACTTGCTTTTCAACACCTGTGGGACGAAATACTAGATTGAACTTTTCTTGAGATATAAATTCAGGCCCATCTACAAAGATAATATTGTAACAGAAGATGTCTTGTAGAAATCGAAGAAACCAACGCCAACCCTTGCACTGCAGTATGCAGGTTATCGGGATACTAATTTACCGCACGTACCACTTTTCTTCTAACGTTAAGAAAGAAAGCTGTTTGTTTCTCACAATTCTATAAAGCAACTTGCTTGGAAACAGGAGTGGGAGGAAATACTATATAAACTCTTCTTGAAATTTAAATTCAGGTCCATCTACAATAGTAATATTGTAAGCAGAGATGTCTTAGAAAAATCGAAGAAACCAACGCCAAGCCTTGCACTGGAGTATACAGTCTATCGGGAGTCTATTTTACCGCACCAACCATTTTTATTGTAACGTGTTTAAATAGACAAGCTAAGAAAGAAAGTCGTTTGAATGTCTATTCCCCACAATCTTGTTAAGTCACTTGCTTTGAAACCGGCGAGGGACGAAATACTATATGAACCCTTCTTTCACGTCCATGTGCAATAGTAATAATGTAACAGAAGATGTCTTAAGGGAATCGAAGAAACCAACGCCAATCCTTGCAGTATGCAGGCTAGCGGGAGTTTAATCCTCCGCAAGTACCATTTTTCTTCCAACTGGTTAAGAAAGAAAGCCGTTTGTTTCTCGCAGTTCTACAAAGCAGCTTGCTTGGAAACTTGCTTTGTTTCCTGCGATATGGAAACAGAAGGTGTCTTAGAGGACTAGAAGAAACCAAGGCCTATCCCTGCACTGCAGCGTACAGCCAATAGGGAGTCTAATTTATCGCACGTAACATTTTGCTTCTAACTTTTTGAAAGGAACATCCTTGTTTCTCGTAATCATGAAAAGCAACTCGCTTTGAAAACCCTGTGGACGAAATATTATATGAACTCTTCTAGAAATACAAATTCATTTCCATCTACCATAGTAATATTGTAAAGAAATATGTCTAAGAAACCAACCCTTTTCTTTGCACTGCAGTATTGCAGCCTTTTGGGAATCTAATTTACTACACCAACAATTTTTCTTCTAACGTGCTTAAATAGACAAACTAATAAAGAAAGTCGCTTGAATGTCTGTCTGTTCCTCGCAATCCTGCAAAGCCACTTGCTTTGAAACCCGTGTAAGCCAAAATACTAAATGAACTCTTCCTTCAATATAAATTCAGGTCCATCTACAATAGTAATATTGTAAAAGATGTCAGAAGAATCGAAGAAACCAACACTTATCCTTGCACTCCAGTGTGCAGCTTATCAGGAGGCAAAATTACTGTACATACCAGTTTTCCTCTAACTTCTTAAGAAAGATAGCCGTTTGTTTTTCTAAAACCTACAAAGCAACTTTGTGTGAAACCCGTGTGGTACGAAATATTATAAGAATTCTTTTACTATAACTTCAGTCTCATCTAAAAAAGTAATATTGTAACAGAAGAAATCTTAGAGCAATCGAAAAACCCAGTGCCAATCCTTGCATGGCAGTGTGCAGTCTATCGGAAATCAAATCCGCAGCACTACAATTTTTCTTCTAACTTGTTAAAAAAGATGTTTCTCACAATTCTACTAGGCAACTTCCATTGAAAAGGGGGTGGGACGAAATATAAGAAATATGAACTCATCTAGAAATACAAATTAAGCTCTATCTACCATAGAAATATTGTAAAGGAAAATGTCTTAGAGGAATCGAGGAAACCAACCCCTTTCTTTGCACTGCAGTATGCAGCCTATTGGGAGTCTAATTTACTGCACCAACCATTTCTCTTCTAACGTGCTTAAATAGACAAACTAAGAAAGAAAGTGGCATGAATATCTGTCCCTCACAATTCTGCAAAGCACTTGCTTAGAAACCCGTGTGGGACGAAATACTATATCAACTCTTCTTTAAATATAAATACATGTCCAAGTACAACAGTGATATTGTAAAGGAAGAAGTCTTAGAAGAATAGAAGAAACGAACGCCTAAGCTTGTACTGCAGTATGCAGCCCAACGGGATTCTAATTTACCGCATGTACCACTTTTCTTCTGACTTGTTAAGAAAGAAAGCTGCTTGTTTTTCTCAATCCTACAAAGTAACTTGCTTTGAAATGGGTGTGGGACGAAATACTATTTGAACTTTTCTTGAAATATAAGTTCAGGTCCATCTACAATAGTAATACTGTAAACAGAAGATGTCTTAGAAAATGTCTTAGAAAAATCGAAGAAACCAACGCCAAGCCTTGTCATGTATGTAGTCTATAGGGAGTCCATATTACCACACTAGCCATTTTTCTCCTAACGTGCTTATATAGGGAAACTAAGAAAGAAATTCTCTTTAAAGTCTGCTCCCGGCAATCCTACAAAGCCACTTCCTTTCAAACCCGTGTGGGAAGAAATACTATATTAACGATTATTGAAATATAAATTCAGGTCCATCAACAATATTAATATTGTAAGAGAAGATGTCTTAGAGAAATCGAAGAAAAAAACGCCTATCCTTGCACTGTCGTTTGCAGACTTTCGGTAGTCTGATTTACCGCTTGTGTCATTTATCTTCTAACACTTAAGAAAGAAAACTGTCTATTTTTCTCAATCCTGCAAAACCACTTGCTTTTCAACCCGTGGGGAACGAAATACTATATGAACTCTTCTTGACATATAAATTCAGGCACATCTACAAAGGTAACATTGTATGAGAAGATGTCATGGAAGAATTGAAGAAAGCAACTCTAATCCTTGTATGCAGCTCATCGGGATTCTAATTTACAGCACGTATCATTTATCTTCTGACTTGTTTCGAAAGAAAGATGCTTGTAACTCGCAATCCTACAAGGCAACTTGCTTTGAAACGGGTGTGCGACGAAATATAGCATGAAGTCTTCTTGAAATATACATTCAAGTCCATCTATAATAATAATATTGTAAACAGAAGATGTCTGACAGGAATCGAAGAATCCTTGCACTGCAGTATGCAACCCACAGGGAATCTAATTTAACACACATACAATTTTTCTTCTAACTTGTTAAGAAAGAAAGCTTTTCGTTACTCAAAAACTTATGAAGCAACTGGCTTTAAAACTCGTGTTGGACGAAGTAGTATATAAAATCTTCTTGAAATATAAATTCAGGTCCATCTACAATACTAATATGGTAAACAGCAGAAGTCTTAGAAAAATCGAAATGACCAACGCCAATCCTTGCACTGCAGTATACCTCTCATCGGGAGCATAATTTAAGGCGAGTACCATTTTTCTTCTAAATTCTTAAGAAAATAAGCCGCTTGTTTCTCATAACACTACCAAATAACTTCCTTTGAAACCGGTGTGGGACAAAATCCTAGATGAACAATTCCTGAAATATAATTTACGTCCATTTGCAATAGTACTAATGTAACTGAAGATGTCCTAAGGGAATCGAAGAAACCAACACCAATCCTTGAAGTATGCAGGCTATCACGAATCTAAATCCGCCGCACGTACCATTTTTCTTCTAACTGGTCATATAGGATGCTGTATGTTTATCGCAGTTCTACAAAGCAACTTGTTTGGAAACTTGCTTTGTTTCCCGCAATAGGGGAATAGAAGTTGTCTTAGAGGACTAGAAGAAACTAATGCCTATCCTTGCACTACAGCATATAGCCCATAGTGAGCCTGATTTATCGCACGTACCATTTTTCTTCTAACTTGTTAAGAAAGAAACATGCTTGTTTCTCGCAATTCCACAGGTCACAATTCCAAAGTCCACAGGCTTTGAAAACCCCGTGGATAAAATACTACATGAACTCTTCTAGAAATAGAAATTCAGCTCCATCTAAATAGCAATATTGTAAATGAAGCTAGAGGAATCGAAGAAAGTAACGCTTTTCTTTGCACTGCAGCATCCAGCCTATTGAGAGTCTAATTTACTGCACTTACCATTTCTCTTCTAACGTGCTTAAATAGACAAGCTAAGAAAGAAATTCACTAGAATATCTGTCTGTTCTTCCCAACTGTACAAAGCACTTGTTTGAAACCTGTGTGGGATGAAATACTATGTCAAGTCTTCGTAAAAGATGAATTCTGGTCCCTGTACAACAGTGAAATTGTAAGGAAGATAGCTTATAAGAATCGAAGAAATTGAACGCCTATCCTTGCAATATAGTATGCAGCTTATCAGGAGTCGAATTTACTGCACATATCATTTTTCTTCTGACTTGTTTAGAAAGAAAGATGCTTTTTTTCGCAATCCTACAAACCAACTTGCTTCGAAAAGATTTTTGGTCGAAATACTACATGAACTCTTCTTGGAATATATATTGAAGTCAATCTACAATAGTAATGTTGTAAATAGAAGATGTCTTACCGGAATCGGAAAACTCTTGCACTGCAGTAAGCAGCATATCGCGAGTATACTTCGCCATACATACTCTTATTCTTCTAAGGTAATTAAATAGAGAAGCTAAGAAAGAAAGTCGTTTGAATGTATTTTCCTCGCAATCTTGCAAAGCCACTGGCTGAAAAACCCGTGTAGGACGATATAGTTCATGAATTCTTTTTGAATATACATTCAGGTCCATTTACAATAGCATGGTAACAGAAGATGTCTCAGAGGAATAGAAGAAACCAAATCCTATCTTTGCACTGCAGTTGCAACCCATAGGGAGTCCAATTTATCGCACATACCATTTATCTTCTAACTTGTTAAGAAAAAAAGCCGTTTGTTTCTCACAATCCTATGAAGCATCTGGTTTTGAAATTTGAGTGGAACAGAATACTATATGAATTTTTGTTGACATGTAATTTCGGGTCTATCTACAATAGTAATATTGTAAACAGAAGATTCTTAGAAAAATCGTAGAAACCATCACCTATCCTTGCCCTGCAGTAAATATCCAGCATATCGGGAGTCAAATTCGCCATATATACCGTTTTTTTCTAACGTGCTTAAATTTCAAAGCTAAGAAAGTCTTTTGAATATCTGTTCCTCACAATCCTACAAGGAGAGTTGCTGAGAAACCCATGTGGGACGAAATACTATATAAAGTCTTCTTGAACTCTAAATTCAGGTCCATCTTCTATAGTAATAATGTAACAGAAGATGTCTTAGAGGAAAAGAAGAAAACAACGCCTATCCTTCACAACAGTATGCATAGTCTAGAATCCACATAGGGATTCTAATTTAACGCATGTAGCATTTTTCTTCTAACTTGCTAAGAAAGGAAGCCAATTGTTTCTCGCAATCTTATAAATCAACTGGCTATGAAACCCCTGTGGGACGAAATACTATATGAACTCTCCTTGAAATTCAGATACATCTGAATTACAACACTAATATTTTAAAGAGAAATTGTCTTAGAAAAATCAAAAAAAAAATTTAGCCTATTAGCAGTCTAATTTAACGCTTCAACCATTTTTCTTCTAACGTGCATAAATAGAGAAACTAAGAAAGAAAGTCGTTTGAATGTCTGTCTTGTCCTCGCAATCCTGTAAAGCCACTTGCTTTGAAACATGTATAAAACAAAATAGTAAATGAACTTTTCCTTCAATATATATTCAATTCCATCTACAATAGTAATATTGTAAACGAAGATGTCTTAGAAGAATCGAAGAAACCAACACCTATCCTTGCACTCCAGTGCGCAGTTTATCAGGAGGCTAAATTGCCACACGTACCATTTTTCTTCTGACTTCTTAAGAAAGAAAGCCGTTTGTTTCTCCAAATCCTACAAATCAACTTGCTGTGAAATCCATGTGGTCCATCTAAAATAGTAATATTGTAACAGAAGAAGTCTTACAGGAATCGAAAAGCCCAATGCCAATCCTTGCATGGCATCCTATCGGGAATCTAATCCGCTGCACGTACCATTTTTCTTCCAACTTGTAAAGAAAAAAGTTGCTTTTTTCTCACAATTCTACTACGGGTGTGGGACAAAATACTATATGAACACTTCTGTAAATACAAATTCAGATCCATCTACAGTAGTAATATTGTAAAGGAAGATGTCTTAGAAGAATCGAAGAAACCAACCCCTTTCTTTGCATTGTAGAATTGCAGCTTGTTGTGAGTCTAATTTAATGCACGAACCATTTTTCTTCTAAAGTGTTTAAATAGGCAAGCTATGAAAGAAAGTCACTTGAATATCTGTCTGTTCTTCGTAATTCTGCAAAGCCACTTGCATTGAAACCCGTGTGGGACGAAATACTGTATCAAGTCCTCGTTAAATATGAATTTTGAATACTCTACAATAGTGGTATTGTACTATTGTAAGATATCAGAAGAATCGAAGAAACGAACGCCTACCCTTCCACTTCAGTATGCAGCTTATCAGGAGTCTAATTTACTGCACATATCATTATTCTTCTGACTTGTTTAGAAAGAGAGATGCAACTTTCTCGCTATCCTACAAAGCAACTTGCTTGGAAACGTGTGAGAAACGAAAGACTATAGGAACTCTTCTTGAAATATATATTCAAGTCCATCTACAATAGTAATATTGTAAACAGAGGATATCTTACAGGTATTGAAGAATCCTTGCATTGCTTTAGTCAGCATATAAGGAGTCTAATTCACTATATGTACCTTTTTTCTTCTACTCTGATTAAATAGAGATGCTAAGAAACAAAGTCCTTTGAATATCTGTTCCTCGCAATCTTATTACAAAGTCACTTGATGAAAATCCCGTGTGAAACGAAATAGTATTCTTTTTGAAATATAAATTCAAGTCCATCTGCAATAGTTATCTGGTAAAAGCAGGTGTCTTGGAGGAATAGAAGAAACCAACGCCTATCCTTGCACTGCATTATGCAGCCAACAGGGAGTCTAATTTAATTCACCTACCATTTTTCTTCTAACTTGTTAAGTAAGAAAAATGATTGCCTATTGCTTGCAATCCAGAAAAACCACTTGCTTTTCAACCTGAGTGGGACTTTTCTTGAAATATAAATTCAGGTGAATCTGCAAATGTAGTATTGTAATGGAAGATATCTTAGAGGAATCAAAGAAACCAACGCCAATCCTTGCACTTCAGTATGCTGCTCATCAGGATTCTAATTTACCGTAATTACCATTTTTCTTCTAAAGAAAGTTGTGCGTTTCTCACAATCTTACGAAGCAACTTGCCTTTAAACTCGCGTGTGACGAAACACTATATGAACTTTTCTTGAAATATAAATTCAGGTCCATTTACAGTAGTAATATTGTAAACAGAAAATGAAATGAAAAAATCGAAGAAAACAAAACCAATCCTTGCACAGCAGTATGCAGTCCATCCGAAGGTCTATTTTACCGCACCAACCATTTTTCTTCTAACGTGCTTAAATAGACAAACTAAGAAAAAAAGTCGTTTGAATGTCTGTTCCCCGTAATCCTGTAAAGCCACTTCCTTTCAAACCGGTGTGGGACGAAATACTATACGACCCCTTCTTGAAATATAATTTCACGTCCATCTACAATACTAATGATGTAACAGGAGATGTCTTAAGGGAATCGAAGAAACCAAAAACAGTTCTTGCAGTATGCAGGCTATCAGGAGTCTAATCCACGGCATTTGCCATTTTCCCCCTAACTGGTTAAGAAAGAAATCTGTTTGTTTCTCGCAATTCTACAAAGAAACTTGCTCGGAAACAGGTTTGGGACGAAATACTATATATATATGAACTCTCCCAGAAATATGAATTCAGGTCCATCTACCTGCAATATTGTAAAGGAAAATGTCTTAGAAGAATTGAGAACAAGAACGCCTTTCCTTGCACTGCACTATGCAGCTTTTTAGGAGTCTAATTTATCGCACGTACAATTTTTCTTCTAACTTGTTAAGAAAGAAACAAGCTTGTTTCTCGCAACCCTGTAAAGCAACTCGCTTTGAAAACCTTGTGGGTCGAAATCGTGTACGTACTCTTCTAGAAATACAAATTCGGCTCCCTCTACAATAGTGACATTGTAATGGAAGATGTCTAAGAAACCAACCCTTATCTTCACACTGCACTATGCAGCCTATTGGTATTCTAATTTACCGAGCCAAACATTTTTATTCTAACGAGCTAAAATACACAAGCTAAGAAAGAAAGTCGCTTGAAAGTCTGTTCCTCGCAATTCTGCAAAGCCACTTGCTTTGAAACAGTGTGGAAAGAAATACTTTATGAACACTACTTGACATATGCATTCAGGTACATATACAATATTAATATTGTAACTGAAGATGTCTTAGATGAATCGAAGAAACCAACGCCAACACTTGCACTGCAGTATGCAGGTTATCGGGATTCTAATTCACCACATGTACCACTTTTCTTCTAACTTGTTAAGAAAGTTGCTTGTTTCTCGCAATGCTAAGAAGAAACTTCCTTGGAAACTCGAGTCGGATGAAATACTAAATGATTTTTTTGACATATAAATTCAGGTCCATCTACAACAATGATGTAATAGAAAATGTCTTAGAGGAATCGATAAAACCAACGCCAAACCTAGCACTGAAGTATGCCTCCCATCAGGAATCTAATTTACTGCACTTATCATTTTCTTCTAACTTCTTAACAAAGAAAACCATTTGTTTCTCGCAATCCTACGAAGCAAATAACTTTGAAACTCGTGTGGGACGAAATACTATATGAACTCTTCTTGAAATATAAATTTAAGTCCATGTACAATAGTAATAATGTAACAGAAGATGTCTTAGAGGAATCGGAAAAACCAACGTCAATCCTTCCACTACAGTATTACTCTCATCGGGAGTATAATTTGCGGCACGTACCATTTTCTTCTAACTTCTAAAGAAAGAAAGCCTTTTGTTTCTCACAAATCTACAATTTGCTGTGAAACCTGTGTGGGACGCAATATTATATGAACTCTTCCTTTAATATAACTTCAAGTCCATCAGGTACATTGTAACAGAAGATGTCTTAAGGAGAATCAAAATTTCTAACGCCAACCCTTGCACTGCAGTATGTCTAATTCAGGAGTCTAATTCACCGCACCAACCATTTTTCTTCTGACTTGTTAAGAAAGAAACCTGTTTGTTCCTTGCAATCCTACAGAGCAACTTGCTGTGAAACCCCTGTGCAACGAGATACTTTATGAACTCTTCTTTTAATATTAATTCAGGTCCATCTATAATAGTAATATTGTAAAAGCATATGTCTTAGAGGAATCGAAGAAACCAAGGCCAATCCTTGCCCTACAGTATGCGGCCTATCGGGAGCGTAATTCGCCGCATGTGCCATTTTTCATCTAACGTGCTTAAATAGACAAACGGAGAAAGAAAGTCCTTTCAATGTCTGTTCCTCGCAATCATACAAAGCCACTTGCTTTGAACCTCGTGTGGGACGAAACACTATATGAACTCTTCCTGAAATATAATTCCAGGTCCATCTGAAGGTTGTCGCAGACGATGTCTATACCGATTCTTCCCCTTCAGTACTTCATGTTGAAGCACAGAACGAGGTCTAGTCTTTTGCATAAGCCTTTGTTCTTCCAACCTCTTCGGAGAGGTTGACTGCGAAGAGTGACAACGCCGTCTGTCCATTCTGTAATTGTCATTTGCGTTGAAATCCCTCTGGATGGAGTATACGAGATTTATAAAATTTCACCTCTTCTGTTCCATGTAAAGATAATATTGAAGAAAGAGAAACTACATACACTAATCCTTGCATTGTAGTATGCAGCCCATCAGGAGGCTCATGATCTGCATATGCTCTTTTCTTCTAAGTCACTTATTTACGTTGAAATCCCTTTAGCACGAAATATTACTTGAAGTCATCTTGAAATTTCAACTGTTCAATTACTAGGTACAACAGCTGATCCCTGAAACTCAGTGTTCAGCTCAAAACGAGTTTATTCCTCTGCACGACTTATTTTTCTTCTAACCTGCTAAGTACGTGTGTCTGCGTTTTCCCCATTCTCCAGCCAATATATTTGCGTTGAAATCCCTTCAGGCACGAAATGCTATATGGGTGCTTCATGTAATTTCAACTTCTCAATTCCATCTGAAATATTAATACAGAAAAAGGAGGATGTCAGGAGTCTAGTTTTCGGGATGGACTATTTTTCTTCTAACTTGCTAAAAGCAGCAAGTTAAATAAGAAAGTGGATTGACTGAGGTTTTCTCTATCCTGTCAAAGACAGGTGACACAGACCGACAGAGACGCTGAATCTTCTAATGGGACGAAATGCTATAAGAACTTTTCATGAAACGTCTAATGTTCAGTTCCTTATTCAAGAGCAATGTATTCACAGAGATAGCTGCTGAACGCCTCTGCATGAGTCGTTTTACTTGCAACCTGCTAAATAAGAGTGAAAGTGTTGAGCGAATGAGTGTTTCCTTCATTCTGTAAAAGTCATTTGTGTTGAAATCCATTCGCCCGATATGCCAAATGGTAGCTTCATGAAATTTCAACTATTCCTTTCCATTTAAAAACAATATTAGAGAAACAGAAGAGGCTCAAGCTGGACATTGACCTGCATTATACAGGGCATCAGGCGTCTACTGTTCTGCATGAGTCACTTTTCTTCTATACCGCTAAGTGAGCAAGTTATATAAGAAAGGTAATCGAGTGTCTATTTCACTCAACCCTACCAAGGTATCTTTAACTTGAAACCCGTATGGTGCGAACTGTCTATATGAACGTTTCTTGAAATTTCAACCGTTCAGTTCCATGTACAACAACAGTAAAGTAACAGAAGAGATCTATATCGGTCTTTGTCCATCAGGAATCTAGTAATGAAGTTGAAAGAAAGTGTGTTCCTTCCCTTCTGGAAAAGTCGCTTGCATTCAAACGCCTCTAAAAATGAAATGCCAAACTGACCCTTCTTGAGCTTGCAACCCTTTCCAGGTCCATGTAGAAATTAGAGTGAAACTTAGAGTGAAATTTGTGTTGCAATGTACAGCTCTTCAGGGGTCTAGTTTTCTGGATATGCCACTTTTCCTCTTTCCTGTTAAATCAGAGAGTTGAGTGACTGGGCGTTCCCGCATCCGATATCAAAGCCACTTGTGTTAAAATCCTCTGGAAGGAAATGCCAAAATGGGCTCGTCTTGAAATGACGAATGTTCAGTTCCCTGGTAAAATAAGGTAACTTTCACTGATCGTCGCCCTGCAGTGTACATCCGCTCGGGAATCGAATCTTCTGTCTCTGCCTTATCTTGTATCTTTCCTTAGTGAATATGGAAATGAGTCTATTTTGTCACGTTGTCTTTGCAAAGAACACCCTTGACGCTGTAAGAATTTTGTCACCACTAGGCTCACGGTTTTCTCTTTTATTTCTTCTAGACTGTTGGCCCGTTGTTGGGTAGGGACCGTCTCTATATGTTGCCGAGGTGTACTTCCCAAGCGCTTAGTACAGCCCTCTGCACACAGTAAGCGCTCGATAAATAAGATTGAATGAATGAATGAATCAAAGTCACCTGCACTGAAACACGTCTGACACGAAATGCCACTTTTTAAAATTCCAAGTAATCACTTCCAGGTACAGTAGTAATACAGTAACAGAGAGAGCTACAGTGATCTGTATAGCTACACAGCTACACTGCAAGCCCTGCAGTGTTCAGCCCATCAGGATTCTAGACTTCAGCATAAGCTATCCTTCTTCTATCCTGTTAAGTAAGAAGGCGGAGAGCATGTGTGTTTCTCGCCGTGCTGACAGAGTCACTTACATTGAAACCTGTCTGACACGAAATGCCAAATCTCCTCTTCTTGACATTTCAAATATTCCATTGCATGTACATTAAGAATCAAGCAGCGTGGCTCAGTGAAAAGGGCACGGGCTTTGGAGTCACAGGTCATGGGTTCAAACCTTGGCTCCTCCAATTGTCAGCTGTATGACTTTGGGCAAGCTACTTAACTTCTCTGTTTCTCAGTTACCTCATTTGTAAAATGGGGATGAAGACTGTGAGCCCCTTGTGGGACAACCTGATCGCCTTGTATCCTCCCCAGCGCTAAGAACAGTGCTTTGCACATAGTAAGCCCTTAATAAATGCCATAATGATTATATTAAACAACAGCAGATATCTACACTGATCCTTGCCCTGCAGTGTTACATCCCTTCGATCGTCTAGAGTTCTGCATGTGCCATCTTCGTTCTATACGGCTAAGTAAGAATGTGGAGTGACTATGTGTTTCTCTCCATTCTGGCAAAGGCACTCAGGACTTTGAAACACATATACCATGAACTGCCAATTGAAAACATTTCCTTCAAGAAGAAATTTTCTTCTTGAAATTTCAAATGCTCAGTTCCTTGCAGAAAAGATATACATTAACCTCCTATTCTTGGCCCTCCTCCTCCCTCGGTCCAGGTCCTCTACCTCTTCCTCATCCTAGCCTTCCTGCTCCTTCAGGTCCTGGCCCTCCTCCTTCTGCTGATCCTCGTCCTATTCTTCTACCTGGTACAAGCCCAGCACCTTCCGTCTGGTCCTGGGCCTCCTCCTCCACCCGTTCCAAGCTCTCCTCCAAATGATCTTTTTGTCTCCTCCTCTGTCTGTTCTTCACTTCCATCCTTCGCCTGGGCCTGGCATCCCTCCTCTACATCGTTCTGGCCGTCCTCACCCACCTGCTCGTGGCCATTCTCCACTGCCTGCACCTGGCCCTCCTACCTCATCTGGCTCTTCCACGGGGCACTGGCCCTCATCCTCTGCTTGGTCTTGGTTCTCGCCTTCAGTCTTGTCTTAACCTTCTTCCTCCTCATGATCCAGGTCCTCCTCTGCCTAGTCCTGGCCCTCCCACTCTGCTTTATCCAACGCCTCCTTCTTTCTCTTGGTTTTCTCTTTCTCTTCCTGGTACTCCAACCCTTCCAGGTGCTGGTAATTCTATTCACCAAACACTGGCCCTCCTTCTCCCGCTAGTCCTGGCCTCTGGCCTCGGCCAGATCTTGGCTTACCTTTGACCTCCACCTGGTACTTCCCTTCCTCGTCCATCTAGGCTGCCTCCTCCTCTTCCTAGTCGTTGCCCTTCTCCTTCCTCGATCCAGTTCCTCTTCCTCTGCGTCATCCTGGCCTTCTTTCTCCTCCAGATCCTGGCCCTCCTCCTTCTTCTGGTCCTCTTCTTCTTCTTCTGCTTTGTCTTGGCCCACCTCCATCCGACTGGTCCTGGGTCTCCTCCTCCACCTGCTTCTTGCCCTCCTCCTCCCATTGATCTTTTTCCCACCTCCTCTGTCTCATGTTTGCTCTCTTCCTTCGCCTGGGCCTGGCACACCTAATCCACATGGCCCTGACCATCCTCAACCACCTGTTCTTGGACATCCTCCACTGCTTGGTCCTGGCCTTCCTACACCATCTGGCTTCTCCACCTGGCACTGGCCCTCATCCTCTGTTGGTCTTGGTTCTCGCCTTAAGCCTAGTCTTATCCCAATTTCTCTTCATGATCCAGTACCCTCCCTGCTTGGTCCTGACCGACCTCCTCGGCTAGATCCTGCACCTCCTCCTTCTCTCGGTTTTAGCCGTCCTTCTCTTTCTCTTTCTGGCCCTCAAAATCTTCCTTGTACTGCTAATCGTCCTCCACCAAACACTGGCCCTCCTTCTCCGGCTGGTTCTGGCCTTTGTCCACGGCCAGATCCTGGATCACGTTTGAACTCCACTTCGTACTTGCCTTCCTCTTCCATATAGGCAGCCTCCTCTTCTTCCTAGTCTTTGCCTTCCTCCTCCCTCGATCCAGATCCTGCGACTCCTTCATCTCTTTGTCATGGCCTCCTTCTTGTTCTTTTCCTGCCCCCCCCAACTCTCCCTGGTACTAGTAATCCCCCTAAACCAAACACTGGCAGTTCAGCTCCGCCTTGTTCTGGCCTTCGTGCTCGTCCAGACCCTGGCTCTCTTGGGACCTCCACAAAGTACTTCTTTCCTCCTCCATCTAAGTGGCCTCCTCCTCCTAGCTTTGGCCCTCCGCCTCCTTCGTTCCATGTCTTCTTTCTCTGCCTCATGCTGGTCTTCCATCTCCCCCATATCCTATCCCTTCTCCTTCTGCTGATCCTCTTCTTCTTCTTCTGCGTGTTCGTGATCCACCCCAACCTGTCAGGATCTGGAGGAGGAGGAAGACCAGAATGAGGCCGAAGAAGAGGAACTGGATCGAGGGCGGAGGAAGGTTAAGACTAGGAGGAAGAGGAGGCGGCCTTGATCGACGAGGAAGGCAAGTAGCAGGTGGAGGTCAAAGGTGAGCCAGGATCTGGCTAAGGCCAAAGGCCAGTACTAGCCGGAGAAGGAGAGCCAGTGTTTGGTGTAGTAGGATTACCAGTACCAGGAAGTGTTGGAGGGCCAGGAAGAGAAAGAGAAGGACGGCCAAGACCAAGAGAAAGGGGAGGCGCAGTATCTAGCAGAGGAGGACCAGGACCAGGCAGAGGAGGAACTGGATCATGAGGAGGAAGAGGGTTAAGTCCAGGCTGAAGGCGAGAACCATGACCAAGTAGAGGATGTGGGCCAGTGTCAAGTGGAGGAGCCAGATGGGGTAGGAGGGCCAGGACCAAGCAGTGGAGGATGGCCAAGACCAGATGGGTGAGGAGGGTCAGGACCATGTGGTGGAGGAGTGCGAGGCCCAGGCGAAGTAGGAGAGAGTAAAGATGAGACAGAGGAGGTCGGGAAAATATCACTGGGAGAGGAAGAGCCAGGAGCAGGTGGGGGAGGATATCCAGGACCAGACGGAAGAAGATGGGCCAGGACCAGGCAGAAGAAGAAGAGGATCAGCAGAAGTCGGAGGTCCACGATCTGGAGGAGAAGAAAGACCAGGATGAGGCAGATGAAGAGGACCTAGATTGAGGGAGTATGAGGGCCAAAACTAGGAATAGGAGGAGGAGAGGTAGATTTTAGAGGAAGGCAAATACCAGGTGGAGGTCACAGGAGATCCAGGATCTGGCCAAGGACCAAGTCCAGGGCAACGCGGAGCTAGAGGGCCAGTGTTTAGTTGAGGTGGATTGACAGTACCAGGAAGAGTTAGAGGTCCAGGAAAAGAACGAGATGGAGGCCAAGACCAAGAGAAAGAGGAGGCACAGGATCTAGCAGGGGAGGAAGGCCAGGACCAGGCAGAGGAGGAACTGGATCATGAGGAGGAAAAGGGATAAGACCAGGCTAAAGGCGAGAACCAAGACCAAGCAGAGGATGAGGGCCAGTGTCCGGTGGAAGAGCCAGATGTGGTAGGAGGGCCAGGACCAAGCAGTGGAGGATGGTCACGACCAGGTGTGTGAGTAGGGTCAGGACCATGTGGAGGAGGAGTGCCAGACCCGGGCGAAGGAGGGGAGTAAAGGTGAGACAGAGGAGATGGGAAAAAAATCAATGGGAAGAGGAGGGCCAGAAGAAGGTACAGGAGGAGACCCAGGACTAGACGGATGGGGGTGGGCCAGGACAAGACAGAAGAAGAGAAGAGCAACAGAAGGAGGAGGAGGGCCAGGATCTGGAGGAGAAAGAAAGCCAGATGACGCAGAAGACAAGGCCCTGGATCGAGCGAAGAGGAGGGCTAAAACTAGGAGGAAGAGGAGGCGGCCTAGATGGACAAGGAAGGCAAGTACCAGGTGGAGGTCAAAGGTGAGCCAGGATCCGGCCGAGGGCAAAGGAGAGGAGTAGCCGGAGAATGAGGGCCAGTGTTCGGTGGAGGAGGATTACCTGTACCAGGAAGAATTGTAGGGCCAGAAAAAGAAAGAAAAGGACGGCCAAGACCAAGAGAAAGAGGAGGCGCAGGATCTAGCAGGGGAGAAGGGCCAGGAACAGGCAGTGGAGGAACTGGATCATGAGGAGGAAGAGGGTAAGACCAGCCTAAAGGCGAGAACCAAGACCAAGCAGAGAATGAGGACCAGTCCCAGGTGGAGCGCCCAGATGGGGTAGGAGGGCCAGGACCAGGCAGAGGAGGATGGCCAAAACCAGGTGGGTGAGAAGGGGCAGGGGATGGGTGAGGAGGGGCAGGACCATGAGGAGGAAGAGTGCCAATCCAAGGCGAAAGAGGGGAATGAAGGTCAGACAGAGGAGGTGTGAAAAAGATCATTCGGACGAGGAGAGCCAGGAGCAGGTGGAGGAGGAGGCCCAGGACCATGCAGATGGGGGTGGGCCAGGACCAGGCAGAAGAAGAAGAAGAGGTTCAGCAGAAGGAGGAGGAATAGGATATGGGGGGAGAACGAAGGCCAGGATGAGCCAGACGAAGAGGACCTGGAACGAAGGCGGAGGAGGCCCAAAACTAGGAGGAAGAGGAGGCGACCTTGATGGAGGAGGAAGGCAAGTACTAGGTGGAGGTCCCAGGAGAGCCAGAATCTGGCCGAGGACGAAGGCCAGGACAAGGCGGAGCTGAAGTGCCTGTGTTTGGTTCAGGAGGATTTCTAGTACCAGGAAGAGTTGGAGGGCCAGGAAAAGAACAAGTAGGAGGCCAAGACCAAGAGAAGGAGCAGGCGCAGGATATAGCTGAGGAAGAGGGCCAGGACCAGGCAGAGAAGGACCTGGATCATGAGGAGGAAGAGGGTTAAGACCAGGCTTAAGGCGAGGACCAAGACAAAGCAGACGATGAGGGCCAGTGTCCTGTAGAAAAGCCGGATGGGGTAGGAGGGCCAGGACCATACAGTGGAGAATGGCCAAGACCAGGTAGGTGAGGACATTCAGAACGATGTGGAGGAGGAGTGCCAGACCCAGGCGAAGGAGGGGTGTGAATATCAGACAGAGGAGGAGGCAAAAAGATGATTTAGAGGAGGAGAGCTAGCCGAAGGTGGAGGAGGAGGCCCAGGACCAGACGGAAGGGGGTGGGCCGGGACCAGGTAGAAGAAGAGGACGGGGATCAGCAGAAGAAGGAGGGCCAGGATTTGAAGGAGGAGGAAGGCTAGGATGAGGGAGAGGTAGAGGACCTGGACAGAGGGAGGAGGAGGGCCAAGACTAGGAGGAGGAGGAGGCGACCTAGATGGACGAGGAAGGCAAGTACCTGGTGCAGGTCCCAGGAGAGCCAGGATCTGGACGAGGACGAAGGCCAGGAGTAGCCGGAGTAGGAGGGCCAATGTTTGGTAGAGGAGGATTACCAGTACGAGGAAGAGTTGGAGGGCCTGGAACAGAACGAGAAGGAGGCCAAGACCAAGAGAAGGAGGAGGCGCAGGATCTACCTGAGGAGGAGGGCCAGGACCAGGCAGAGGAGGAACTGGATCATGAGGAGGAAGAGGGTTAAGACCAGGCTAAGGGTGAGAACCAAGTCCAAGCAGAGGATGAGGGCCAGGGCCAGGTGGAGGGGCCAGATGGAATAGGAGGGCCAGGACCAGGCAGAGGAGGATGGCCAAGACTAGGAGGGTGAGGAGGGGCAGGACCATGTGGAGGAAGAGTGCCAGGCCCAGGCGAAGGATGGGAGTGAAGATCAGACAGGGGAGGTGGTAAAAAGATAATTCGGAGTAGAAGAGCCAGGAGCAGGTGGAGGAGGAGGTCCCGGACCAGACAGACGGGGGTGGGCCAGGACCAGGCAGAAGAAGAAGAAGAGGTTCAGCAGAAGGAGGAGGGATAGGATATGGGGAGAAGGAAGGCCAGGATGAGGCAGAGGAAGATGACGTGGAACGAAGGAGGAGGGGGTCCAACTAGGAGGAGGAGGAGGCGACCTAGATGGAGGAGGAAGGCAAGTACTGGGTGGAGGTCCCAGGAGAGCCAGGATCTGGCCGAGGACGGAGGCCAGGACAAGGCGGAGCTGAAAGGCCAGTGTTTGGTTCAGGAGGATTACTAGTACCAGGAAGAGTTGGAGGGCCAGGACAAAAACGAGAAGGTGGCCAAAACCAAGAAAAGGAGGAGGCGCAGTATCTAGCTGAGGAGGGGGGCCAGGACCAGGCAGAGGAGGAACTGGATCATGAGGAGGAAGAAGGTTAAGACCAGGCTGAAGGCGAGAACCAAGACCAAGCAGAGGATGAGGGCGAGTGCCCGGTGGAAGAGCCAAATGACGTAGGAGGGCCAGGACAAGGCAGTGGAGAATGGCCAAGACCAGGTGGGTGAGGACGTTCACAACGATGTGGAGGAGGAGTACCAGGCCCAGGCGAAGGAGGAGAGTAAA
This sequence comes from Tachyglossus aculeatus, assembly GCF_015852505.1. Classification (NCBI taxonomy): domain Eukaryota; kingdom Metazoa; phylum Chordata; class Mammalia; order Monotremata; family Tachyglossidae; genus Tachyglossus; species Tachyglossus aculeatus. The sequence goes on from NC_052070.1 coordinate 102,272,791, forward strand.
TATGAGACAGAGGATTTGGGAAAATGATCAACGGGAGGAGGAGGGCCAGGAGCAGGTGGAGGAGGAGACACAGGACCTGACGGATGGGGGTGGGCCAGGACAAGGCAGAAGAAGTATAAGAGGACCAGAAGAAGGAGGAGGGCCAGGATCTGGAGGAGGAGGAAGGACAGAATGAAGCCGCGGAAGAGGACCTGGTTCGAGGGAGGAGGAGGGCAAAGACAAGGAGGAAGAGGAGGCGGCCTAGATGGACGAGGAAGGCAAGTACCAGGTGGCAGCCAAAGGTGAGCAAGGATCATGCCTAGGACAAAGGCCAGGACTAGCCGGAGAAGGAGGACCAGTGTTTGGTGGAGGAAGATTATCAGTACCAGGAGGAGTTGGAGGGCCAGGAACAGAAAGAGAAGGAGGCCAACACCAAGAGAAGGAGGAGTCGCAGGATCTAGCAGAGGAGGAGAGCCAGGTCCAGGCAGAGGAGGAACTGGATCATGAAGAGGAATAGGGTTAGGACCAGGCTGGAGGTGAGAACCAAGACCAAGCAGAGGATGAGGGCCAGTGCCAGGTGGAGGTGCCAGATAGGGTAGGAGGGCCAGGACCAGGCAGTGGAGAATGGCCAGGATCAGGTGGGTGAGGAGGGTCAGGACTATGTGGTGGTGAAGGGCGAGGCCCAGGCGAAGAAGGAGAGTGAAGATCAGACAGAGGAGATGGGGAAAAGATCATTGGGAGGAGGCTAGCCAAGAGCAGGTGGAGGAGGAGGCCCAGGACCAGACAAATGGGGGTGGGTCAGTACCAGGCAGAAGAGGAAGAAGAGGATCAGTATAAGGTGGAGGGATAGGATTTGGGGGAGAAGGAAGGACAGGACGAGGCAGACGAAGAGGACCTGGATGGAGGGAGGAGGAGGGCCAAACCTAGGAGGAGGAGGAGGCGAGGTAGATGGACGAGGAAGGCAAGTACCAGGTGGAGGTCCCAGGAGATCCAGGATCAGGCCGAGGACGAAGGCCAGGACAAGGCGGAGCTGGAGTGCCAGTGTTTGGTGGAGAATGATTACCAGTACCAGGAAGAGTTGGAAGACCAGGAAAAGAACGAGAAGGAGTCCAAGACCAAGAGAAGGAGGAGGCGCAGGATCTGGCTGAGGAGGAGGGCCAGGACCAGGCAGGGGAGGAACTGGATCATGAGGAGGAAGAGGCTTAAGACCAGGCTGAAGGCGAGAACCAAGACCAAGCAGAGGATGAGGGCCAGTGCCCCGTGGGAGAGCCAGATGAGGTAGGAGGGCCAGGCCCAGGCAGTGGAGAATGCCCAAGACCAGGTGGGTGAGGACGGTCAGAACGATGTGGAGGAGGGTTGCCAAGCCCAGGCGAAGGAGGGGAGTGAAGATCAGACAGAGGAGGAAGCAAAAAGATAATTTGGAGGAGGAGACCTAGGTGCAGGTGGAGGAGGAGGCCCAGGACCAGACGGAAGCGGGTGAGCCAGGATCAGGCAGAAGAAGAATACGAGGATCCGCAGAAGGAGGAGGGCCAGGATCTGGAGGAGGAGAAAGGCCAAGAGGGACAGAGGGAGGAGGAGGGCCAAGACTAGGACGAGGAGGAGGCGACCTAGATGGACGAGGAAGGCAAGTACCAGGTGGAGGTCCCAGGAGAGCCAGGATCTGGCCGATGATGAAGACCAGGTGTAGCCGACTTAAGAGGGTGAGTGTTTGGTAGAGGAGGATTACCAGTACCAGGAAGAGTTGGAGGGCCAGGAAAAGAACGAGAAGGAGGCCAAGACCAGGAGAAGGAGGAGGCACAGGATCTGGCTGAGGAGGAGGGCCAGGACCAGGCAGAGGAGGAACTGGACCATGAGGAGGAAGAAGGTCAAGTCCAGGCTGAAGGCGGGAACCAAGACCAAGCAGAGGATGAGGGCCAGGGACCAGTGGAAGAGCCAGATTGGGTAGGAGGGCCAGGAACAGGCAGAGGAGGATGGCCAAGACCTGGAGGATTAGGAGGGTCAGGACCATGTGGAGGAGGAGTGCCAGGCCCAGGAGAAGGAGGTAAGTGAGGATCAGACGGAGTAGGTGGGAAAAAGGTCGTTGGGAGGAGGAGAGCCAGGAGCAGGTGGAGGAGGAGGCTCAGGACCAGACAGACGGGGGTGGGCCAGGACCAGGCAGAAGAAGAAGAGGATCAGCAGAAGTAGGGGAGATAGGATATTGGGGAGAAGGAAGGCCAAGATGAGGTAGAGGACGAGGACGTGGAACGAAGGAGGAAGAGGGCCAAAACTAGGAGGAGGAGGAGGCGACCTAGGTGGAGGACGAAGGCAAGTACTAGGTGGAGGTCCCAGGAGAGCCAGGATCTGGCCAAGGACGAAGTCCAGGACAATGCGGAGCTGAACGGCCAGTGTTTGCTTCGGGAGGATTACTAGGACCATGAAGAGTTGGAGGGCCAGGAAAGGAACAAGAAGGAGGCCAAGACCAAGAGAAGGAGGAGGCGCAGAATCTAGCAGAGGAGGAGGGCCAGGACCAGGCACGGGAGGAACTGGATCATGAAGAGAAAGAGGGTTAAGACCAGGCTGATGGCGAGAACCAAGTCCAAGCAGAGGATGGGGACCAGTGCCCGGTGGAAGAACCAGATGGGGGTGGGAGGGCCAGGACCAGGCAGAGGAGGATGGCCAAGACCAGGTGGGTGAGGAGGGTCAGGACCATGTGGAGGAGGAATGCCAGGCCAAGGCGAAGGAGGGGGTGAAGATCAGACAGAGGAACTGAGAAAAAGATCACTGGGAGGAGGAGCGCCAGGAGCAGGGGGAGGAGGAGGCCCAGGACCAGACAGATGGGGGTTGGCCAGGACCAGGCAGAAGAAGAGGAAGAGGATAAGCAGAAGGAGGAGGGATAGGATATGGGGGAGAAGGAAGGCCAGGATGAGGTAGAGGAAGAGGACGTGGAACGAAGGAGGAGGAGGGCCAAAACTAGGAGGAGGAGGAGGCGACCTAGATGGAGGAGGAAGGCATGTACTAGGTGGAGGTCCCAGGAGAGCCAGGATCTGGCCGAGGACGAAGTCCAGGACAATGCGGAGCTGAACGGCCAGTGTTTGCTTCGGGAGGATTACTAGGACCATGAAGAGTTGGAGGGCCAGGAAAACAAGAAGAAGGAAGCCAAGACAAAGTGAAGGAGGAGGCTCAGGATCTAGAAGAGGAGGAAGGCCAGGACCAGGCAGGGGAGGAACTGGATCATAAAGAGGAAGAGGGTTAGGACCAGGCTGATGGCGAGAAACAAGTCCAAGCAGAGGATGGGGACCAGTGCCCAGTGGAAGAGCCAGATGGGGTGGGAGGGCCAGGTCCAGGCAGAGGAGGATGGCCAAGACCAGGTGGGTGAGGAGGGTCAGGACCATGTGGAGGAGGAATGCCAGGCCAAGGCGAAGGAGGGGGTGAAGATCAGACAGAGGAACTGAGAAAAAGATCACTGGGAGAAGGAGCGCCAGCAGCAGGTGGAGAAGGAGGAGGCCCAGGACCAGACAGATGGGGGTTGGCCATGACCAGGCAGAAGAAGAGGAAGAGGATAAGCAGAAGGAGGAGGGATAGGATATGGGGGAGAAGGAAGGCCAGGATGAGGTAGAGGACGAAGACATGGAACGAAAGAGAAGGAGGGCCAAACCTAGGACGAGGAGGCGGCCTAGATGGAGAAGGAAGGCAAGTACTAGGTGGAGGTCCCAGGAGAGCCAGGATCTGGCCGAGGACGAAGGACAGGAAAAGGAGGAGCTGAAGGGTCAGTGTTTGCTTCGGGAGGATTACTAGGACCGGGAAGAGTTGGAGGGCCAGGAAAGGAACAAGAAGGAGGCCAAGACCAAGAGGAGGAGGCGCAGAATCTAGCAGAGGAGGAGGGCCAGGACCAGGAACGGGAGGAACTGGAACATGAGGAGGAAGAGGGTTAAGACCAGGCTGATGGCGAGAAACAAGTCCAAGCAGAGGATGGGGACCAGTGCCCAGTGGAAGAGCCAGATGGGGTGGGAGGGCCAGGTCCAGGCAGAGGAGGATGGCCAAGACCAGGTGGGTGAGGAGGGTCAGGACCATGTGGAGGAGGAGTGCCAGGCCAAGGCGAAGGAGGGGGGTGAAGATCAGACAGAGGAACTGAGAAAAAGATCACTGGGAGAAGGAGCGCCAGCAGCAGGTGGAGAAGGAGGAGGCCCAGGACCAGACAGATGGGGGTTGGCCATAACCAGGCAGAAGAAGAGGAAGAGGATAAGCAGAAGGAGGAGGGATAGGATATGGGGGAGAAGGAAGGCCAGGATGAGGCAGAGGAAGAGGACGTGGAACGAAGGAGGAGGAGGGCCAAAGGTAGGAGGAGGAGGAGGCGACCTAGCTGGAGAAGGAAGGCAAGTACTAGGTGGAGGTCCCAGGAAGGCCAGGATCTGGCCGAGGACGGAGGCCAGGACAAGGCGGAGCTGAAGGGCCAGTGTTTGGTTCAGGAGGTTTACTAGTACCAAGAAGAGTTGGAGGGCCAGGAAAAGAACGAGAAGGAGGCCAAGACCAAGAGAAGGAGGAGGCACAGGATCTAGCAGAGGAGGAAGGCCAGGACCAGGCAGGGGAGGAACTGAATCATGAAGAGGAAGAGGGTTAGGACAAGGCTAAAGGAAAGAACCAAGACCAAGCAGAGGATGAGGGCCAGTGCCAGGTGGAGGAGCCAGATGGGGGAGGAGGGCCAGGACCAGGCAGTAGAGGATGGCCAAGACCAGGTAGGTTAGGAGGGTCAGGACCATGTGGAGGTGCAGTGCCAGGCTCATGCGAAGATGGAGAGTAAAGATGAGACAGAGGTGGTACTGGCCCTCCTCCTTCTTCTGGTCCTCTTCTTCTTCTTCTGCCTTGTCCTGGCCCACCCCCATCTGTCTGGTCCTGGTCTCCTCCTCCACCTGCTGCTGGCCCTCCTCCTCCCATTGATCTTTTTCCCACCTCCTCTGTCTCATCTTTACTCTCCTCCTTCGCCTGGGCCTGGCATTCTTCCTCGACATGGTCCTGACCCTCCTCACCTACCTGGTCTTGGCCATCCTCGTCTGCCCGGTACTGGCCCTCCTACCCCCTCTGACTCTTCCACCGGGCACTGGTGCTCATCTTCTGCTTGGTCTTGGTTCTCGCCTTCAGCCTGGTCTTAACCTTCTTCCTCCTCATGATCCAGTTCCTCCTCTCCCTGGTCCTGGCCCTCCTCCTCTGCTTGGTCCTGCGCCTCCTCTTTCCCTTGGTCTTGGCCGTCCTTGTCTTTCTTTTCCTGGCCCTCCAACTCTTCCTGGTACTGGTAATCCTCCTCCACCAAACGCTGGCCCTCCCGCTCCGCCTTGTCCTGGCCTTCGTCCTCGGCCTGATCCTGGGTCTCCTGGGACCTCCACCGGGTACTTAACTTCCTCGTCCATCTAGCTCGCCTCCACCTCCTCCTAGTTTTGGCCCTCCTGCTTCCTCGATCCAGGTCCTATTTGTCTGTCTCATCTTGGCCTTCCTTCTCCAGATCGTGGACCTCCTACCTCTGCCTATCCTCTTCTTTTTCTTCTGCCTGGTCGTGGCCCATCCTCTTCTGTCTGGTCCTGGGCTTCCTCCTCCACCTGCTCCTGGCTCTCCTCTTCCCAGTGATCCATTTCCCACTTCCTCTGTCTCGTCTTTACTCTCCTTCTTCGCCTGGACCTGGTCCCCTTCTACCACATGGTCCCGACCCTCCTCACCCACCTGTTCTTGGCCATTCTCCACTGCCTGGTCCCGGCCCTCCTACCCCATCTGGCTCCTCCACCTGACCCTGGCCCTCATCCTCTGCTTGGTCTTGGTTGCCTTCAGCCTGGTCTTAACCCTCTTCCTCTTCATGATCCAGTTCCTCCTCTGCCTGATCCTGGCCCTCCTCCTCTGCTAGATCCTGCGCCTCCTCCTTCTCTTGGTCTTGTCCTCCTTCTTTTTCTTTTCTCGGCCCTCCAAATCTTCCTGGTACTAGTAATCCTCCAGAACCAAACACTGGTCCTTCAGCTCCGCCTTGTCCTAGCCTTTGTCCTCGGCCAGATCCTGGCTCTCCTGGGACCTCCACCTAGTACTTGCCTTCCTCCTCCATCTAGGTTGCCTCCTCCTCCTCGTCGTTTTGGCCCTCCTCCTCCTTCGTTCCACGTCCTCTTCCTCTGCCTCATCCTGGCCTTCCTTCTCCCCCATATCCTATCCCTCCTCCTTCTGCTGATCCTCTTCTTCCTCTTCTGCCTGGTCCTGGCCCACCCACGTCAGGTCCTGGGCCTCCTCCTCCACCGGCTTCGGGATCTCCTCCTCCCAATGATCTTTTTCCCACCTACTCTGTCTGATCTTCACTCTCCTCCTTCGCCTGGGCCTGGCACTCTTCCTCCACATGGTCCTGACCCTCCTCACCCACCTGGTCTTGGCCATCCTCCTCTGCCTTGTTCTGGCCCTCCTACCCCATCAGGCTCCTCCACCTGGCATTGGCCCTTATCCTGTGCTTGGTCTTGGTTCTCGCCTTTAGCCTGGTCTTAACCTTCTTCCTTCTCATGATCCAGTTCCTCCTCTGCCTGGTCCTGGCCCTCCTCCTCGGCTAGATCGTGCGCCACCTCCTTCTCTTGGTCTTGGCCTCCTTCTTGTTCTTTTCCTGGCACTCCAACTCTTCCTGGTACTGGTAATCCTCCTGCCCCAAACACTGGCCCTTCAGCTCCGCCTTGTTCTGGCCTCCGTCCTCGGCCTGATCCTGGCTATACTGGGACCTCCACCTAGTACTTGCATTCCTCCACCATCTAGGTCGCCTCCTCCTCCTCCTACGTTTGGCCCTCCTCCTACTTCGTTCCACGTCCTCTTCCTCTGCCTCATCCTCGCCTTCTTTCTCCTCCAGATCATGGCCCTCCTCCTTCTTCTGGTCCTCTTCTTCTTCTTGTGCCTTGTCCTGGCCCACCCCCATCTGTCTGGTCCTGGGTCTCCTCCTCCACCAGCTCCTGGCCCTCCTCCTCCCATTGATCTTTTTCCCACCTCCTCTGTTTCATCTTTACTCTCCTCCTTTTCCTGGGCCTGGCACTCCTCCACATAGTCCTGATCCTCCTCACCCACCTGGCCTTGGCCATCCTCCACTGCCTGGTCCTGGCCCTCCTACCCAACTGGCTCCTCCACCTGGCACTGGCCCTCATCCTCTGCTTGGTATTGGTTCTCGCCTTCGGCCTGGTCTTAACCCTCTTCCTCTTCATGATCCAGTTCCTCCTCTGCCTGGTCCTGGCCCTCCTCCTCCCAATGACCTTTTTCCCACCTCCTCTGTCTGATCTTCACTCCCATCCTTCGCCAGGGGCTGGCACTCCTCCTCCACATGGTCCTGACCCACCTCACCCACCTGGTCTTGGCCATCCTCGTCTGCCTAGTACTGGATCTCCTACCCCATCTGGCTCCCCCACCTGGCTCAGGTCCTGATCCTCTGCTTGGCCTTGGTTCTTGCCTTCAGCCTGGTCTAACCCTCTTCCTCCTCATGATCCAGTTCCTTCTCTGCCTGGTCCTGCGCCTCCTCGTTCTCTTGGTCTTGGCCGTCCTTCTCTTTCTTTTCCTGGCCCTCCAACTCTTCCTGTTACTGGTAATCCTCCTCCACCAAACACTGGTCCTCCTTCTCCGACTATTCCTGGACTTTCTCCTCGGCCAGATCCTAACTCACCTTTGACCTCCACCTGGTATTTGCCTTCCTCGTCCATCTAGGCCGCCTCCTCTTCCTCCTAGTCTCTGCCCTCCTCTTCCCGCTATCCAGGTCCTCTTCCTCTACCCCATCCTGGGTCTCCTCCTCCTTCTGGTCCTCTTCTTCTTATTCTGCCTTGTCCTGGCCCACCCCCATCCGTCTGGTCCTGGGTCTCCTCCTCCACACGCGTCTGGCCCTCCTACATCCATTCATTCTTATCCCACCTCCTCTGTCTCATCTTTACTCTCCTCCTTCGCCTGGTCCTGGCAATCCTCCTCCACATGGTCCTGACCCTCCTCACCCACCTGGTCTAGGCCATCCTCCACTGCCTGGTCCTGGGCCTCCTACCCCATCTGGCTCCTCCACCTGACCCTGGCCCTCATCCTCTGCTTGGTCTTGGTTCTTGCCTTCAGCCTGGTCTTAACCCTCTTCCTCCTCATGATCCAGTTCCTCCTCTGCCTGGTCCTGGCCCTCCTCCTCTGCTTGGTCCTGCGCCTCCTCTTTCTCTTGGTCTTGGCCGTCCTTCTCTTTCTTTTCCTGGCCCTCCAACTCTTCCTGGTACTGGTAATCCTCCTCCACCAAACACTGGCCCTCATTCTCCGGCTAGTCCTGGCCTTTGTCCTCGGCCAGATCCTGGCTCACCTTTGACCTCCACCTGGTACTTGCCTTCCTCGTCCATCTAGGCTGCCTCCTCGTCCTCCTAGTCTTTGCCCTCCTCCTCCCTCGGTACAGGTCCTATTCCTCTGCGTCATCCTGGCCTTCTTTCTCCCCCAGATCCTGGCTCTCCTCCTTCTTCTGGTCCTCTTTTCTTCTTCTTCTGCCTTGTCCCTGGCCCTCCTACTCCGGTTACTCCTGGCCCTTGTCCTGGCCCTGATCCTGGCTCTCCTGGGACCTCCAACTGGTACTTGCCTTCCTCCTCTATCTAGGTCGCCTCCTCCTCCTCCTAGTCTTGACCCTCCTCCTACCTCGATCCAGGTCCTCTTCCTCTGCCTCATCCTGGCCTTCCTCCTCCTCCAGATCCTGGCCCTCCTCCTTCTGCTGATCCTCGTATTCTTCTTCTACCTGGTCCTGGCCCACGCCCACCTGTCTGGTCCTGGGCCTCCTCCTCTACCTGATCCTGGCTCTCCTCCTCCCAGTGATCCTTTTCCCACATCCTCTGTCTGTTCGTCACTCCCCTCCTTCGCCTGGGCTTGGCATTCCTCGTCCACATGGTCCTGCCCCTCCTCACCCACCTGGTCTTGGTCATTCTCCACTGCCTGGTCCTAGCATTCCTACCCCATCTGGCTGTTCCACCGGGCACTGGCCCTCATCCTATCCTTGGTCTTTGTTCTCGCCTTCAGACTGGTCTTAAGCGTCTTCCTCCTCATGATCCAGTTCCTCCTCTGCCTTGTCCTGGCCTTCCTCCTCAGCTAGATCCTGAGCGTCCTCCTTCTCTTGGTCTTGGTCTCCTTCTCGTTCTTTTCCGGCCCTCCAACTCTTCCTGGTACTGGTAATCCTCCTCCACCAAACACTGGCCCTCCAGCTCCGCCTTGTCCTGGCCTTCGTCCTCGGCCAGATCCTGGATCTCCTGGGACTTCCACCTGGTACTTGGCTTACTCGTCCATCTAGCTCGCCTCCACCTCCTCCTAGTTTTGGACCTCCTCCTCCCTCGATCCAGGTCCTCTTCGTCTGCCTCATCCTGGCCTTCCTTCTCCTCCAGATCGTGGACCTCCTACTTCTGCTGATCCTCTTCTTCTTCTGCCTGGTCCTGGCCCACCCTCTTCCGTCTGGTCCTGGGCCTCCTCCTACAACTGCTTCTAGCTCGCCTCCTCACAGTGATGTTTTTCCCACCTCCTCTGCCTCATCTTTACTCTCTGTGAAGATCAGACAGAGGAGGAGGCAAAAAGATCATTTGAAGGAGGAGAGCTAGGAGCAGGTGGAGGAGGAGGCCCAGGACCAGATGGAAGGGGATGGGCCAGAACCAGGTAAGAGAAAAGGTCGAGGATCAGCAGAAGAAAGAGGGCCAGGATCTGGAGGAGGAGGAAGGCCAGGATGAGGCAGCGGAAGAGGTCCTGGACCGAGGGAGGAGGAGGGCAAAGACTAGGAAGAGGAAGAGGCGACCTAGATGGACGAGGAAGGCAAGTACCAGGAGGAGGTCCCAGGAGAGCCAGGATATGGCCGAGGACGAAAGCCAGGAGTAGTCGGGGTAGGAGGGCCAGTATTTGGTAGAGGAAGATTACCAGTACCAGGAAGAGTTGGAGGGCCTGGAACAGAACGAGTAGAAGGCCAAGACCAGGAGAAGGAGGCGGCGCAGGATCTAGCTGAGGAGGAGGGCCAGGACCAGGCAGAGAAGGAATTGGATCATGAGGAGGAAGAGGGTTAAGTCCAAGGCTAAAGGCGAGAACCAAGACCAAGCAGAGGATGAGGGCCAGTGCCAGGTGGAGAGGCCAGAAGGGGTAGGATGGCCAGGACCAGGCAGAAGAGGATGGCCAAGACCAGGTGGCTGAGGAAGGTCAGGAGCGTATGGAGGAGCGGTGCCAGGCCCAGGCGATGGAGGAGAGCAAAGATGAGACAAAGGAGGTGGGAAATAGTTCAATGGGAGGAGGAAGGCCAGGAGCAGGTGGAGGAGGAGACCCAGGACCAGACGGATGGGGGTGGGCCAGGACAAGGCAGAAGAAGAAGAGGAAAAGAAGAAGTAGGTTGGCCAGAAACTGGAGGAGAAAGAAGGCCAGGATGACGCAGAAGAAGAGGACCTGGATCGAGGGAGGAGGAGGACAAAGACTAGGAGAAAGAGGAGGGCCAGGACCAGGCAGTGGAGGATGGCCAAGACCAGGTGGCTGAGGAGGGTCAGGAGCGTATAGAGGAGGGGTGCCAGGCCCAGGCGATGGAGGAGAGTAAAGATGAGACAGAGGAGGTGGGAAAAAGATCAATGGGAGGAGGAAGGCCAGGAGCAGGTGGAGGAGGAGACCCAGGACCAGACGGATGGGGGTGGGCCAGGACAAGACAGAAGAAGAAGAGGAAAAGAAGAAGTAGGTTGGCCAGGAACTGGAGGAGAAAGAAGGCAAGGATGACGCAGAAGAAGAGGACCTGAATCGAGGTAGGAGGAGGGCAAAGACTAAGAGGAAGAGGAGGCGGCCTTGATGGACGAGGAAAGCAAGTACCAGGTGGAAGTCCAGGGTGAGCCAGGATCTGGTCGAGGACAAAGGCCAGGACTAGCCGAAGAAGCAGGGCCAGTGATTGGTGGAGGAGGATTACCTCTACCAGGAATAGTTGGAGGGCCAGGAAAAGAAAGAGAAGGGCGGCTGAGACCAAGAGAAAGAGGAGGTGCAGGATCTAGCAGAGAAGGAGGGCCAGGACCAGGCAGAGGAGGAAATGGATCATGAGGAGGAAGAGGGTTAAGACCAGGCGGAATGCGAGAACCAACACCAATCAGAGGATGAGGGCCAGTGCAAGGTGGAGGAGCCAGATGGGGTAGGAGGGCCTGGACCAGGCAGTGGAGAATGGCCAAGACCAGGTGGGTGAGGAGGGTCAGGATCATGTGGTGGAGGAGGGCGAGGCCCAGGCGAAGAAGGAGAGCGTAACGTTGAGATAGAGGAGGTGGGGAAAAGATCATTGGGAGGAGGAGAGCCAGGGGCAGGTGGAGGAGGAGGCCCAGGACCAGACGGAAGAGGGTGGGCAGAAGTAGGCAGAAGAAGAAGAAGAGGATCAGCAGAAGTAGGATGTCCACGTTCTGGAGCGGAAGGAAGGCCAGGATGAGGCAGACGAAGAGGACCTGGATCGATGGAGGAGGAGGGCCAAAACTAGGAGGAGGAGGAGGAGGAGGAGGAGGAGGAGGAGGAGGAGGCGATGTAGATTTACGAGGAAGGCAAGTACCAGATGGAGGTCCCAGGAGACCCAGGATCTGGCTGAGGACGGAGGCCAGGACAAGGCGGAGCTGGAGGGCCAGTGTTTGGTGCAGGAGTATTACCACTACCAGGAAGAGCTGGAGGCCAGGAAAAGAACGAGAAGGTGGCCAAGACCAGTGAAGGAGGAGTCGCAGGATGTAGCGGAGGAGGCAGGCCAGGACCAGGCAGAGGAGGAACTGAATCATGAGGACGAAGAGGGTTAAGACCAGGCTGAAGGCGAGAGCCAAGACCAAGCAGAGGATGAGGGCCAGTGCCCGGTGGAAGAGCCAGATGGGGTAGGAGGGCCAGGACCAGGCACTAGAGAATGGCCAGACCAGGTGGGTGAGAACTTTCAGAACGATGTGGAGGAGGGATTGCCAGGCCCAGGCGAAGGAGGGGAGTGAAAATCGGACAGAGGAGGAGGCAAAAGGATCATTTGGAGGAGTAGAGCTAGAATCAGGTGGAGGAGGAGGCCCAGGACCAGACGGAAGGGGGTGGGCCAGGACCAGGTAGAAGAAGAGGACGAGGATCAGCAGAAGGAGGAGGGCCAGGATCTGGAGGAGGAGGAAGGCCAGGATGAGGCAGAGGAAGGCCAAGACTAGGAGGAGGAGGAGGCGACCTAGATGGACGAGGAAGGCAAGTACCAGTTGGAGGTCCCAGGAGTGCCAGGATCTGGCCGAGGACGAAGGCCAGGAGTAGCCGGAGTAGGAGGGCCAGTGTTTGGTAGAGGAGGATTACCAGTACCAGGAAGAGTTGGAGGGCTTGGAAAAGAACGATAAGGCGGCCAAGACCTAGAGAAGGATTAGGCGCAGGGTCTACCTGAGTAGGAGGACCAGGATCAGGCAGATGAGGAACTGGATCATGAGGAGGAGGAGGGTTATGACCAGGCTAAAGGCGAGAACCAAGACCAAGCAGAGGAGGAGGGCCAGTGCCAGGTGGAGGAGCCAGATAGGGTGGGGGGGCCAGGACCAGGTGGGTGAGGAGGGTCAGGTCCATGTAGATGAGGAGTGCCAGGCCCAGGCGAAGGAGGGGAGTGAAGATCAGACAGAGGAGGTGGGAAAAGGATCATTGGGAGGAGGAGAGCCAGGAGCAGGTGGAGGAGGAGGCCCAGGACCAGACAGATGGGGGTGGGCCAGGACCAGGCAGAAGAAGAAGAAGAGGATCAGCAGAAGGAGGAGTGGTAGGATATGGGGGAGAAGGAAGGCCAGGATGAGGCCGAGGAAGAGGACGTGGAACGAAGGAGGAGGAGGGCCAAAACTAGGAGGAGGAGGAGGCGACCTAGATGGAAAAGGAAGGCAATTTCTAGGTGGAGGTTCCAGGAGAGCCAGGATCTGGCCGAGGACGGAAACCAGGACGAGGCGGAGCTGAAGGGCCAGTGTTTGGTTCAGGAGGATTACTAGTACCAGGAAGAGTTGGAGGGCCAGGAAAAAAACCGAGAAAGAAGGTCAAGACCAAGAGAAGAAGGAGGTGCAGAATCTAGCTTAGGAGGAGGGCCAGGACCAGGCAGAGGAGGAACTGGATCATGAGGAGGAAGAAGGTTAAGACCAGGCTGAAGACCAGAACCAAGACCAAGCAGAGGATGAGGGCTAGCGCCCGGTGGAGGAGCCAGATCGGGTAGGAGGGCCAGGACCAGGCAGAGGAGGATGGCCAAGACCAGGTTGGTGAGGAGGTTCAGGACCATGTGGATGAGGAGTGCCAGGCCCAGGCGAAGGATGGGAGTGAAGATCAGACAGAGGAGGTGAGAAAAAGATCATTGGGAGGAGGAGAGCCAGGAGCAGATGGAGGATGAGGTCCAGGGCCAGACAGATGGGGGTGGGCCAGGACCAGGCAGAAGAAGAAGAAGAGGATCAGCAGAAGGAAGAGGGATAGGATATGGGGGAGAAGGAAGGCCAGGATGAGGCAGAGGAAGAGTTCGTGGAACGAAGGAGGAGGAGGCCAAAACTAGGAGGAGGAGGAGGCGACCTAGACGGCGGAGGAAATCAAGTACTAGGTGGAGGTCCCAGGAGAGCCAGGATCTGGCCGAGGACGAAGGCCAGGAGTAACCGGAGTAGGAACGCCAGTGTTTGGTTCAGGAGGATTACTAGTACCTGGAAGAGTTGGAGGGACAGGAAAAGAACGGGAAGGAGGCCAATACCAAGTGAAGGAGGAGGCGCAGGATCTAGCTGAGGAGGAGGGCCAGGACAAGACAAAGGAGGAACTGGATCATGAGGAGGAAGAAGGTTAAAACCAGCCTGAATGTGAGAACCAAGACCAAGCAGAGGATGAGGGCCAGTGCCCGATGGAAGAGCCAGATGGGGTAGGAGGGCCAGGACCAGGCAGTGGAGAATGGCCAAGACAAGGTGGGTGGGGACGTTCAGAACGATGTGGAGGAGGGGTGCCAGGCCCAGGCGAAGGAGGGGAGTGAAAATCAAGCAGAGGAGGAGGTAAAAAGATCATTTAGAGGAGGAGAACTAGGAGCAGGTGGAGGGGGAGGCACAGAACCAGATGGAAAGGGGTGGGCCAGAAGCAGGTAGAAGAAGAGGACGAGTATCAGGAGAAGGAGGAAGGCCAGGATCTGGAGGAGGAGGAAGGCCAGCATGAGGCAAAGGAAGAAGACCTGGACCGAGGGAGGAGGAAGGCCAAGACTAGGAGGAGGGAGGAGGCGACCTAGAGGGACGAGGAAGGCAAGTGCCAGTTGGAGGGTCCCAGGAGTGCCAGGATCTGGCCGAGGACGAAGGCCAGGGAGTAGCCGGAGTAGGAGGGCCGGTGTTTGGTAGAGGAGGATTACCAGTACCAGGAAGAGTTGGAGGGCCTGGAAAAGAACGAGAAGGGGGCCAAGCCCAAGAGAAGAATTAGGCACAGAATCTACCTGATTAGGAGGGCCAGGGACCAGGCAGAGGAGGAACTGGATCATGAGGAGGAAGAGGGTTAAGAGCAGGCTAAAGGCAAGAACCAAGACCAAGCAGAGGACGAAGGCCAGTGCCAGGTGGAGGAGCCAGATGGGGTAGGAGGGCCAGGACCAGGCAGAGGAAGATGGCTAAGACCAGGTGAGTGAGGAGGGTCAGGACCATGTTGAGGAGGAGTGCCAGGCCCAGGCGAAGTAGGGGAGGGAAGATCGGACAGAGGAGCTGGGAAAAAGATCACTGGGAGGAGAGGAGCCAGGAGCAGGTGGAGGAGGAGGCCCAGGACCAGATAGATGGGGGTGGACCTGGACCAGGCAGAAGAAGAAGAAGAGGATCAGCAGAAGGAGGAGGGAGAGGATATGGAGGAGAACGAAGGCCAGGATGAGGCAGACGAAGAGGACCTGGAACGAAGGGGGAGGAGGGCCAAAACTAGGAAGAGGAGGAGGCGACCTAGATGGAGGAGGAAGGCGAGTACTAGGTGGAGGTCCCAGGAGAGCCAGTATCGGGCCGAGGACGAAGGCCAGGACAAGGCGGAACTGAAGGGCCAGTGTTTGGTTCAGGAGGATTACTAGGACCAGGAAGAGTTGGAGGGCCAGGAAACGAACAAGAAGGAGGCCAAGACCAAGAGAAGGAGGAGGCGCACGATCTAGCAGAGGAGGAGGGCCAGGACCAGGCAGGGGAGGAACTGGATCATGAAGAGGAAGAGGGTTAAGACCAGGCTGAAGGCGAGAACCAAGACCAAACAGAGCATGAGGGCCAGTGCCAGGTAGAGGAGCCAGATGGGGTAGGAGGACCAGGAACCGGCAGAGGAGGATGGCCAAGACCAGGTGGGTTTAGGAGGGTCAGGACCATGTGGAGGTGGGGTGCCAGGCCCAGGCGAAGGAGGGGAGTGAAGATCAGACAGAGGAGGTGGGAAAAAGATCATTGGGAGGAGGAGAGCCAGGAGCAGGTGGAGGAGGAGACCCAGGACCAGACGGTTGGGGGTGGGCCAGGACAAGGCAGAAGAAGAGGAAGAGGACCAGAAGAAGGAGGAGGGCCAGGATCTGGAGGAGGAGGAAGGCCAGGATGAGGCAGAGGAAGAGGACCTGGATCGAGGGAGGAGGATGGCAAAGACTACGAGGAAGAGGAGGCGGCCTAGATGGACGAGGAAGGCAAGTACCAGGTGGAGGTCAAAGGTAAGCCAGGATGAGGCCGAGGACAAAGGCCAGGACTAGCCGGAGAAGGAGGGCCTGTATACCAGAAAGAGTTGGAGGGACAGGAAGTGAAAGAGAAGGAAGGCCAAGACCAAGAGAAAGAGGAGGAGCAAGACCTAGCAGAGGAGGAGGGCCAGGACCAGGTAGAGGAGGAACTGGATCATGAGGAGGAAGAGGGTTAAGACCAGGCTAAAGGCAAGAACCAAGCCCAAGCAGAGGATGAGGGCCAGGGTCAGGTGGAGGAGCCAGATGGGGTAGGAGGGTCAGGACCAGGCAGTGGAGGATGGCCAAGACCAGGTGGGTGAGGACGGTCAGGACCATGTGGAGGACATGTGCCATGCCCAGGCAAAGGAGGAGAGTAAATATAAGCTAGGAGGTGGGAAAATGATGAATGGAAGTAGGAGGGCCAGAAGCAGGTGGAGGAGGAGACCCAGGACCAGACGGATGGGGGTGGGCCAGGACAACGCAGAATAAGAAGAAGAGGACCAGAAGGAGGAGGAGGGCCAGGATCTGGAGGAGGAGGAAGGCCAAGATGAGGCAGAGGAAGAGGACCTGGATCGAGGGAGGAGGAGGGCAAAGACTAGGAGAAAGAGGAGGCGGCCTAGATGGCTGAGGAAGGCAAGTACCAGGTGGAGGTCAAAGGTGAGCGAGGATCTGGCCGAGGACAAAGGCCAGGACTAGCCGGAGAAGAAGGGCCAGTGTTTGGTGGAGGAGGATTACCAGTACCATGAAGAGTTGGAGGGCCAGGAAAAGAAAGAGAAGGACGGCCAAGACCAAGGGAAAGGGGAGGCGCAGGACCAGGCAGAGGAGGAAGTGGATCATGAGGAGGAACAGGGTTAAGACCAGGCTGAAGGCAAGAACCAGGACCAAGCAGAGGATGAGGGCCAAGGTCAGGTGGAGGAGACAGATGGGGTAGGAGTGCCAGGACCAGGCAGAGGAGGATGGCCAAGACCAGGTGGGGTAGGAGGGTCAGGACCATGTGGAGGAGATGTGCCAGGCCTAGGCGAAGGAGTAGAGTAAAGATAAGACAAAGGAGGTGGGAAAATAATAAATGGAAGTAGGAGGGCCAGAATCAGGTGGAGGAGGAGACCCAGGACCAGACGGATGGGTGTGGGCCAGGACCAAGCAGAAGAAGAAGAAGAGGACCAGAAGGAGGTGGAGAGCCAGGATGGGGTAGAGGAAGAGGGTCTGGATCGGGGGAGGAGGAGGGCAAAGCCTAGGAGGAAGAGGAGGCGGCCTAGATGGACGAGGAAGGCAAGTACCAGGTGGAGGTCAAAGGTAAGCCAGGATCTGGCCGAGGACAAAGGCCAGGACTAGCCGGAGAAGGAGGGCCTGTATACCAGAAAGAGTTGGAGGGACAGGAAGTGAAAGAGAAGGAAGGCCAAGACCAAGAGAAAGAGGAGGAGCAAGACCTAGCAGAGGAGGAGGGCCAGGACCAGGTAGAGGAGGAACTGGATCATGAGGAGGAAGAGGGTTAAGACCAGGCTGAACGCAAGAACCAAGCCCAAGCAGAGGATGAGGGCCAGGGTCAGGTGGAGGAGCCAGATGGGGTAGGAGTGCCAGGACCAGGCAGTGGAGGATGGCCAAGACCAGGTGGGTGAGGAGGGCCAGGACCATGTGGAGGAGATGTGCCAGGCCTAGGCGAAGGAGTAGAGTAAAGATAAGACACAGGAGGTGGGAAAATAATAAATGGAAGTAGGAGGGCCAGAAGCAGGTGGAGGAGGAGACCCAGGACCAGACGGATGGGGGTGGGCCAGGACAAGGCAGAATAAGAAGAAGAGGACCAGAAGGAGGAGGAAGGCCAGGATCTGGAGGAGGAGGAAGGCCAAGATGGGGTAGAGGAAGAGGACATGGATCGAGGGAGGAGGAGGGCAAAGACTAGGAGGAAGAGGAGGCGGCCTAGATGGACGAGGAAGGCAAATACCAGGTGGAGGTCAAAGGTGAGGCAGGATCTGGCCGAGGACAAAGTCCAGGAATAGTCGGAGAAGGAGGACCAGTGTTTGGTGGAGGAGGATTACCAGTAACAGGAAGAGTTGGAGGGCCAGGAAAAGAAAGAGAAGGACGGCCAAGACAAAGAGAGAGAGGAGGCGCAGGACCAGGCAGAGGAGGAACCGGATCATGAGAGGACGAGGGTTAAGACCAGGCTGAAGGCAAGAACCAAGGCCAAGCAGAGTATCAGGACCAGAACCAGGTGGAGGAGCCAGATGGGGTAGGAGGGCCAGTATCAGGCAGACGAGTATGGCCAAGACCAGGTGGGTGAGGTGGGTCAGGACCATGTGGAGGAGGTGTGCCAGGCCCGGGTGAAGGAGGGGAGTGAAGATCAGACAGAGGAGTTGTGAAAAAGATTATTGGGAGGAGGAGAGCCAGGAGCAGGTGGAAGAGTAGGCCCAGGACCAGACAGATGGGGGTGGGCCAGGACCAGGCAGAAGAAGAAGAAGAGGATCTGCAGAAGGAGGAGGGATAAGATATGGGGGAGAAGGAAGGCCAGGATGAGGCAGATGGAGTACGAAGGCAAGTCCTAGGTGGAGGTCCCAGGAGAGCCAGGATCTGGCCGAGGACGAAGGCCAGGGCAAGGCCAAGCTGAAGGGCCAGTGTTTGGTTCAGGAGGATTACTAGTACCAGGAAGAGTTGGAGGGGCAGGAAAAGAACAAGAATTAAGCCAAGACCAAGAGAAGGAAGAGGTGCAGGATCTAGCAGAGGAGGAGGGCCAGGACCAGGTAGGGGAGGAACTGGATCATGAAGAGGAAGAGAGTTAAGACCAGGTTGAAGGCGAGAACCAAGACCAAGCAGAGCATGAAGGCCAGTGACAGGTGGAGGAGCCAGATGGGGTAGGAGGGCCAAGAACAGGCAGGGAAGGATGGTCAGGACCATGTGCAGGAGGAGTGCGAGGCCCGGGCGAAGGTGGGGAGTGAAGATCAGACAGAGGAGGTGGGAAAAAGATCACTGGGAGGAGGAGAGCCAGGAGCAGGTGGAAGAGGAGGCCCAGGACCAGACAGATGGGGGTTGGCCAGGACCAGGCAGAAGAAGAAGAAGAGGATCAGCAGAAGGAGGAGGGAGAAGGAAGGCCAGGATGAGGCAGAGGAAGAGGACGTGGAAAGAAGGAGGAGGAGGGCCAAAACTAGGAGGAGGAGGAGGCGACCTAGATGGAGAAGGAAGGCAAGTTGTCGGTGGAGTTTCCAGGAGAGCCAGGATCTGGCCGAGGACGGAGTCCAGGACAAGGCAGAGCTGAAGGGCCAGTGTTTGGTTCAGGAGGATTTCCAGTACCAGGAAGAGTTTGGGGGCCAGGAAAAAAAAGGGAAGGAGGCCAAAACCAAGAAAAGGAGGAGGCGCAGTATCTAGCTTAGTTGGGGGGCCAGGACCAGGCAGAGGAGGTACTGGATCATGAGGAGGAAGAAGGTTAAGACCAGGCTGAAGGCGAGAATCAAGACCAAGAAGAGGATGAGGGCCAGTGTCAGGTGGAAGAGCCAGATGAGGTAGGAGGGCCAGGACCAGGCGGTGGAGAATGGCCAAGAACAGGTGGGTGAGGACGTTCACAACGATGTGAAGGAAGGGTGCCAGGCCCAGGCGAAGGAGGAGACTAAAAATGAAACAGAGAATTTGGGAAAATGATCAACGGGAGGAAGAGGGCCAGGAGCAGGTGGAGGAGGAGACGCAGGACCTGATGGATGGGGGTGGGCCAGGACAAGGCAGAAGAAGAAGAGGACCAGAAGAAGGAGGAGGGCCAGGATCTGGAGGAGGAGGAAGGCCAGAATGAGGCAGAGGAAGAGGACGTGGATTGAGGGAGGAGGAGGGCAATGACTAGGAAGAAGAGGAGGCGGCCTAGATGTACTAGGAAGGCAAGTACCAGGTAGAGGTCAAAGGTGAGCCAGGATCATGCTGAGGACAAAGGCCAGGACTAGCCGGAGAAGGAGGGCCAGTGTTTGGTGGAGGAGGATTACCAGTACCAGGAAGAGTTGGAGGGCCAGGAAGAGAAAGAGAAGGACGGCCAAGACCAAGAGAAAGATGAGGCGCAGGATCTAGCAGAGGAGGAGGGCCAGGAGTAGGCAGAGGAGGAAGTGGATCATGAGGAGGAAGAGGGTTAAGACTAGGCTTGAAGGCACGAACCAAGACAAAGCAGAGGAAGAGGGCCAGGGTCAGGTGGAGGAGCCAGATGTGGTAGGAGGGCCAAGACCAGGCGGTGGAGAATGGCCAGGACCAGGTGGGTGAGGAGGGTCAGGACCATGTGGTAGAGCGGGTTCAGGCCCAGGCGAAGAAGGAGAGGAAAAATGAGACAGAGGAGGTGGGAAAAAGATCATTGGGAGGAGGAGAGCCAGGAGCAGGGGGAGGAGGAAGCCCAGCACCAGACGGAACAGGGTGGGCCAGGACCAGGCAGAAGAAGAAGAAGAGGATCAGCAGAAGTAGGAGGTCCACGATCTGGAGGAGAAGGAAGGCCAGGATGAGGTAGAGGAAGAGGACATGGATCGAGGGAGGAGGAGGGCCAAAACTGGGAAGAGGAGGTGACCTAAATGGAGGAGGAAGGCAAGTACTAGGTGGAGGTCCCAGGAGATCCAGGATCAGGCCCAGTCCGAAGGCCAGGACAAGGCGGAGCTGGAGGGCCAGTGTTTGGTGGAGGAGTATTACCAGTACCCAGGCGAAGGGGTGGAGTGAAGATCAGACAGACGTGGAGAGCTAGGAGCATGTGGAGAAGGAAGCCCAGCACCAGACAGAAGGGGGTGGGCCAGGACCAGGTAGAAGAAGAGGAGGAGGATCAGCAGAAGGACGAGGGCCAGGATCTGGAGGAGGAGGAAGGCCAGGATGAGGCTGAGGAAGAGGACCAGGACCGAGGGAGGAGGAGGGCCAAGACCTAGAGGAGGAAGAGGCGACCTAGATGGACAAGGAAGGCAAGTACCACTGGGAGGTCCCAGGAGAGCCAGGATCTGGCCGAGGACGAAGGCCAG
Source organism: Tachyglossus aculeatus (assembly GCF_015852505.1). NCBI lineage: Eukaryota > Metazoa > Chordata > Mammalia > Monotremata > Tachyglossidae > Tachyglossus > Tachyglossus aculeatus. The sequence goes on from NC_052070.1 coordinate 102,293,293, forward strand.
GAGTAGCCGGAATAAGAGGGCCAGTGTTTGGTATAGGAGGATTACCAGTACCAGGAAGAGTTGGAGGGCCTGGAAAAGAACGAGATCAGGAGGCCAACACCAAGAGAAGGAGGAGGCGCGGGATCTAGCTGAGGAAGAAGCCAGGACCAGGCAGAGGAGGAACTGGGTCATGAGGAGGAAGAGGGTTAAGACCAGGCTAAAGGCGAGAACCAAGACCAAGCAGCGGTTGAGGACCAGTTCCAGGTGGAGGAGCCAGATGGGGTAGGAAGGCCAGGTCCAGGCAGAGGAGGCTGGTCCAGACCAGGTGTGTGAGGAGGGTCAGGCCCATGTGGAGGAGGAGTAACGGGCCCTGGCGAAGGAGGGGAATGAAGATCAGACAGAGGAGGTGGGAAAAAATCATTGGGAGGAGGAGAGCCAGGAGCAGGTGGAGAAGGAGGTCCAGGACCAGAAAGATGGGGGTGGGCAAGGACCAGGCAGAAGAAGAAGAAGAAGAGGATCAGCAGAAGGAGGAGGGAGAGGACATGGGGGAGAAGGAAGGCGAGGATGAGGCAGAGGAAGAGGACGTGTAACGAAGGAGGAGGGCCAAAACTAGGAGGAGGAGGAGGCGACCTGGAAGGAGGAGGAAGGCAAGTACTAGGTGGAGGTCCCAGGAGAGCCAGGATCTGGCCGAGGACGAAGGCCAGGACAAGGCGGAGCTGAAGGGCCGGTGTTTGGTTCAGGAAGATTACTAGTACCTGCAAGAGTTGGAGGGCCAGGAAAAAAAAAGAAGGAGGCCAAGATCAAGAGAAGGAGGAGGTGCAGGATCTAGCAGAGGAGGAGGGCCAGGTCCAGGCAGAGGAGGAACTGGATCATGAAGAGGAATAGGGTTAGGACCAGGCTGGATGCGAGAACCGAGACCAAGCAGAGGATGAGGGCCAGTGCCAGGTGGAGGTGCCAGATGGGGTAGGAGGGCCAGGACCAGGCAGTGGAGAATGGCCAAGACCAGGTGGGTGAGGAGGGTCAGGACTATGTGGTGGAGAAGGGCGAGGCCCAGGCGTAGAAGGATAGAGTAAAGGTGAGACAGAGCAGGTGGAGAAAAGATAATTGGGAGGAGGCTAGCCAAGAGCAGGTGGAGGAGGAGGCCCAGGACCAGACAGTTGGGGGTGGGCCAGTACCAGGCAGAAGAAGAAGAAGAGGATCAGTATAAGGTGGAGGGATAGGATATGGGGGAGAAGGAAGCCCAGGATGAGGCAGACGAATAGGACCTGGATGGAGGGAGGAGGAGGGCCAAACATAGGAGGAGGAGGAGGCGAGGTAGATGGACGAGGAAGGCAAGTACCAGGTGGAGGTCCCAGGAGATCCAGGATCAGGCCGAGGACGAAGGCCAGGACAAGGCAGAGCTGGAGATCCAGTGTTTGGTGGAGAATGACTACCAGGACCAGGAAGAGTTGGAAGACCAGGAAAAGAACGAGAAGGAGTCCAAGACCAAGAGAAGGAGGAGGCGCAGGATCTGGCTGAGGAGGAAGGCCAGGACCAAGCATAGGAGGAACTGGATCATGAGGAGGAAGAAGGTTAAGACCAGGCTAAAGGCCAGGAGAGCCAGGACCTGGCCGAGGACGAAGACCAGGAGTAGCCGGAGTAGCAGGGCCACTGTTTGGCAGAGGGGGATTACCAGTGCCAGGAAGTGTTGGAGGGCCAGGAAAAGAAAGAGAAGGAAGACCAGACCAAGAGAAGGAGGAGACACAGGATCTAGCTGAGGTGGATGGCCAGAACAGGTCGGTGAGGAGGGTCAGGACCATGTGGAGGAGGAGTGCCAGGCCCATGCGAAGGAGGGGAGTGAAGATCAGACAGAGGAGGTGGGAAAAAGATCATTGGGAGGAGGAGAGCCAGGAGCAGGTGGAGGAGGAGGCCCAGGACCAGACAGATGGGGGTGGGCCAGGACAAGGCAGAAGAAGAAGAAGAGGATCAGCAGAAGGAGGAGGGATAGGATATGGGGGAGAAGGAAGACCAGGATGAGGCATAGGAAGGGGACGTGGGACGAAGGAGGAGGAGGGCCAAAACGAGGAGTAGGAGGAGGCGACCTAGATGGAGGAGGAAGGCAAGTACTAGTTGGAGGTCTCAGGAGAGCCAGGATATGCCGAGGACGAAGGCCAGGACAAGGCGGAGCTGAGGTGTCAGTGTTTGGTTCAGGAGAATTACTAGTACCAGGAAGAGTTGGAGGGCCAGGAAAAGAACAAGGAGGCCAAGATCAAGAGATGGACGAGGGGCAGGATCTAGCAGAGGAGGAAGTCCAGGACCAGGCAGGGGAGGAACTGGATCATGAAGAGGAAGAGTGTTAAGACCAGGCTGAAGACGAGAACCAAGGAGAGGATGAGGGCCAGTGCCCGGAGGAAGAGCCAGATGGGGTAGGAGGACCAGGACCAGTCAGAGGAGGATGGCGAGGACCAGGTGGGTGATGACGGCCAGGACCATGTGGAGAAGGGGTGCCAGGCCCAGGCGAAGGCGGGGAGTGAATATCAGACAGAGGAGGTGGGAAAAGATCATTGGGAGGAGGAGAGCCAGGAGCCCGTGGAGGAGGAGGCCGTAGACCAGACGGAAGAGGGTGGGCCAGGACCAGGCAGAAGAAGAAGAAGAGGATCAGCAGACGTAGGAGGTCCACGATCTGGAGGAGAAGGAAGGCCAGGATGAGGAAGAGGTCCTGGATCGAGGGAGGAGGAGGGCCAAGCCTAGGAGGAGGAGGAGGCGAGCTAGATGGACGAAGAAGGCAAGTACCAGTTGGAGGTCCCAGGAGATCCAGGATCAGGCCGAGGACGAAGGCTTAGGACAAGGCGTAGCTGGAGGGCCAGTGTTTGGTGGAGGAGGATTCCAAGTACCAGGAAGAGTTGGTGGGCCAGGACAGAACGAAAAGGAGGCCAAGACCAACAGAAGGAGGAGGCGCAGAATCTAGCTGAGGAGGAGGGCCAGGACCAGGCAGAGGAGGAACTGGATCATGAGGGGGAAGAACGATAAGACAAGGCTGAAGGCGAGAACCAAGACCAAGCAGAGGATGAGGGCCAGTGTCCGATGGGAGAGCCAGATTGGGTAGGAGGGCCGGGACCAGGCAGTGGAGAATGGGCAGGACCAGGTGGGTGAGGACGTTCAGAACGATGTGGTGGAGGAGTGCCAGGCCCAGGCGATGTAGGGGAGCGAAGATCAGACAGAGGAGGAGGCAAAAAGATCATTTGGAGGAGGATAGCTAGGAACAGGTGGAGGAGGAGACCCAGGTCCAGACGGAAGGGGGTGGGCCACGACCAGGCAGAAGAAGAAGAGGATCAGCAGAAGGAGGAGGGCCAGGATGTGGAGTAGAAGGAAGGCCATGATGAGGCAGAGGAAGAGGATCTGGACCGAGGAAAGAGGAGGGCCGCCTCCTCCACCTACTCCTGGGTCTCCTCCTCCCAATGATCTTTTTCCCAACTCCTCTTTCTGATCTTCACTCCCCTCCTTCGCCTGGGCCTGGCACTCCTTCTCCACATGGTCCTGACCCTCCTCACCCACCTGGTCATGGCCACCCTCCTATGCCTGGTCCTGGCCCTCCTACCCCATCTGGCTCCTCCACCTGCCACTGTCCCTCATCCTCTGTTTGCCCTTGGTTCTCGACTTTAGCCTGGTCTTAACCCTCTTCCTCCTCAAGATCCAGTTCCTTCTCTGCCTGATCCTGGCCCTCCTCCTCAGCTAGATCCTGCGCCTCCTCCTTCTCTTGGACTTGGCCTCTTTCTGGTTCTTTTCCAGGCCCTCCAACTTTTCCTGGTACTGGTAATCCTCCTCTACCAAACACTGGCCCTCCTACCCCGGCTACTCCTGGCCTTCGTCCTCGGCCAGATCCTGGCTCTCCTGGGACCTCCAACTGGTACTTGCCTTCCTCGTCCATCTAGCTCGCCTCCTCCTCCTGCTAGTTTTGGTCCTCCTCCTCCCTCGATCCAGGTCTTCTTCGTGTGCCTCATCCTGGCCTTCGTTCTCCTCCAGATGGTGGACCTCCTACTTCTGCTGATCCTCTTCTTCTTCTTCTGCCTGGTCCTGGCCCACTCTCTCCCGTCTGGTCCTGGGTCTCCTCCTCCACCTGCTCCTGGCCCTCCTCCTCCCATTGATCTTTTTCACAGCTCCTCTGTCTCATCTTTACTCTCCTCTTTCGCCTGGGCCTGGCACTCCTCATCCACATGGTCCTGACCCTCCTCACCAACCTGGTCTTGTCCATTCTCCACTGCCTGGTCCTGGCCCTCCTACCCCATCTGGCTCCTCCACCTGATACTGGCACTCATCCTCTGCCTGGTCTTGGTTCTCGCTTCCAGCTTAGTATTATCCCTATTCCTCTTCATGATCCAGTTCCTCCTCTGCCTGGACTTGGCCCTCCTCCACTGCTAGATCCTGCACCTCCCCCTTCTCTTGGTCTTGGCCTCCTTCTTGTTTTTTTCCTGGCCCTCCAACTCTTCCAGGTACTAGTAATCTTCCTGAACCAAGCACTGGCCCTTCAGCTCCGCCTTGTCCTGGCCTTCGTCCTCGGCCAGATCCTGGCTCTCCTGGGATCTCCACCTAGTTCTTGCCTTCCTCCTCCTTCTAGGTCGCCTCCTCCTACCCCTAATTTTGGCCCTCCTCCTCCTTCGTTCCACGTCCTCTTCCTCTGCCTCATCCTGGCCTTCCTTCTCCCCCATATCCTATCCCTCCTCCTTCTGCTGATCCTCTTCTTCTTCTTCTGCCTGGTCCTGGTCCACCCCCATCTGTCTGGTCCTGGACCTCCTCCTCCACCTGCTCCTGGCTCTCCTCCTCCCAATGATCTTTTTCCCACCTCCTCTGTCTGATCTTCACTTCCCTCCTTCGCCTGAGCTTGGCACCCCTCCTCCACATGTTTCTGACCCTCCTCACGCACATGGTCTTGGCCATCCTCCTCTGCCTGGTCCTGGCCCTAATACCCCATCTGCCTTGTCCACCTGGCACTGGCCCTCATCCTCTGCTTGGTCTTGGTTCTCGCCTTTAGCCTGGTCTTAACCCTCTTCCTCCTCATGATCCAGTTCCTCCTCTGCCTGGTCCTGGCTTCCTCCTCAGCTAGATTCTGCGCCTCCTCTTTCTCTTGTTGTTGGCCTCCTTCTCGTTCTTTTCCAGGCCCTCCAACTCTTCCTGGTACTGGTAATCCTCCTCTACCAAACACTGGCCCTCCTACCCCGGCTACTCTGGCCTTCGTCCTAGTGCAGATCCTGGCTCTCCTGGGACCTCCACATAGTACTTGCCTTCCTCCTCCATCTAGGTCGCCCCCTCCTCCTAGTCTTGGCCCTCCTCCTCCGTCGGAACAAGTCCTTTTCCTCTGCCTCATCCTGGCCTTCCTCCTCCTCCAGATCCTAGCCTTCCTCCTTCTGCTGATCCTCGTCCTCTTCTTCTACCTGGTCCTGGCCCACCCCCTTCCGTCTGGTCCTGGGCTTCTTCCTCCACCTGCTCCTAGCTCTCATCCTCCAAATGATCTTTTTGCCTCCTCGTCTCTCTGATCTTCACTCCGCTCCTTCGCCTTGGCCTGGCACTCCTCTTCCACATGTTCCTGACCCTCCTCACACACCTGGTCTTGGCCATCCTCCTCTGCCTGGTCCTGGCCCTCCTACCCCATCTGGCTCCTCCACCTGACACTGGCCCTCATCCACTGCTTGGTCTTGGTTCTTGCATTTAGCCTGGTCTTAACCGTTTTCCTACTCGTGATCCAGTTCCTCCTCTGCCAGGTCCTGGCCCTACTCCTCAGCTAGATCCTGCGCCCCCTCCTTCTCTTGGTCTTGGCCTCCTTCTCGTTCCTTTCCAGGCCCTCCAACACTTCGTGGTACTGGTAATCCTCCCCTACCAAACACTGGCCCTGCTAATCCGGTTTCTCCTGGCCTTCGTCCTCGGGCAGATCCTGGCTCTCCTCGGACTTCCAACTGGTACTTGCCTTCCTCGTCCATCTAGGTCGCCTCCTCCTCCTCCTAGTCTTGGCCCTCCTCCTGCCTCGGTCCAGGTCCTCTTCCTCTGCCTCATCCTGGCCTTCCTTCTCCTCCAGATCCTGGCCTTCCTCCTTCTCCTGATCCTCTTCTTCTTCTTCTGCCTGGTCCTGGCCCACCCCTTCCGTCTGGACCTGGGTCTCCCCCTCTACCTACTCCTAGCCTTCCTCCTTCAAATGATCTTTTTGCCTCCTCCTCTGTCTGATCTTCACTCCCCTCCTTCGACTGGGCCTGGCACTCCTCCTCCACATCGTTCTGAACGTCCTCACCCACCTGGCCTTGGCCATTCTCCACTGCCTGGTCCTGGCCCTCCTACCCCATCTGGCTCTTCCACCGGGCACTGGCCCTCATCCTCTGCTTGGTCTTGGTTCTCGCTTTCAGCCTGGTCTTAACCTTCTTCTTTCTCTTCAGCCTCGTGGTATACACCGTCTTCTTCCTCATGATCTCAGTCCCCTTGTCTTGTCCTGGTCCTCTCCTCAGCTAGATCCTGCGCCTCCTTCCTTCCTTGGTATTGGCCTCCTTCTCGTTCTTTTCCTGGCCTCCAACTCTTCCTGGTACTGGTAATCTCCTCCACCAAACATGGCACTCCAGCCAAGCCTTGTCCGGGCCTTCGTCCTCGGCCAGATCCTGGATCTCCTGGGACCTCCATCTGGTACTTGCCTTCCTCGTAAATCTACCTCGCTTCCTATTCCTCCTAGCTTTAGCCCTCCTCCTCCCTCGATACAGGTTCTCTTCGTCTGCCTCATCCTGGCCTTCCTTCTCCTCCAGATCGTGGACCTCCGACTTCTGCTGATCCTCTTCTTCTGCTGCCTGGTCCTGGCCTACCCTCCTCCGTCTGGTCCTGGTCCTCCTCCTCCACCTGCTCCTGGCTCTCCTCCTCCCAATGATCTTTTCCCGACCTCCTCTTTCTCATCTTTACTCTCTGCTTCTTCGCCTGGGCCTTGCCCTCCTCCACCACATGGTCCTGACCCTCCTCACCCACCTGGACTGCGTGGTCCTGGCCCTCCAACCCCATCTGGCTGCTCCACCTGACCCTGGCCCTCAACCTCTGCTTGGTCTTCGTTCTTGCCTTCAGCCTGGTCTTACCCTTTTCATCCTCATGATCCAGTTCCTCCTCTGCCTGGTCCTGGCCCTCCTCCTCTTCTAAATCCTGCGCCTCCTCTTTCGCTTGGTCTTGGCCGTCCTTCTCTTTCTTTTCCTGGCTATCCAACTCTTCCTGGTTCTGGTAATCTTCTCCTCCTCCACCAAGCACTGGCCCTCATTCTCCGGCTAGTCCTGACCTTTGTCCTCGGCCAGATCCGGGCTCAACTTTGACCTCCACCTGGTACTTGCCTTCCTCGTCCATCTAGGCCGCCTCCCCTTCCTCCTAGTCTTTCCCCTCCTCCTCCCTCGGTACAGGTCCTATGCCTCTGCGTTACCCTGGCCTTCCTTCTCCTCCAGATCCTGGCCCTCCTCCTTCTTCTCGTCCTGTTCTTCTTCTTCTGCTTTGTACTGGCCCACCCCCATCCGTCTGGTCCTGGGTCTCCTCCTCCACCTGCTCCTGGCCCTCCTCCTTCAATTGCACATTGAACTATTTCCCACTTCCTCTTTCTCATCTTTCTCTCCTCCGTCGCCTGGCCCTGGCACTCCTCCTCCACATGGTCGTGACCCTCCTCACCCACCTGGTCTTGGCCATCCTCCACTGCCTGGTCCCGGCCCTCTTACCCCATCTGGCACCTCCACCTGGCACTGGCCCTCATCTCTGCTTGGCCTTGGTTCTCGCCTTCAGCCTCGTCTTAACCCTCTTCCTCCTCATGATCCAGTTCCTCCCCTGCCTGGTCCTGGCTCTCCTCCTCTGCTAGATCCTGCGCCTCCTCCTTCTCTTGGTCTTGGCCTCCTTCTTGTTCTTTTCCTGGCTCTCCAAATCTTCCAGGTACTAGTAATTCTCCTGAACAAAATACTGGCCCTTCAGTTCCACCTTGTCCTGGCCTTCGTCCTCGGCCAGATCCTGGCTCCCCTGGGACCTCCACCTAGTACTTGCCCTCCTCCTCCATCTAGGTCGCCTACTTCTCCTCCTAGTTTTGGCCCTCCTCCTCCTTCGTTCCACGTAGTCTTCCTCTGACTCATCCTGGCTTTCCTTCTCCCCCATATCCTATCTCTCCTCCTTCTGCTGATCCTCTTCTTCTTCTTCTGCCTGGTCCTGGCCCACCCCAATCTGTCTGGTCCTGGACCTCCTCCTCCACCTGCTCCTGGCTCTCCTCCTCCCAATGATCTTTTTCCCGCCTCCTCTGTCTGATCTTCACTCCCCTCCTTCGCCTGGGCCTGGCACTCCTCCTCCACATGGTCCTGACACACCTCACCCACCTGGTCTTGGCCATCCTCCTCTGCCTGCTCCTGGCCCTCCTACCCCATCTGGCTCCTTCACCTGGCACTGGCCCTCATCCTCTGCTTGGTCTTGGTTCTCGCATTTAGCCTGGTATTAACCCTCTTCCTCCTCATGATCCAGTTCCTCCTGTGCTTGATCCTGGCCCTCCTCCTCAGCTAGATCCTGCGCCTCCTCCTTCTCTTGGTCTTGGCCTCCTTCTCTTTCTTTTCCTGCACCTCCAGCACTTCATAGTACTGGTAATCCTCTTCCACCCAACACTGGCCTTCCTTCTCCGGCTAGTTCTGACTTTTGTCCTCGGACAGATCCTGGCTCACCTTTGACCTCCACCTGGTACTTGCCTTCCTCGTCCATCGAGGCCCCTTCCTCTTCCTCCTAGTCTTTGCCCTCCTCCTCCCTCAATCCAGGTCCTCTTCCTCTGCCTCATCCTGGCCTTCCTCCTCCTCCAGATCCTGGCCCTCCTCCTTCTTCTGGTCCTCTTCTTCTTCTTCTGTCTTGTCCTGGCCCACCCCTATCCGTCTGGTCCTGGGTCTCCTCCTTCACCTGCTCCTGGCCATCCTCCTCACATTGATCTTTTTCCCACCTCTTCTGTCTCATCCTTCCTCTCCTTCTTCGCCTGGGCTTGGCACTCCTCCTACACATGGTCCTGACCTTCCTCACCCACCTGGTCTTGGCCATCCTCCACTGCCTGGTCCTGGCCTTCCTACCCCATCTGGCTCCAGCACCTGGCACTGCCCCTCATCCTCTGTTTGGACTTGGTTCTCGCCTTTAGCCTGGTCTTAACCCAATTCCTCTTCATGATCTAGTTCCTCCTCTGCCTGGTCCTGGCCCTCCGCTTCTACTAGATCCTGTGCCTCCTTCTTCTCTTGGTCTTGGCCTCCTTCTTGTTCTATTCCTGGCCCTCCAACTCTTCCTGGTACAAGTAATCCTCCTGAACGAAACACTGGCCCTTCAGCTACGCCTTGTCCTGGCCTTCGTCCTCTGCCAGATCCTGGCTGTCCTGGGACATACACCTAGTACTTGTCTTCCTCCTCCAGCTAGGTCGCCTCCTCCTCCTCCTAGTTTTGGCCGTCCTCCTCATTCGTTCCACATCATCTTCCTCTGCCTCATCCTGGCCTTCATTCTCCCCCACATCCTATCCCTACTCCTTCTGCTGATTCTCGTCTTCTTCTTCTGCCTGGTCCTGGCCCACCCCCATCTGTCTGGTCCTGGGCCTCCTCCTCCACCTGCTCCTGGCTCTCCTCCTCCGAATGATCTTTTTCACACCTCCTCTGTCTGATCTTCACTGCCCTCCTTCGCCTGGGCCTGGCACTCTTTCTCCACATGGTCCTGCCCCTCCTCACCCACCTCCTGCCCCTCCTCTCCAACCTGATCTTGGCCATCCTCCTCTGCCTGGTCCTGGCCCCTCTACTCCACCTGGCACTGGCCCTCATCCTCTGCTTGGTCTTGGTTCTTGCCTTTAGCCTGGTCTTAACCCTCTTCCTCCTCATGATCCAGTTCCTCCTCTGCCTGGTCCTGGCCCTCCTCCACTGCTAGATCCTGGGCTTCCTCCTTCTCTGGGTTTGGCCTCCTTCTTGTTCTTTTCCAGGCCCTCCAACTCTTACTGGTACTGGTAATCTCCTCAACCAAACACTGGCCCTCCTACTCCGGCTACTCCTGGCCTTCGTCCTCGGCCAGATCCTGGCACTCCCGGGACATCCAACTGGTACTTGCCTTCCTCGTCCATCTTGGTCGCCCCCTCCTCCTCCTAGTCTTGGCCCTCCTCCTCCCTTGTTCCAGGTCCTCTTCCTCTACCTCATCCTGGCCTTCCTCCTCCTCCAGATCCTATCCCTCCTCCTTCTGCTGATCCTCTTCTTCGTCTTCTGCCTGGTCCTGACCCACCCCCATCTGTATGGTCCTGGGCCTCCTCCTCCCAGTGATCTTTTTCCCACCTCCTCTGTCTCATCTTTACTCACCTCCTTTGCCTGGGCCTGGCCGTCCTCCACCACATGGTCCTGACCCTCCTTACCCACCTGGTCTTGGCCATTCTCCACTGCCTGGTGCTGGCCCTCCTACCCCATCTGTCTCCTCCACCTGACCCTCGCCCTCCTCCTCTGCTTGGTCTTGGTTCTTGCCTTTAGCCTGGTCTTAACTCTGGTCTTAACTCTGCCTGGTCCTAGCCCTCTTCCTCAGCTAGATCCTGCGCCTCCTCCTTCTCTTGGTCTTGGCCTCCTTCTTGTTCTTTTCCTGGCCCTCCAACTCTTCCTGGTACTAATAACCCTCCTGAACCAGACATTGGCCCTTCAGCTCTGCCTTGTCCTGGCTTTCGTCCTTGGCCAGATCCTGGCTCTCCTGGGACCTCCTCCCAGTACTTGCCTTCCTCGTCCATCTAGGTCGCCTCCTCCTCCTCCTAGTCTTGGCCCTCCTGTCCCTCGGTCCAGGTCCTCTTCCTCTGCCTCAAACTGTCCTTCCCTCTCCTCTAGATCCTATCCCTCCTCCTTCTGCTGATCCTCATCTTCTTCTTCTACCTGGTCCTGGCCCACCCCATTCCGTCTGGTCCTGGGCCTCCTCCTCCACCTGCTCCTGGCTCTCTTCCTCCCATTGATCTTGTTCTCACCTAGTCTGTCTGATCTTCACCACCTCTTTCGGCTTGGCCTGGAACTCCTCCTCCAAATGGTCCTGACCCTTCTCACCCACCTGGTCTTGGCCATCCTCCTCTGCCTGGTCCTGACCCTCCTACCCCATCTGGCTCTTTCACCGGGCACTGGCCCTCATCCTCTGCTTGGACTTCGTTCTCGCATTCAGCCTGGTCTTAATCCTCTTCTTCATGATCCAGTTCCTCCGCTGCCTGGTCCTAGCCCTTCTCCTCAGCTAGATTCTGCGCCTCCTCCTTCTCTTGGCCATGGCCTCTTTCCTGTTCTTTTCCTGGTCCTCCAACTCTTCCTGGAACTAGTAATTCTCCTGAACCAAACACTGGCCCTTCAGCACCGTCTTCCCTGCCCTCCGTCCTCGGCCAGATCCTGGCTCTTCTGGAACCTCTACATAGTACTTGCGTGCCTCCTCCATCTAGGTCTCCTCCTCCTCCTCCTAGTTTTGGCCCTCCTCCACCTTCGTTCCACATCCTCTTCGTCTGCCTCATGTTGGCCTTCCTTCTCCCCAATACCCTATCCCTCCTCCTTCTGCTGATCCACTTCTTCTTCTTCTGCCTGGTCCTGGCCCACCCCCATCTGTGTGGTCCTGGGCCTCCTCCTCCACCTGCTCCTGGCTTTCCTCCTCCCAATGAACTTTTTCCCACCTCCCCTGTCTGATCTTCACTCCCCTCCTTCGCCTGGACCTGGCACTGCTTCTCCACCTGGTCCTGACCCTCCTCACCCACCTGGTCTTGGCCATCCTCCTCTGCCTGGTCCTGGCACTCCTATCCCATCTGGCTCCTCCACCTGGCACAGGCCCTCATCCTCTGCTTGGTCTTGGTTCTCGCCTTTAACCTGGTCTTAACCCTCTTCCTCCTCATGATCCAGTTCCTCCTCTGCCTGATCCTGGCCCTCCTCCTCAGCTAGATCCTGCGCCTCCTCTTTCTCTTGGTCTTGGCCTCCTTCTCGTTCTTTTCCAGGCCCTCCAACTCTTCCTGGTACTGGTAATCCTCCTCTACCAAACACTGGCCCTCCTACTCCGGTTACTCCTGGCATTCGTCCTCGGCCAGATCCTGGCTCTCCTGGGACCTCCAACTGTTACTTGCCTTCCTAGTCCATCTAGGTCGCCTCCTCCTCCGCCTAGTCTTGGCCCTCCTCCTCCCTCGGTCCAGGTCCTCTTCCTCTGCCTCATCCGGGCCTTCCTTCTCCAGATCCTGGCCCTCCCCCTTCTGCTTATCCTCTTCTTCTTCTTCTGCCTGGTCCTGGCCCACCCCCTTCCGTCTGAACCTGGGCCTCCTCCTCCACCTGCTCCTAGCTCTCCTCCTCCAAATGATGTTTTTGCCTCTTCCTCTGTCCGATCTTCCCTCCCCTCCTTCGCCTGGGCCTGGCACTCCCTCCTCCACATCGTTCTGAACGTCCTCACCCACCTGGTCTTGGCCATTCTCCACTGCCTGGTCCTAGCCCTCCTACCCCATCTGGCTCTTCCATCGGGCACTGGCCATCATCCTCTGCTTGGTCTTGGTTCTCGCCTTCAGCCTGGTCTTAAACTTCTTCCTCCTCATGATCCAGTTCCTCCTCCGCCTGGTCCTGGCCCTCCTCCGCAGCTACATCTGGCGACTCCTCCTTCTCTTGGTCTTGGCCACCTTCTCGTTCTTTTCCTGGCCTCCAACCCTTCCTGATACTGGTACTCCTCCTCCACCAAACACTGGACATCCAGCTCTGCCTTGTCCGAACTTCGTACTCGGCCAGATCCTGGATCTCCTGGGACCTCCACCTGTTACTTGCCTTCCTCGTAAATCTACCTCACTTCCTCCTCCTCCTAGATTTGGCCCCTTCCTCCTTCGATCCAGGTCCTCTTCGTCTGCCTCATCCTGGCCTTCCTTCTCCCCCATATCCTATCCCTCCTCCTTCTGCTGATCCTCTTCTTCTTCTTCTTCTGCCTGGTCCTGGCCTACCCCCATCTGTCTGGTCCTGGGCCTCCTCCTCCACCTGGTCCTGGCTCTCCTCCTCCCAGTGATATTTTGCCCACCTCCTCTGTCTCATCTTTACTCTCCTTCTTCGCCTGGGCCTGGCCCTCCTCCACCGCATGGTCCTGACCCTCCTCACCCACCTGGTCTTGGCCATTCTCCACTGCCTGGTCCTGGCCCTCCTACGCCATCTGGCTCCTCCACCTGACCCTGGCCCTCATCCTCTGCTTGGTCTTGGTTCTTGCCTTTAGCCTGGTCTTCACCCTCTTCCTCCTCATGATCCAGTTCCTCCTCTGCCTAGTCCTTGCACTCCTTCTCTGGTAGATCCTACGCCTCCTCTTTCTCTTGGTCTTGGCCATCATTCTCTTTCTTTTCCTGGCCATCCAACTCTTCCTGGTACTGGGAATCCTCCTCCACCAAAACACTGGCCCCCCTTCTCCGGCTAGTCCAGGCCTTTGTCCTCGGCCAGATACTGGCTCACCTTTGACCTCCACCTGGTACTTGCCTTCCTCATCCATCTAGGCCGCCTCCTCTTCCTCCTAGTCTTGGCACTGCTCCTCCCTCGATCCAGGTCCTCTTCCTCTGCGTCATCCTGGCCGTCTTTCTCCTCCAGATCCTAGCCCTCCTCCTTCTTCTGGTCCTCTTCTTCTTCTTCTGCCTTGTCCTGGCCCACCCCCCTTCCGTCTGGTCCAGGGTCTCCTCCTCCACCTGCTCCTTGCCCTCCTCCTTCCATTCATCATTTTCCCACCTCCTGTCTCATCTTTATTCTCCTCCTTCGCCTGGGCCTGGCACTCCTCCACCACATGGTCCTGACCCTCCTCACCCCCCTGGTCTTGGCCATTCTCCATAGCCTGATCCTGGCCCTCCTACCCCATCTGGCTCCTCCACCTTGAACTGGCCCTCATCCTCTGCTTGGTCTTAGTTCTCGCCTTCAGCCCGGCCTTAACCCTTTTCCTGTTCAGGATCCAGTTCCTCCTCTTCCTGGTACTGTCCCTCCTCCTCTGCTAGATCCAGCGCCTTGCCTTTCTCTTGGTCCTGGCCTCCTTTTTGTAATTTTCCTGGCCCTCCAACTCTTCCTGGTTCTAGTAATCCTCCTGAACCAAACACTGGTCCTTCAGCTCCGCCTTGTACTCGCCTTCATCTTCACCCAGATCCTGGCTCACCTGGGACCTCCACCTAGTTCTCGCCTTCCTCCTCTACCTAGGTCACCTCCTCCTCCTCCTAGCTTTGGCCCTCCTCCTATTTCGTTCCACGTCCTCTTCCTCTGCCTCATCCTGCCTTTCCTTCTTCCCCATATCCTATCCCTCCTCCTTCTGCTGATCCTCTTCTTCTTCTTCTGCCTGGTCCTGGCCCACCCCGAATTTTCTGGTCCTGGGCCTCCTCCTCCGCCTGCTCCTGGCTCTCTTCCTCCCAATGGTCTTTTTCCCACCTCCTCTGTCTGATCTTCACTACCCTCCTTCTCCTGGGCCTGGCATCTCTCCTCCACATGGTCCTGACCCTCCTCACCCACCTGGTCTTGAACATCCACCTCTGCCTGGTCCTGGCCCTCGTACCCCATCTGGTTCCTAGACCTGGCACTGGCCCTCATACTTTACTTGGTCTTGGTTCTCGCCATTAGCCCTGTCTTAACCTTCTTCCTCCTCATGATGCAGTTCCTTCTCTGCCTGATCCTGGCCCTCCTCCTCAGCTAGATCCTGCGCCTGCTCCTTTTCTAGCTCTTGGCATCCTTCTCGTTCTTTTTCAGGCCCTCCAACTCTTCCTGGTACTGGTAGACCTCCTCTACCAAACACTGGCCCTCCTATTCCGACTACTCCTGGCCTTCGTCCTTGGCCAAATCCCTGCTCTTCTGGGACCTCCAACTGGTACTTGCCTTCCTAGTCCATCTAGGTCACCTCCTCCTCTTCCTAGTCTTGGCCCTCCTCGTCCCTCGGTCCAGGTCCTCTTCCTCTGCCTCATCCAGGCTTTCCTCCTCCTACAGATCCTGGCCCTCCTCCTTCTGCTGATCCTCGTCCTCTTCTTCTACCAGATCCTGGCCCATCCCATTCCGTGTGGTCCTGGGTCTCCTCCTCCACCTGTTCCTAGCTCTCCTCCTCCAAATGATCTTTTTGCCTCCTCTGTCTGAACGTCACTCCCCTCCTTCGCCTGGGCCTGACACTCCTCTACCACATCGTTCTGAACGTCCTCACCCACCTGGTCCTGGCCTTCTTCCAGTGCCTGGCCCTGGCCCTCCTACCCCATCTGGCTCCTCCACCTGGCACTGGCCCTCATCCTCTGCTTGGTCTTGGTTCTCGCCTTTAGCCTGGTCTTAACCCTCTTCCTCCTCATGATCCAGTTCGTTCTCTGTCTGGCCCTGGCTCTCCTCTTAAGCTTGATCCTTCCCCTGCTCCTTCTCTAGGTCTTGCCCTCCTTCTCGTTCTTTTCCAGGTCCTCCAACTCTTCCTGGTACTGGTAATCCTCCTCTACCAAACACTGGCCCTCCTACTCCGGCTACTCCAGGCCTTCGTCCTCGGCTAGATCCTGGCTCTCCTGAGACCTCCAACTGGTACTTGCCTTCCTCGTCCATCTTGGTCGCCTCCTCCTATTCCTAGTATTGGCCCTCCTCCTCCATCGGTCCAAGTCTTCTTCCTCCTCCTCTCCTACCTGGTCCTGGCCCAGCCCCTTCCGTCTTGCCCTGGGAATCCTCCTCCACCTGCTCCTACCTCTTCAGCTCCAAATGATCTTTTTGCCTCCTCTCCCTGGTCTTCACTCCCCTCCTTCGACTGGGCCTGGCACACCTCCTCTACATCGTTCTGACCGTCCTCACCCACCTGGTCCTGGCCGTTCTCCACTGCCTGGTCCTGGCCCTCCTACCCCATCTGGCTCTTCCACCGGGCACTGGCCCTCACTCTCTGCTTGGTCTTGGTTCTCGCCTTCAGCCTGGTCTTAACCTTCTTCCTCCTCATGATCCTGTTACTCGTCTGCCTGGTCCTTTTCCAATTTCTCAGCTAGATCCTGCGCCTCCTTCTTCTCTTGGTCTTGGCCTCCTTATAATTTTTTCCCTGGCCCTCCAACTCTTCCTGGTACTGGTAATCCTCCTCCAACAAACACTGGCCCACGAGCTCCGCCTTGTCCTGGCCTTCGTCCTCGGCCAGATCCTGGATCTCCTGGGACCTCCATCTGGTACTTGCCATCCTCGTAAATTTACCTCGCCTCCTCCTCCTCCTAGTTTTGGCCCTCCTCCTCCCTCGATCAAGGTCCTCTTCGTCTGCCTCATCATTGCCTTCCTTCTCGTCCAGATCGTGGACCTCCTACTTCTGCTGATCCTCTTCTTCTTCTGCCTGGTCCTGGCCCACCCTCTTCCGTCTGGTCCTAGGCCTCCTCCCCCTCCTCCTGCTCCTGGCTCTCCTCCTCCCAGTGATCTTTTCCCCACCTCCTCTGTCTCTCCTTTACTCTCCTTCTTCGCCTGGGCCTGGCCCCCCTCTACCACATGGTCCTGACCCTCCTCACCCACCAGTTCTTGGCCATTCTCCACTGCCTGGTCTTGGCCCTCTTACCCCATCTCGTTCCTCCACCTGACCCTGGCCCTCATCCTCTGTTTGGTGTTGGTTGCCTTCAGCCTGGTCTTAACTCTCTTCCTCCTCATGATCCAGTTCCTCCTCTGCCTGGTCCTGGACCACCTCCTCTGCTAGATCCTGTGCCTCCTCTTTCTCTAGGTCATGGCCGTGCTTCTCTTTCTCTTCCTGGCCCTCCAACTCTTCCTGGTACTGGTAATCCTCCTCTACCAAACACTGACCCTCCTTTTCCGGCTAGTCCTGGCCTATGTCGGTCAGTTCCTGACTCACCTTTGACATCCACCAGGTACATGCCTTCCTCGTCCATCTAGGCAGCCTCCTCTTCCTCCTAGTCTTTACGCTTCTCCTCCCTCGATCCAGGTCCTCTTCCGCCGCGTCATCCTTGCCTTCCTCCTCCTCCAGATCATCATCATCATCATCATCAATCGTATTTATTGAGCGCTTACTATGTGCAGAGCACTGTACTAAGCGCTTGGGAAGTACAAATTGGCAACATATAGAGACAGTCCCTACCCAACAGTGGGCTCACAGTCTAAAAGGGGGAGACAGAGAACAAAACCAAACATACTAACAAAATACAATAAATAGAATAGATATGTACAAATAAAATAAATAAATAAATAAATAGAGTAATAAATATGTACAAACATATATACATATATACAGGAGCTGTGGGGAAGGGAAGGAGGTAAAATGAGGGGGATGGAGAGGGGGGCGAGGGGGAGAGGAAGGAAAGGGCTCAGTCTGGGAAGGCCTCCTGGAGGAGGTGAGCTCTCAACAGGGCCTTGAAGGGAATAAGAGAGCTAGCTTGGAGGATGGGCAGAGGGAGGGCATTCCAGGCCCGGGGGATGACGTGGGCCGGGGGTCGATGGCGGGACAGGAGAGAGCGAGGTACGGTGAGGAGATTAGCGGCGGAGGAGCAGAGGGTGCGGGCTGGGCTGTAGAAGGAGAGAAGGGAGGTGAGGTAGGAGGGGGCGAAGTGATGGAGAGCCTTGAAGCCCAGGGTGAGGAGTTTCTGCCTGATGCAATTGATTGGTAGCCACTGGAGATTTTTGAGGAGGGGAGTAATATGCCCAGAGCGTTTCTGGACAAAGATAATCCGGGCAGCAGCATGAAGTATGGATTGAAGTGGAGAGAGACACGAGGATGGGAGATCAGCGAGAAGGCTGATGCAGTAGTCCAGACGGGATAGGATGAGAGCTTGAATGAGCAGGGTAGCGGTATGGATGGAGAGGAAAGGGCGGATCTTGGCAATGTTGTGGAGCTGAGACCAGCAGGTTTTGGTGACGGCTTGGATGTGAGGGGTGAATGAGAGAGCGGAGTCGAGGATGACACCAAGGTTGCGGGCTTGTGAGACGGGAAGGATGGTAGTGCCATCAACAGAGATGGGAAAGTCAGGGAGAGGGCAAGGTTTGGGAGGGAAGACAAGGAGTTCAGTCTTCGACATGTTGAGCTTTAGGTGGCGGGCAGACATCCAGATGGAGATGTCCTGAAGGCAGGAGGAGATGCGAGCCTGGAGGGAGGGGGAGAGAGCAGGGGCAGAGATGTAGATCTGGGTGTCATCAGCGTAGAGATGATAGTTGAAGCCGTGGGAGCGAATGAGATCACCAAGGGAGTGCGTGTAGATCGAGAACAGAAGGGGACCAAGCACTGAACCTTGGGGAACCCCCACAGAAAGAGGATGGGAGGGGGAGGAGGAGCCTGAAAAAGAGACTGAGAATGAACGACCGGAGAGGTAAGAGGAGAACCAGGAGAGGACGGAGTCTGTGAAGCCAAGGTCAGATAGCGTGTTGAGGAGAAGGGGGTGGTCTACAGTGTCGAAGGCAGCTGAGAGGTCGAGGAGGATTAGGACAGAGTATGAGCGGTTGGATTTGGCAAGCAGGAGGTCATTGGTGACCTTTGAGAGGGCAGTTTCCGTGGAATGTAGGGGACGGAAGCCGGACTGCAGGGGGTCAAGGAGAGAGTTGTTGTTGAGGAATTCTAGGCAGCGCGTGTTGACAACTCGTTCAAGGAGTTTGGAAAGGAATGGTAGGAGGGATATGGGGCGATAACTAGAAGGTGACGTGGGGTCAAGAGAGGGTTTTTTTAGGATGGGAGAGACATGGGCATGTTTGAAGGCAGAGGGGAAGGAACCAGTGGAGAGTGAAGATGGAAGTTAAGGAGGGGAGAAGGGATGGAGCGAGAGATTTCATGAGATGAGAGGGAATGATGTCAGAAGCACAGGTGGCCGGAGTAGCACTTGAGAGGAGGGAGGAGAGCTTCTCTGAGGATACTGCTGGGAAGGATGGGAGAGTAGCAGACAGTGTTGAGAGCCGGGGGGTTGGAGAAGGGGGGGAAGTGACTTTGGGGAGTTCGGACCTGATGGATTTAATTTTGTTAATGAAGTAGGAGGCCAGATCGTTGGGGGTGAGGGAAGGAGGAGGGGGAGGAACCGGGGGTCTGAGAAGGGAGTTGAATGTACGGAAGAGCTGGCGGGGGGTGATGGGCATGGGTGTCAACGAGGGAGGAGAAATAGTTTTGTCTGGCAGAAGAGAGGGCTGTGTTAAGGCAAGAAAGGATAAACTTGAAGTGAACGAGGTTGGCACGGTGTTTAGACTTTCGCCAGCAGCGTTCGGCAGCTCGAGCATAAGAGCGAAGGAGGCGGACAGTGGCAGTGATCCAGGGCTGTGGGTTAGTGGTACGAGAGCAGCGAAGGGAAAGGGGAGCGAGTGAGTCTAGCTGAGTAGAAAGGGTAGAGTTGAGAGCAGTAATCTGATCATCAAGACTGGGTAGAGAGGAGAGGGCGGCGAGGTGGGGTGTGAGGCGCTCCGAAAGATGGGTGGGGTCCAGAGAGCGGAGATCTCTGTGAGGGAGTAATACGGATTTACAGGGGAAAGGAGTGTGAGTGAGGAGGCAGGTGAGAAGATTATGATCAGAGAGAGGGATTTCAGAGTTGGTGAGGGTGGACACAGTGCAGCGATAGGAGATGATGAGGTCGAGGGTATGACCAAGTTGGTGAGTGGGTGAGGTGGGGTGGAGGAAGAGGTTGGCAGCGTCAAGGAGAGATAGAAGGCGGGCAGCAGAGGAGTCGTTAGGGATATCCATGTGGATATTGAAGTCTCCGAGGATCAGAGTGGGCATGGAGAAGGAGAGAAGGAAGGTGAGGAACGGGTCAAAGTCGTTAAAGAAGTTGGAAGTGGGGCCGGGAGGGCGGTAGATGACGGCTACAAGAATCTGGAGGGGGTGGTAGAGGCGAATAATGTGGGCTTCAAAGGAAGGGAAGGAAAGGGAAGGGGGAGGAGGGATCGTGCGAAAGCGACATTGGGGGACGAGAAGGAAACCGACACCTCCTCCTTTTCCGGTAAATCTGGGGGAATGGGAGAAGAAGAGGCCTGCACTGGAGAGAGCAGCAAAAGAGACCGTGTCGTTTGGAGGCAGCCATGTTTCAGTTAGGGCGAGGTGGAGTAGAGAGCTGGAAAGGAATAGGTCCAGGATGAAAGGGATCTTACTTAAAACGGAGCGGGGGTTCCAGAGGCCACACTTGGCAGCAGCTGTCGAGGGAGGGGAGGGAGGGGAAGGGTGCGAGGGGTGGGGAGGGTTTGTATTGGGATGAGTTGGCGGGGGCCTGGGCGGGGAGAGTGGGAAGGGGGGTGGCGATGGGAAAGGAGAACTGGGATGGGGTGGGGGGCGGGGAGAAGGGGAGGGAGGGGGGCCGGGAGGGAGGAGTGGAGGACTGGCGCTGGTACAGAGGGATCCTTGGTAGGGGGTGAGGGGGAGTGGTCTTTGTGAGGGAGAGGGAGGGTGGGAGAGGGGTGGGAGAGGGGAAGGGAATGGCAGTTGGGAGCAAGGGAACTGAAAGTTCATGGTGAGGTCAGCAGGGCGAGAGACAGTACAGCGGGAGGTTAACAATTGAGATGCAGATGCAGTAAAACAGTAACAATGATATAAGTAGGCGATGGCATCACAGGGTGTAGTTAAACAATCAATATGCTATGGAAATAATAAAATTGGCAGATAATGATGTCACAGAGAGCAGATACAAAATATTAAGTGCTGGAGTAAGGTGGGCCTGTTAAGGGGGGTCAGGGAGCAGAGATACCTGGGGAGAGGAGCGAACAGTCAACTAGCGTGGAGGGCTGAGTAGGTGCGAATGAGGTTGTCGTTAATGTAACATCATCATCATCATCATCAATCGTATTTATTGAGCGCTTACTATGTGCAGAGCACTGTACTAAGCGCTTGGGAAGTACAAATTGGCAACATATAGAGACAGTCCCTACCCAACAGTGGGAACATGGTGCTAACAAGGGCTTTTTACCTCGGGGCGGGGGGAGAGTCAGTCAGGACCGGACCGGGAAGGGAGGGATGAGAGGAACTTTAAGGAAGGTCGCCTAAATGTGAGGGGGGGGGGGGGTTGAAGCAGGGGGCGTCTGTGGGGGGCGCTGTGATGGCGGGCGGGCCTCTCGGGAACGGAGTCCCGGGCGTCTATGGCGGCGCTCAGAGGACAGGATCTTTCCGGGAGCAGCGAGGCCGCGCGGTGTGATGGCGGGCGGGCCTCTCGGGAACGCAGTCCCGGGCGTCTATGGCGGCGCTCTGAGGAGAGGATCCTTCCGGGAGCCGCAAGGCCGCGCGGTGTGATGGCGGGCGGGCCTCTCGGGAACGGAGTCCCGGGCGTCTATGGCGGCGCTCTGAGGAGAGGATCCTTCCGGGAGCAGCAAGGCCGCGCGGTGTAATGGCAGGCGGGCCTCTCGGGAACGGAGTCCCGGTCGTCTGTGGTAGCGCTATGAGGAGAGGAACCTTCCGGGAGCAGCGCGGGCCACGCGGTGTGATGGCGAGCGGGCGGGCCTCTCGGGAACGGAGTCCCGGGCGTCTATGGCGGCGCTCTGAGGAGAGGATCCTTCCGGGAGCAGCGAGGCCGCGCGGTGTGATGGCGGGAGGGCCTCTCGGGAACGGAGTCCCGGGCGTCTATGGCGGCGCTCTGAGGAGAGGATCCTTCCGGGAGCAGCAAGGCCGCGCGGTGTGATGGCGGGCGGACGGGCGGGCGGGCGGGCCTCTCGGGAACGGAGTCCCGGGCGTCTATGGTGGCGCTCTGAGGAGAGGATCCTTCCGGGAGCAGCAAGGCCGCGCGGTGTGATGGCGGGCGGGCCTCTCGGGAACGGAGTCCCGGGCATCTGTGGCGGCTCCAGATCCTGGCCCTCCACTTTCTTCTGGTCCTCTTCTTCTTCTTCTGTCTTGTCCTGGCCCACCCCCATCCGTCTGATCCTGGGTCTCCTCCTCCACCTGCTCCTGGCCCTCCTCCTCCCGTTGATCTTTTTCCCACGTCCTCTGTCTCAGCTTTACTCTCCTTTTTCGTACTGGGCCTGACACCCCTCCTCCACATTGTCCTGACCCTCCTCACCCACCTGGTCCTGGCCATTCTCCACTGCCTGGTCCTGGCCCTCCTACCCCATCTGGATCCTCCACCTGACCCTGGCCCACATCCTCTGCTTGGTCTTGGTTCTTGCCTTCAGCCTGGTCTTTACCCTCTTCCTCCTCATGATCCAGTTCCTTCTCTGCCTAGTCCTGGATCGCCTCCTCTGCTAGATCCTGCTCCTTCTCTTTCTCTTGGTCTTGGCCGTCCTTCTCTTTCACTTCCTGGCCCTCCAGCTCTTCCTGGTACACTGGCCCTCCTTCTCCAGCTAGTCCTGTCCTTTGTCCTCGGCCAGATCCTGGCTTACCTTTGACCTCCACCTGGTACTTGCCTTCCTCGTCCATCTAGGCCACCTCCTCTTCCTCGTAGTCTTTGCTCTCATCCTCCTTCGATCCAGGTCCTCGTCCTCTGAATCATCCTGGCCTTCTTCAACCTCCAGAACCTGGCCCTCCTCCTTCTTCTGGTCCTCTTCTTCTTCTTCTGCCATGTCCTGGCCCACCCCCAACCGTCTGATCCTGGGTCTGCTCCTCCACCTGCTTCTGGCTCTCCTCCTCCCAGTGATTTTTTCCCACCTCCTCTATCTGATCGTCACCCCATCCTTCGCCTTGGCCTGGCACTCCTCCTCCACATGGTCCTGACCCTCCTCATCCACCTGGTCTTGGCCATCCTCCTCTGCCTGGTCCTGGCCCTCCTACCCCAACTGGCTCATCCACCTGGCACTGGTCCTCATCCACTGCTTTGTCCTGGTTCTCGCCTTTAGCCTGGCCTTAACCCTCTTCCTACTCATGATCCAGTTCCTCCTCTGCCAGGTCCTGGCCCTCCTCCTCAGCTTGATCCTGTGTCTCCTCCTTCTCTTGGTCTTGGCCTCCTTCTCGTTCCTTTCCAGGCCCTCCAACTCTTCCTGGTACTGGTAATCCTCCTCTACCAAACACTGGACCTCCTACTCCGGTTACTCTTGGCCTTCGTCCTCGGCCAAATCCTGGCTCTCCTCGGACTTCCAACTGGTACTTGCCTTCCTCGTCCATCTAGGTCGCCGCCTCCTCCTCCTAGTCTTGGCCCTCCTCCTGCCTCGGTCCAGGTCCTCTTCCTCTGCCTCATCCTGGCCTTCCTTCACCTCCAGATCCTGGCCCTCCTCTTTCTGGTGATCCTCTTCTTCTTCTTCTTCCGGGCCTGGCCCACCCTCTTCCGTCTGGACCTGGGTCTCCTCCTCCATTTGCTCCTAGCTCTTCTCCTCCAAATGATCTTTTTGCCTCATCCTCTGTCTGATCTTCACTCCACTCATTCGTCTGGGCCTGGCACTCCTGCTCCACATCGTTCTGAAAGTGCTCACCCACCTGGCCTTGGCCATTCTCCACTGCATGGTCCTGGCACTCCTACCTCATCTGGCTCTTCCACTGGGCACTGGCCCTCACCTCTGCTTGGTGTTGGTTCTCGCCTTCAGCCTGGTCTTAACTCAATTCCTCTTCATGATCCAGTTCCTCCTCTGCCTGGTCCTGGCCCTGCTCCTCTGCTAGATCCTGCGCCTCCTCCTTCTCTTGGTCTTGGCCTCCTTCTTGTTCTTTTCCTGGCCCTCCAACTCTTCCTGGTACTAGTAATCCTCCTGACCCAAACACTGGCCCTTCAGCTCCACCTTCTCCTGGACTCCGTCCTCGGCCAGTTCCTGGCTCTCCTGGGACCTCCACCCAGTATTTGCCTTCCACCTCTATCTAGGTCGCCTTCTCCTCCTCTTAGTTTTGGTCCTCCTCCTCCTTCGTTCCACGTCATCTTCCTCTTCCTCATCCTGGCCTTAATTCTCCCCCATATCCTGTCCCTCCTCCTTCTGCTCATCCTCTTCTTCTTCTTCTGCCTGGTCATGGCCCACCCCCATCTCTCTGGTCCTGGGCCTCTTCCTCCACCTGTTCCTGGCTGTCCTCCTCCGAATGATCTTTTTCCCACCTCCTCTGTCTGGTCTTCACTCCCCTCCTTCGCCTGGGCCTGGCACTCTTCCTCCACATGGTCCTGCCCCTCCTCACCCAACTGGTCCTGGCCTTCCTCGTCTGCCTGGTCCTTGCCCTCCTACCCCACCTGGCTCCTCCATCTGGCACTGGCCCTCATCCTATGCTTGGTCTCGGTTCTCGCCTTTAGCCTGGTCTTAACCCTATTCCTCCTCATGATCCAGTTCCTCCTCTGTCTGGTCCTGTCCCTCCTCCTCAGCTAGATCCTACGCTTCCTCCTTCTCTTGGTTTGGCCTCCTTCTCGTTCTTTTCCAGGTCCTCTAACTCTTCCTGGTATTGGTAATCCTCCTCTACCAAACACTGGCCCTCCTACTCCGTCTACTCCTTGCCTTCGTCCTCGGCCAGATCCTGGCTCTCCTGGGAACTCCAACTGGTACTTGCCTTCCTCGACCATCTTGGTCGCTTCCTCCTCCTCCTAGCTTTCGCTCTCCGCCTCCTTCGTTCCATGTCATCTTCCTCTGCCTCATCCTGGCCTTCTTTCTCCCCCATATCCTATCGCTCCTCCTTCTGCTGATCCTCTTCTTCTACTTCTGCCTGGTCCTGGCCCACCCTCATCTGTCTAGTCCTGGGCCTTCTCCACCACCTGCTCCTGGCTCTCCTCCTCCCAATGATCTTTTTCCCACCTCCTCTGTCTCATCTTTACTCCCCTTCCTCGCCTTGGCCTGGCCCTCCTCCACCACATGGTCCTGACCCTCCTCACCCACCTGGTCTTGGCCATCCTCCTCAGCCTGGTCCTGGCCCTCCTAACCCATCTGGCTCCTCCACCTGGCAATGGCCCTCAACCTCTGCTTGGTCTTGGTTCTCACCTTTAGCCTGGTCTTAGCCCTATTCCTCCTCATTATCCAGTTCCTCCTCTGCCTGGTCCTGGCCCTCCTCCTCAGCTAGATCATACTCCTCCTCCTTCTCTTGGTCTTGGCCTCCTTCAGCCTCTTTTCCAGGCCCTCCAACTCTTCCTGGTACTGGTAATGCTCCTCTACCAAACACTGGCCCTCCTACTCCAGCTACTCCTGGCCGGAGGGAGGAGGAGAGCCAGGAGCAGGTGGAGGAGGAGGCCCAGGACCAGACAGGTGGGGGTGGGCCAGGACCAGGCAGAAGAAGAAGAAGAAGAGGATGAGCAGAAGGAGGAGGGATAGGATATTGGGGAGAAGGAAGGCCAGGATGAGGTAGAGGAAGAGGACACGGAACCAAGGAGGAGCAGTGCCAAACTAGGAGGAGGAGGAGGAGGCGACCTAGATGGAGGACGAAGGCAAGTACTAGATGGAGGTCCCAGGAGAGCCAGGATCTGGACAAGAACGAAATCCAGGATCTGGTCGGGGACGAAGGCCAGGACAAGGCGGAGCTGAAGGGCCAGTGTTTGGTGCAGGAGGATTACTAGTACCAGGAGGAGTTCGAGGACCAAGAAAAGAACAAGAAGGAGGCCAAGACCAAGAGAAGGAGGAGGCGCAGGATCTAGCAGGTGAGGAAGGCCAGGACTATGCAGAGGAGGAACTGGATCATGAAAAGGAAGAGGGTTAAGACCAGGCTGAAGCCGAGAACCAATTGCAAGCAGAGGATGAGGGCCAGTGCCAGGTGGAGGAGCCAGTTGGGTAGGAGGGCCAGGACCAGGCATTGGAGCATGGCCAAGGCCAGGTGAGTGAGGAGGGTCAGGACCATGTGGAGGAGGAGTGCCAGGCCCAGGAAAAGCCAGAGAGTAAAGATGAAACAGAGGAGGTGGGAAAAATATCAATGGGAAGAGGAGGGACAAGAGCTGGTGGAGGAGGAGACCCAGGACCAGATGGATGGGGGTGGGCCAGGACAAGGCAGAAGAAGAAGAATAGGACCAGAAGAAGGAGGAGAGCCATGATCTTGAGGAGAAAGAAGGCGCGGATGAGGCAGAGGAAGAGAACGTGGAACGAAGTAGGAGGAGGACCAAAAGGAGGAGGAGGAGGAAGCAACCTAGATGGATGAGGAAGGCAAATACAAGGTGGAGGTCCCAGGATATCCAGGATCTGGCCCAGAACAGAGGCCAGAACAAGGCGGGGTTGAAGGGCCAGTGTTTGGGGCAGGAGGATTACCCGTACCAGGAAGAGTTGGAGGGCCAGTAAAACAACAAGAAGGAGGCCAAGACCAAGAGAAGGAGGTGGCGCAGGATCCAGCCGAGGAGGAGGACCAGGACCAGGCAGAGGAGGAACTGGATCATGAGGAGGAAGAAGGTTAAGACCAGGCTGAAGGCGAGAACCAAGACCAAGCAGAGCATGAGGGCCAGTGCCAAGTGGAAGAGCCAGATGGGGTAGGAGGGCCAGGACCAGACAGTGGAGAATGGGCAGGACCAGGTGGGTGTTCACGATCAGAAACATGCGGAGGAGGAGTGCCAGACCCAGTTGAATGAGGGGAGTGAAGATCAGACAGAGGAGGAGGCATAAAGATCATTTAGAGGAGGGGAGCTAGGAGCAGGTGGAGGAGGATGCCCAGGACCAGACGGAAGTGGGTGGGCCAGGACCAGGTAGAAGAAGAGGACGAGGATCAGCAGAAGGACGAGGGTCAGGATCTGGAGAAGGAGGAAGGCTAGGATTAGGCAGAGGCAGAGGACCTGGACCGAGGGAAGAGGAGGTCCAAGACTAGGAGGAGGAGGATGTGGCCTACATGGACGAGGAAGGCAAGTACCAGTTGGAGGTCCCAGGAGAGCCAGGATCTGGCGAGGACGAAGGCCAGGAGTAACCGGAGTAGGAAAGCCAGTGTTTGGTAGAGGAGGATTACCAGTACCAGGAAGAGTTGGAGGGCCTGGAAAGAACGAGGAGGACGCCAAGACCAAGAGAAGAAGGAAGTGCAGGATCTCTCAGAGTAGGAGGGCCAGGACCAGGTAGAGGAGGAACTGGATCATGAAGAGGAAGACGGTTAAGACCAGGCTGAAGGCGAGAAACAAGACCAAGCAGAGAATGAGGGCCAGTGCCAGGTTGAGGAGCCAAATGGGGTAAATTGGCCCAGACTAGGCAGTGGAGGATAGCCAGGACCAGGTGGGTGAGGAGGTTCAAGACCATGTGGAGGAGGTGTGCCAGGCCCAGGCGAAGGAGGAGAGTAAAAATGAGACAGAGGAGGTGGGAAAATGATCAATGGGAGGAAAAGGGCCAGGAGCAGGTAGAGGAGGAGACTAGGACCAGACAGATGGGGGTGGGCCAGGACAAGGCAGAAGAAGAAGAAGACGACCAGCAGAAGGAGGAGGGCCAGTATCTGGAGGAGAAAGGAGGCCAGGATGACGCAGAGGAAGAGGACCTGGATCGAGGGAGGAGGAGGGCAAAGACTAGGAGGAAGAAGAGGAGGCCTAGATGGACGAGGAAGACATGTAGCAGGTGGAGGTCAAAGGTGATCCAGGATCTGGCACAGGACAAAGGCCAGGACTAGCCGGAGAAGGAGGGCCAGTGTTTGGTGGAGGAGGATTACCAGTACCAGGAAGAGGTGGAGGGCCAGGAAGAGAAAGATAAGGACGGCCGAGACCAAGAGAAAGAGGAGACACAGGATCTAGCAGAGGAGGAGGTCCAGGACCAGGCAGAGGAGGAACTGGATCATGAGGAGGAAAAGGGTTAAGACCAGGCTGAAGGCAACCAAGACCAAGCAGAGGATGAGGGCCAGGGACAGGTGGAGGAGCCAGATGGGGTAGGAGGGCCAGGACCAGGCAGTGGAGAATGGCCAGGACCAGGTGTGTGAGGATAGTCTGGACTATGTGGAGGAGGAGCGCCAGACCCAGGCGAAGAAGGGGAGTGAAGATCAGACAGAGGAGGTGGGAAAAAGATCATTGGGAGGAGGAGAGCCAGGAGCAGGTGGAGGAGGAGGCCCAGGAAAAGACAGATGGAGGTGGGCCAGGACCAGGCAGAAGAAGAAGAAGAGGATCAGCAGAAGGAGGAGGGATAGGATATGGTGGAGAAGGAAAGCCAGGATGAGGTAGAGGAAGAGGACGTGGAACGAAGGAAGATGAGGGCCAAAACAAGAGGAGGAGGAGGAGGCGACCTAGATGGAGGACGAAGGCAAGTACTAGGTGGTGGTCCCAGGAGAACCAGAATCTGGCCGAAGGCGAAGTCCAGGACAAGGCGGAGCTGAAGGGCCAGTGTTTGGTTCAGGAGGATTACTAGTAACAGGAAGAGTTGGAGGGCCAGGAAAATAACAAGAAGAAGCCATGACCAAGACAAGGAGGAGGCGAAGGATCTAGCAGAAGAGGAGGGCCAGGAACAGGCAGGGGAAGAACTGGATCATGAAGAGGATGAGGGTTAAGCCCAGGCTAAAGCGAGAACCAAGAGCAAACAGAGGATCAGGGCCAGTGCCAGGTGGAGAAGCCATTTGGGGCAGGAGGGCCAGGACCAGGCAGTGGAGGATGCCCAAGAACAGGTCCTTGAGGAGGGTCAGGACCATAAGGAGGATTAAAAGTACCAGGAGGAGTGGGAGGGCCAGGGAAAGAATTAGGAGGCCAAGACCAAGAGAAGGAGGAGGTGCAGGATCTGGCTGAGGAGTTGGGAAAGGACCAGGCAATGGAGGAACAGGATCATGAGGAGGAAGAAGGTTAAGACCAGGCTGAAGGTGAGAACCCAGACCAAGCAGAGGATGAGGGTCAATGCCCGGTGGATGAGCCAGATGGGGTAGGAGGGCCAGGACCAGGCAGTGGAGGATGGCTAAGACCAGGTGGGTAAGGACGTTCAGAACGATGTGGAGGAGGAGTGCCAGGCCCAGGCAAAGGAGGGGAGTGAAGATCAGACAGAGGAGGAGGCAAAAAGTTCATTTGGAGGAGGAGAGCTAGGAGCAGGCGGAGTAGGAGGCCCAGGACCATACTGAAGGGGGTGGGCCAGGACCAGGAAGAAGAAGAGGACGAGAATCAGGAGAAGGAGGAGGGCCAGGATCTGGAGGAGGAGGAAGGCCAGTATGAGGCAGGGGAAGAGGACCTGGACCGAGGGAGGAGGAGAGCCAAGACTAGGAGGAGGAGGAGGCGACCTAGGTGGACGAGGAAGGCAAGTACCAGTTGGAGGTCCCATGAGAGCCAGGAACTGGCCCAGGACGAAAGCCAGGAGTAGCCGGAGTAGGAGGGCCAGTGTTTGGTAGAGGAGGATTACCAGTACCAGGAAGGGTTGGAGGGCCCGGAAAAGAACGAGAAGGAGGTCAACACCAAGAGAAGGAGGAGGCGCAGGATATAGCTGAGGAGGAAGCCAGGACCAAGCAGAGGAGGAACTGGATCATGAGGAGGAAGAGGGTTAAGACCAGGCTAAAGGCGAGAACCAAGAACAAGCAGAGGATGAGGGCCAGTGCCAGGTGGAGGAGCCCGATGGGGTAGGAGGGCCAGGACCAGGCAGAGTAGGATGGCCAAGACCAGGTGGGTGAGGAGGGTCAGGACCATGTGGTGGAGGAGGAATGCCAGGCCCAGGCCAAGGAGGGGAGTGATGATCAAACAGAGGAAGTGGGAAATAGATCATTAGGATGAGGAGAGCCAGAAGCAGGTGGAGGAGGAGGCCCAGGACCAGACAGATGGGGGTGGGCCAGGACCAGGCAGAAGAAGAAGAAGAGGATCAGCAGAAGGAGGAATGATAGCATATCGGGAAGAAGGAAGGCCAGGATGAGACAGAGGAAGAGGACGTGAATCGATGGACGAGAAGGGCCAAAGCAAGGAGGAGGAGGTGGCGACCTAGATTAGAAGGAAGGCAAGTTCTAGGTGGAGGTCCCAGAAGAGCAGGATCTGGCCAAGGACGGAGAACAGGACAAGGCGGAGCTGAAGGGCCAGTGTTTGGTTCAGGAGGATTACTAGTACCAGGAAGAGTTGGAGGGCCAGGAAATAAACGAGAAGGAGGCCAAGACCAAGAGAAGGAGGAGGCGCAGGATCTATCTGAGGAGGAGGGCCAGGAACAGGCAGAGGAGGAACTGGATCATGAGGAGGAAGAGGGTTAAGACCAGGCTGAAGGCGAGAACAAGACCAAGCAGAGGATGAGGGCCATTGTCAGGTGGAGTAGCCAGATAGGGTAGGAGGGCCAGGACTAGGCAGTGTAGAATGGCCAAGACCAGGTGGGTGAGGAGGGTCAGGACTATGTGGTAGAGGAGGGCCAGGCCCAGACGAAGGAGGAGAGTAAAGATGAGACAGAGGAGGTGGGGAAAAGATCATTGGGAGTAGGAAAGCTAGGAATTGGTGGAGGAGGAGGCCCAGGACCAGACGGAAGAGGTTGGGCCAGGACCGGGCAGAAGAAGAAGAAGAGGATCAGCAGACGTAGGAGGTCCACGATCTGGAGGAGAAGGAAGGCCAGGATGAGGCAGAGGAAGAGGACCTGGATCGAGGGAGGAGAAGGGCCAAACCTAGGAGGAGGAGGCGGCGAGCTAGATGGACGAGGAAGGCAAGTACCAGTTGGAGGTCCCAGGACATCCAGGATCAGGCCGAGGACGAGTGCCAGGCCCAGGCCAAGGAGGGGAGTGATGATCAAACAGAGGAAGTGGGAAAAAGATCATTGGGAGGAGGAGGGCCAGGAGCAGGTGGATGAGGAGGCCCAGGACCAGACAGACTGGGGTGGGCCAGGACCAGGAGAAGTCGCAGCTGGAGGGCCAGTGTTTGGTGGAGGACGATGACTACAACCAGGAAGAGTTGGAGGGCCACGAAAAAACGAGAAGGAGGCCAAGACCAAGAGAAGGAGGAGGCGCAGGATCTAGCTGAGGAGGAGGGCCAGGACCAGGCAGAGGAGGAACTGGATCATGAGGAGGAAGGAGGTTAAGACCAGGCTGAAGGCAAGAACCAAGACCAAGCAGAGGATGAGGGCCAGTGCCCGGTGGAAGAGCCAGATGGGGTAGGAGGGCCAGGACCATGCAGTGGAGAATGGGCAAGACCAAGTGGGTGAGGACGTTTAGAACGATGTGGAGGAGGGCTGCCAGGCCAAGGCGAAGGAGGGGAGTGAAGGGCAGACATGAGGAGGCAAAAAGATCATTTCGAGAAGGAGAGCTAGGAGCAGGTGGAGGAGGAGGCTCAGGACCAGACGGAAGGAGGTGGGCCAGGACAAGGTAGAATAAGAGGACGAGGATCAGCAGAAGGAGGAGGGCCAGGATCTCGAGGAGAAGGAAGGCACGTTTGAGGCAGAGGAAGAGGACCTGGACCGAGGGAGGAGGAGGGCCAAGACTAGAAGGAGGAGGCGTCGACCTAGATGGACGAGGAAGGCAAGTACTGGAAGGAGGTCCCAGGAGAGCCAGGATCTGGCCAAGGACGAAGGCCAGGACAAGGTGGAGCTGAAGGGCCAATGTCTGGGTCAGGAGGATTACTAGTACCAGGAAGTGTTGGAGGGCCAGGAAAAGAACAAGAAGGAGGCCAGGACCAACAGAAGGAGGAGGCGCAGGATCTAGCTGAGGAGGAGGGCTAGGACCAGGCAGAGCAGGAACTGGTTCATGAGGAGGAAGAGAGTTAAGATCAGGCTAAAGGCAAGAACCAAGACCAAGCAGAGGATGATGGCGAGGGTCAGGTGAAGGAGCCAGAAGGGGTAGGAGGGCCAGCACCAGGCAGTGGAGAATGGCCAGGACCAGGTGGGTAAGGAGGGTCAGGACCATGTGGTGGGGGAGGGCCAGGCCCAGGCGAAGGAAGAGAGTAAAGATGAGACGGAGGAGGTGGGAAAAAGATCATTGGGAGTAGGAGAGCCGGGAGCAGGTGGAGGAGGAGACCCAGGTCCAGACGGAAGAGAGTGGGCCAGGACCAGGCAGAATTAGAAGAGGATCAGCAGAAGTAGGAGGTCCACGATCTGGAGGAGAAGGAAGGCCAGGATGAGGCAGACGAAGAGAACCTGGATCGAGTGAGGAGGAGGGCCAAAACTAGGAGGAGGAGGAGGCGAGGTAGATTTACGAGGAAGGCAAGTACCAGGTGGAGGTCCCAGGAGATCCTGGTCTGGCCGATGACGAAGGACAGGACAAGGAGGGGCTGGAGGGCCAGTATTTGGTGGAGAAGGATTACCAGTACCAGGAAGAGTTGGAGGGCCAGGAAAAGAACGAGAAGGAGGTCAAGACCAAGAGAAGGAGGAGGCGCAGAATCTAGCTGAGGTGGAAGGCCAGGACCTGGCAGAGGAGGAACTGGATCATGGGGAGAAAGAGGGTAAGACCAGGCTGAAGGCGAGTACGAAGACCAAGCAGAGGATGAGGGCCAGTGCCCGGTGGAAGAGCCAGATGGCTAGGAGGGCCAGGACCAGGCAGTGGAGAATGGCCAGGGCCAGGTGGGTGAGGACGGTCAGAACGATGCGGAGGAGGAGTGCCAGGCCCGGGAGAAGGAGGGGAGTGAAGATCAGACAGAGGAGGGGGCAAAAAGATAGTTTGGAGCAGAACAGGTAGGAGCAGGTAGAAGAGCAGTGCCAGGACCACACGGATGGGGATGGCCCAAGACGAGGTAGAAAAAGAGGACGAGGATCAACAGAAGGAGGAGGACCAGGATCTGGAGGAGTTGGAAGCAAAGTATGAGGCAGAGGAAGAGGACCGGAACGGGGGATGGAGGAGGGCCAATTCTAGGAACAGGAGGAGGCGACCTAGATGGGCGAGGAAGGCAAGTACTAGTTGGAGGTCCCAGGAGAGCCAGGATCTGGCCGAGTACGAAAGCCTGGAGTAGCTGGAGTAGGAGGGCCAGTGTTTGGTAGTCGAGGATTACCAGTACCAGGAAGAGTTGGAGGGCCTGGAAAAGAACGAGAAGGAGGCCAAGACATAGAGAAGGAGCAGGCGCAGGAACTCGCTGAGGAGGAGGACCAGGATCAGGCAGAGAAGGAACTGGATCATGAGGAGGAAGAGGGTTAAGACCGGGCTAAAGGCGAGAACCAAGACCAAGCAGAGGATGAGGGCCAGTGCCATGTGGCGGAGCCAGATGGGGTAGGAGGGCCAGGACCAGGCAGAGGAGGATGGCCAAGACCAGGTGGGTGAGGAGGGTCAGGACCATGTGGAGGAAGAGTGCCAGGACCAGGCGAAGAAGGGGAGTGAAGATCAGACAGAGGAGGTGGGAAAAAGATCATTGGGAGGAGGAGAGCTAGGAGCAAGTGGAGGAGGAGGCCCAGGACCAGACAGATGGGGGTGGGTCAGGATCAGGTAGAAGAAGAGGATGAGGATCAGCAGAAGGAGTAGGGCCAGGATCTGGAGGAGACGGAAGGCCAGGATGAGGCAGAGGGAGAGGACATGGACCGAGGGAGGAGGAGGGCCAAGACTAGGAAGAGGAGGAGGCGATCTAGATGGACGATAAAGGCATGTACCAGTTGGATATCCCAGGAGAGCCGGGATCTCACAGAGGACGAAGCCCAGGAGTAGCCGGTGTAGGAGGGCCAGTGTCTGGTAGAGGAGGATTACCAGTACCAGGAAGAGTTGGAGGTCCTGGAAAAGAATGAGAAAGAGGCCAACACCAAGAGAAGGAGGAGGCGCAGGATGTAGCTGAGGAGGAGTGCCAGGACCAGGCAGAGGAGGAACTGGATCATGAGGAGGGAGAGGGTTAAGACCAGGCTAAAGGCGAGAACCAAGGCAAAGAAGAGGATGAGGGCCAGTGCCAGGTGGAGGAGCCAGATGAGGTAGGAGGGCCAGGACCAGGCAGAGGAGGATGGCCAAGACCAGGTGGGTGAGAAGGTTCAGGACCATGTGAAGGAGGAGTGCCTGGCCCAGGCGAAGGAGGGGAGTGAAGATCAGACAGCGGAGGTGGGAAAAAGATCATTAGGATGAGTACAGGCAGGAGCAGGTGGAGGAGGAGGCCCAGGACCAGACAGATGGAGGTGGGCCATGACCAGGCAGAAGAAGAAGAAGAGGATCAGTAGAAGGAGAGGGATAGGATATGGGGGAGAAGGAAGGCTAGGATGAGGCAGAGGAAGGGGACGTGGAACGAAGGAGGAGGAGGGCCAAGACTAGGAGGAGGAGGAGGCGACCTAGATAGACGAGGAATGCAAGTACCAGTTGGAGGTCCCAGGAGAGCCAGGATCTGACCGAGGACGAAGGCCAGGAGTAGCCGGAGTAGGAGGGCCATTGTTTGGTAGAGGAGGATTACCAGTACCAGGAAGAGTTGGAGGGCCTGGAAAAGAACGAGAAGGAGGCCAAGACCAAGAGAAGGAGGAGACAAAAGATCTAGCTGAGGAGGAGGGCCAGGACCAGGCAGAGGAGGAACTGGATCATGAGGAAGAAGAGTGTTAAGACCAGGCAAAAGGCGAGAACCAAGACCAAACAGAGGATGAGGGCCTGTGCCAGGTGGAGTAGCCAGATGGGGTAGAGGGGCCAGGACCAGGCAGAGGAGGATGGTCAAGACCAGGTCGGTGAGGAGGGGCAGGAGGTGGGTGAGGAGGGGAAGGACCATGTGGAGGAAGAGTGCCAGGCCAAGGCGAAGGAGGGCAGTGAAGATCAGACAGAGGTGGTGGGAAAAAGATCATTTGGAGGAGGAGAGCCAGGAGCAAGTGGAGGAGGAGGCCCAGGACCAGACAGATGGGGGTGGGCCAGGACCAGGCAGAAGAAGAAGAAGAGGATCAGCAGAAGGAGGAGGGATGGGATATGGGGGAGAAAGAAGGCCAGGATGAGGCAGGGGACCGTGACGTGGAACGAAGGTGAAGGAGAGCCAAAACTAGGAGGAGGAGGAGTCGACGTAGATGGAAGAGGAAGACAAGTACTAGGTGGAGGTACAAGGAGAGCCAGGATCTGGCCGAGGACGAAGGAAAGGAGAAGGCGGAGCTG
This sequence comes from Tachyglossus aculeatus, assembly GCF_015852505.1. Taxonomy (NCBI): domain Eukaryota; kingdom Metazoa; phylum Chordata; class Mammalia; order Monotremata; family Tachyglossidae; genus Tachyglossus; species Tachyglossus aculeatus. The sequence goes on from NC_052070.1 coordinate 102,327,775, forward strand.
AAGGGCAAGTGTTTCGTTCAGGAGGATTATTAGTATCTGGAAGAGTTGGAGGGCCAGGAAAAGAACAAGAAGGAGGCCAAGACCAAGAGAAGGAGGAGGCGCAGGATCTAGCAGAAGAGGAGGACTAGGTCCAGGCAGAGAAGGAACTGGATCATGAGGAGGAAGAGGGTTAAGACCAGGCTAAAGGCGAGAACCAAAACCAAGCAAAGGATGAGGGCCAGTGCCAGGTGGAGGAGCCAGATGGCGTAGGAGGGCCAGGACGAGTCATTGGAGGATGGCCAAGACCAGGTGGGTGAGGAGGGTCAGGACCATGTGGAGGAGGAGTGCCTGGCCCAGGCGTAGGAGGGAATTGAAAATTAGACAGAGGAGGTGGGAAAACGATCACTTGAAGGAGGAGAGCCAGGAGCAGGTGGGAGAGAAGGCCCAGGATGGGGTTGGACCAGTAGAAGGCAGAAGAAGAAGAAGAGGACCAGAAGAAAGAGGAGAGCCAGGATCTGGAGGAGACAGAAGGCCAGCATGACGCAAAGGAATAGTACCTGTACCGAGGGAGGAGGAGGGCAAAGACTAGGAGGAAGAGGAGGCGGCCTAGATGGACGAGGAAGACAAGTACCAGGTGGAGGTCAGAGGTGAGCCAGCATCTGGCCGAGGACAAAAGTCAGAACTAGCCGGAAAAGTAGGGCCAGTGTTTGGTGGAGGAGTATTACCAGAACCAGTAAGAGTTGGAGGGCCAGGAAAAGAATGAGTAGGACGGCCAAGACCAAGGGAAAGAGGAGGTGCAGGATCTAGCAGAGGAGGAGGGCCAGGACCAGGCAGAGGAGGAACTGGAACACGAGGAGGAAGAGGGTTAAGACCAGGCTGAAGGCAAGAACCAAGACCAAGCAGTGGATGAGGGCCTGGGTCAGGTGGAGGAGCCAGATGGGGTAGGAGGGCCAGGACCAGGCAGTGGAGATTGGCCAATTCCAGGTGGGTAAGGAGGGTCAGGACCATGTGGTGGAGGAGGGCGAGTCCCAAGCGAAGAAGCAGAGAGTAAAGATGAGACAGAGGAGATCGGGAAAAGATCATTGTGAGGAGAAGAGCCAGGAGCAGGTAGATGAGGAGGTCCAGGACCAACGGAAGAGGGTGGGCTAGGAGCAGGCAGAAGAAGAAGAAGAGGATCAGCAGAAGTAGGAGGTCCACTATCTGGAGGTGAAGGAAGGACGGGATGAGGCAGAGGAAGAGGACCTGGATCGAGGGAGGAGGAGGGCCAAAACTGGGAGAAGGATGAGGCTAGCTAGATGGACGAGGAAGGCAGGTACCAGGTGGAGGTCCCAGGAGATCCAGGATCTGGCCGAGTCCGAAGGCCAGGACAAGGCGGAGCTGGAGGGCCAGTGTTTGGTGGAGGAGGATTACCAGTACCAGGAGGAGTTGGAAGGCCAGGAAGAAAACGAGAAGGAGGCCAAGACCAAGAGAAGGAGGAGGCGCAGGATCTAGCTGAGGAGGAGGGCCAGGACCAGGCAGAGGAGGAACTGGATCATGAGGAGGAAGAGGGTTAAGACCAGGCTAAAGGCGAGAACCAAGACCGAGCAGAGGATAAGGGCCAGTGCCAGGTGGAGGAGCCAGATGGGGTAGGAGGGCCAGGACCAGACAGAGCACGATGGCCAAGACCAGGTGGGTAAGGAGGGTCAGGACCATGTGGAGGAGGAATGCCAGGCCCAGGTGAAGGAGGGTAGTGAAGATCAGACAGAGGATTGGGAAAAAGATCATTGGAAGGAGGAGAGCTAGGAACAGGTGGAGGAAGAGGTCCGGGACCAGACAGATGGAGGTGGGCTAGGACCAGGCAGAAGAAGAAGAAGAGGATCAGCAGAAGGAGGAGGGGTGGGATATGGGGGAGAAGGAAGGCCAGGATGACGCAGAGGAAGAGGACGTGGAACGAAGGAGGAGGAAGGCCAAAGCTAGGAGGAGGAGGGGGCGACCTAGATGGAGGAGGAAGGCAAGTACTATGTGGATGTCCCAGGAGAGCCAGGATCTGGGCGAGGGTGAAGGCCAGGACAGGGCGGAGCTGAAGGGCCAGTGTTTGGTTCAGGAGGATTACTAGTATCAGGAATAGTTGGAGGGCCAGGAAAAGAACAAGAATGAGGCCGAAACCTAGAGAAGGACAAGGCGCTGGATCTAGCAGAGGAGGAGGGCCAGGACCAGGCAGAGGAGGAAGTGGATTATGAAGAGGAAGAGGCCTAAGACTAGGTTGAAAGCGAGAACCAAGACCAAGGAGAGGATGAGGGCCAGTGCCAGGTGGAGGAGCCAGATGGGGTAGGAGGGCCAGCACCAGGCAGTGGAGGATGGCCAGGATCAGGTGGGTGAGGAGGGTCGGGGCCATGTGGAGGAGGGGTGCCAGGCCCAGGCGAAGGAGGGGAGTAAAGATGAGACAGAGGAGGTGGGAAACTGTTGAATGGAAGGAGCAGGGCCAGGAGCAGGTGGAGGAGGAGGCCCAGGACCAGACGGAAGTGAGTGTGCCAGGACCAGGCAAAAGAACAAGAAGAGGACCAGAACAAGGAGGAGGGCCAGGATATGCAGGAGAAAGAGGGCCAGGATGACACAGAGGAAGCGGACCTGGATCGAGGGAGGAGGAGGGCAAAGACTAGGAGGAAGAGGAGGCGGCCTAGATGTATGAGGAAGGCAAGTACCAAGTGGAGATCAAAGGTGAGCCCGGATCTGGCCGAGGACAATGGCCAGGGCTATCCGGAGAAGGAGGGCCAGTGTTTGGTGGAGGAGGATTATCAGTACCAGGAAGAGTTGGAGGGCCAGGACGAGAAAGAGAAGGACGGCCAAGACCAAGAGAAAGAGGAGGCGCAGGATCTAGCAGAGGAGAAGGGTCAGGACCAGGCAGAGGCGGAACTGGATCATGAGGAGGAAGATGGTAAAGACCAGGCTGAAGGCAAGAGCCAAGACCAATCAGACGATGAGGTCCTGGGTCAGGTGGAGGAGCCAGATGGAGTAGGAGGGCCAGGACCAGGCAGTGGAGAATGGCCAAGTCCAGGTGGGTTAGGTGGGTCAGGACCATGTGGTGGAGGAGGGCGAGGCTCAGGCGAAGAAGCAGAGAGTAAAGATGAGACAGAGGAGATCGGGAAAAGATCACTGGGAGGAGGAGAGCCAGGAGCAGATAGAGGAGGAGGCCCAGAACCAGACGGAAGAGGGTGGGCCAGGACCAGGCAGAAGAAGAAGAGGATCAGCCTACCTCGTCCATTTGGTCTCCTCCTCCTAGTCTTGGCCCTCCTCCTCCCTCGATCCAGGTCCTCTTCTTCTGCCTCATCCTGGCCTTTCTCCTCCTCCAGTTCCTGGCCCTCCTCCTTCTGCTGATCCTTGTCCTCTTCTTCTACCTGGTTCTGGCCCACCCTCTTCCGTCTGGTCCTGGGCCTCCTCCTACACCTGCTGCTAGCTCTCCTCCTCCAAATGATCGTTTTGCCTACTCCTCAGACGGATCGTCACTCCCCTCCTTCGCCTGGGCCTGGCACTCCTCATCCACATCGTTCTGACCGTCTTCAGCCACCTGGCCTTGGCCATTCTCCACTGCCTGGTCCTGGCCCTCCTACCCCATCTGGGTCTCAACCGGGCACTGGCTCTCATCATCTGCTTGGGCTTGGTCCTCACCTTCAGCCTTGTCTTAACCCTCTTCCTACTCATGATCCAGTTCCTCCTCTGCCTGATCTTGGCCCAGCTCCTCAGCTAGAACCGGCTCCTCCTCCTTCTCTTGGTCTTGGCCTCATTCTTGTTCTTTTCCTGGCCCTCCAACTCTTCCTGGTACTAGTTATCCTCCTGAACCAAACATTGGCCCTTCAGCTCCGCCTTGTCAATCAATCAATCAATCAATCAATCGTATTTATTGAGCGCTTACTATGTGCAGAGCACTGTACTAAGCGCTTGGGAAGTACAAATTGGCATCACATAGAGACAGTCCCTACCCAACAGTGGGCTCACAGTCTAAAAGGGGGAGACAGAGAACAGAACCAAACATACCAACAAAATAAAATAAGTAGGATAGAAATGTACAAGTAAAATAAATAAATTTTGTTCTCGGCCAGATCATGGCTTTCCTGGGACCTCCCCCCAGTACTTGCCTTCCTCCTCCATCTAGGTCGCCTCCTCCTCCTCGCAGTTTTGGTCCTCCTCCTTCTTCGTTCCACGTCATCTTCCACTGCCTCATCCTGGCCTTCCTCCTCCCCCATATCCTAACCCTCCTCCTTCTGCTGATCCTCTTTTTCTTCTTCTGCCTGGTCCTGGCCCACCCCCATCTGTCTGGTACTGGGCCTCCTCCACCACCTGCTCCTAGCTCTCCTCCTCTCAATGATTTTTTTCCCACCTCTTCCGTCTCATTTTTACTCCCCTTCTTCGCCTGGGCCTGTCCCTCCTCCACCACATGGTCCTGACCCTCCTCACCCACCTGGTCTTGGCCATTCTCCACTGTCTGGTCCTGGCCCTCCTACCCCATCTGGCTCCTCCACCTTACCCTGGCCCTCATCCTTAATGAGCATTTAACAAATTTAACAAATACCGTGAGTATTATTTTATTACGTTTATTATTAAGACTCTGGTCCCCGCTGCCGAGACTCCCTTGAGTCCCCAGTCTGGTGCTGGCTTTGGTGAAGGGGGTGATCCCACTTCTAGACAGTGAGCCCACTGTTGGGTAGGGACCGTCTCTATGTGTTGCCAACTTGTACTTCCCAAGCGCTTATTACAATGCTCTGCACACAGTAACCGCTCAAAAAATACGATTGATTGATTGATTGACTGATCCTCTGCTTGGTCTTGGTTCTTGCATTTAGCCTGGTCTTCACCCTCTTCCTCCTCAGGATCCAGTTCCTATGCTGACTGGTCCTGGTCCTCCTTCTCTGCTAGATCCTGAGCCTCCTCTTTCTCTTGGTCTTGGCCGTCCTTTTCTTTCTTTTCCTGGCCCTCCAACTCTTCCTGGTACTGGTAATTCTCCTCCACCAAACACTGGCCCTTCTTCTCTGGCTAGTCCTGGCCTTTGTCCTCGGCCATATCCTGGCTCACCTTTGACCTCCACCTGGTACATGCCTTCCTCGTCCATCTAGGCCGCCTCCTCTTCCTCCTAGTCTTTGCCCCCCTCCTCCCTCGATCCAGGTCCTCTTCCTCTGCCTCATCCTGGCCTTCCTTTCCCCTCCAGATCCTGGCCCTCCTCCTTCTTCTGTTCCTTTTCTTCTTCTTCTGCCTTGTCCTGGCCCACCCCCATCCGTCTGGTCCTGGTCCTCCTCCTCCCATTGATCGTTTTCCCACTTCCTCTGTCTCATCGTTACTCACCTCCTTCGCCCGGACGTGGCACTCCTCCTCCACATGGTCCTGACCCCCCTCACCCACCTGGTCTTAGCCATCCTCCGTTGCCTGGTTCTGGCCCTCCTACCCAACCTGGCTACTCCCCCTGGCACTGGGCCTCATCCTCTGCTTGGTCTTGGTTCTCGCCTTCAGCCTGGTCTTAACCGTCTTCCTCTTCATGATCCAGTTCCTCGTCTGCCTGGTCCAGGCCATCCTCCTCTGCTAGATCCTGCGCCGCCTCCTTCTCTTGGTCTTGACCTCCTTCTTGTTCTTTCCCTGGCCCCCTAACTCTCCCTAGTACTAGTAATCCCCCTAAACCAAACACTGGCCCTTCAGCTCCGCCTTGTCCTGGCCTTCGTCCTCGGCCAGATCCTGGCTCTCCTGGGACCTCCACCTAGTACTTGCCTTCCTCCTCCATCTAGGTCGCCTCCTCCTCCTCCTAGTTTTGGCCCTCCTCCTCCTTCGTTCCACGTCCTGTTCCTCTGCATCATCCTGGCCTTCCTTCTCCCCCATTTCCTATCCCTCCTACTTCTGCTAATCCTCTTCTTCTTCTGCCTGGTCCTGGTCCACCCCCATCTATCTGGTCCTGGGCCTCCTCCTCCACTTGCTCCTGGCTCTCCTCCTCCCAATGACCTTTTTTCCACCTCCTCTGTCTGATCTTCACTCCCCTCCTTCGCCTGGGCATGGCACTCCTCCTGCACATGGTGTTGACCCTCCTCACCCACCGGGTCTTGGTCATTCTCCACTGCTTTGTCCTGGCCCTCCTACACCATCTGGCTCCTCCACCTGACCCTGGCCCTCATCCTCTGCTTGGTCTTGCTTCCTGCCTTCAGCCTGGTCTTAACCGTCTTCCTCCTCAGGATCCAGTTCCGCATCTGCCTGGTCCTGGCCCTCCTCCTCTGCTAGATCCTGCGCCTCCTCTTTCTCTTTGTCTTGGCCAACCTTCTCTTTCTTTTCCTGGCCCTCCAACCCTTCCTGGTACTGGTAATTCTCCTCCACCAAACACTGGCTCTCCAGCTCCGCCATGTCCTGGCCTTCGTCCTCGGCCAGATCCTGGATCTCCTGGGACCTCCAGCTGGTACTTGCCTTCCTCGTAAATCTTGCTCGCCCCCTCTTCCTCGCCTAGCCCACCTTTTTCCGTCTGGACCTGGGCCTCCTCTTCCACCTGCTCCTGGCTCTGCTCCTCCCAATGATCTTTTTCCCATCTCTTCTGTCTCATCTTTAATCTCCTCCTTCGCCTGGGCCTAGCACCCTTCCTCGACATGGTCCTGACCCTCCTCACCCACCTGGCCTTGGCCATCCTTCCCTGCCTGTTCCTGGCCCTCCTACCCCATCTGGCTCCTCCACCTGTCACTGGCCCTCATGCTCTGCTTGGTCTTGGCTCTCGCCTTCAACCTGGTCTTAACTCTCTTCCTCTTCATGATCCAGTTCCTCCCCTACCTGGTCCTGGCCCTCCTCCTCTGCTAGATCCTGCACCTCTTCATTCTCTTGGTCTTGGCTTAATTCTTGTTCTTTTCCTCTTTGTCTTGGCCAACCTTCTCTTTCTTTTCCTGGCCCTCCAACCCTTCCTGGTACTGGTAATTCTCCTCCACCAAACACTGGCCCTCCAGCTCCGCCTTGTCCTGGCCTTCGTCCTCGGCCAGATCCTGGATCTCCTGGGACCTCCAGCTGGTACTTGCCTTCCTCGTAAATCTTGCTCGCCCCCTCTTCCTCGCCTAGCCCACCCTTTTCCGTCTGGACCTGGGCCTCCTCTTCCACCTGCTCCTGGCTCTGCTCCTCCCAATGATCTTTTTCCCATCTCTTCTGTCTCATCTTTAATCTCCTCCTTCGCCTGGGCCTAGCACCCTTCCTCGACATGGTCCTGACCCTCCTCACCCACCTGGCCTTGGCCATACTGCACTGCCTGGTCCTGGCCTTCCTACCCCATCTGGCTCCTCTACCTGTCACTGGCCCTCATCCTCTGCTTAGACTTCGTTCTCGCCTTCAGCCTGGTCATGATCCAGTTCCTCCCCTGCCTGGTCCTGGCTCTCCTCCTCTGCTAGATCCTGCGCCTCTTCCTTCTCTTGGTCTTGGCTTAATTCTTGTTCTTTTCCTGCCCCTCCAACTCTTCCTGGTACTAGTAATCCTCCTGAACCAAACACTGGCCCTTCAGCTTGGCCTTGCCCTGGCCTTCGTCCTCGGCCAGATCCTGGCTCTCCTGGGACCTCTACCTAGGACTTGCCTTCGTCCTCCATCTGCCTCATCCTGGCCTTCCTTCTCCCCCATATCCTATCCCTCCTCCTTCTGCAGATCGTCTTCTTCTTCTTCTGCCTGGTCCTGGCCCACCCCCATCTGTCTGGTCCTGGGCCTACTCTTCCACCTGCTCCTGGCTCTCCTCCTCCCAATAATCTTTTTCACAACTCCTCTGTCTGATCTTCACTCCCCTCCTTCACCCGGGCCTGGCACACCTCCTCCACATGGTCCTGACCCACCTCACCCACCTGGTCTTGGCCATACTCGTCTGCCTGATACTGGCCCTCCTACCCCATCTGGCTCCTCCACCTGGTTCTGGTCCTGATACTCTGCTTGGCCTTGGTTCTTGCCTTCAGCCTGGTCTTAACCCTCGTCCTCTCATGATCCGGTTCCTCCTCTGCCTGGTCCTGCACCTCCTCTCTCTCTTTGTCTTGGCCGTCCTTCTCTTTCTTTTCCTGGCCCTCCAACTCTTCCTGTTACTGGTAATCCTCCTCCACCAAACACTGGCCCTCCTTCTCCGACTATTCCTGGCCTTTGTCCTCGGCCAGATCCTGCCTCACCTTTGACCTCCACCTGGTATTTGCCTTCCTCGTCCATCTAGGCCGCCTCCTCTTCCTCCTAGTCTTTGCCCTCCTCCTCCCTCGATCCAGGTCCTCTTCCTCTACCCCATCTTGGCCTTCCTCCTCCTCCAGATCCTGGCCTTCCTCCTCCTCCTGGTACTCTTCTTCTTCTTCTGCCTTGTCCTGGCCCACCCCCATCCGTCTGGTCCTGGTTCTCCTCCTCCAACTGATTCTGGCCTCCTACTTCCATCCATTATTTTCCCACCTCCTCTGTCTTATATTGACTCTCCTCCTTCGCCTGAGCCTGGCACTTCTCCTCCACATAGTCCTGACCCTCCTCACCCACCTGGTCTTGGCCATCCTCCTCTGCCTGGTCCTGGCACTCCTACCCCATCTGTCTCCTCCACCTGACCTTGGCCCTCATCCTCTGCTTGGTCCTGGTTCTTGCCTTCAGCCTGGTCTTAACCCTGTTCCTCCTCATGATCCACTTCCTCCTCTGCCTGGTCCTGCGCCTCCCCTTTCCCTTGGTCTTGGCCGTCCTTCTCTTTCTTTTCCTGGCCCTCCAACTCTTCATGGTACTGGTAATCCTCCTCCACCAAACACTGGCCCTTCTTCTCCGGCTAGTCCTGGCCTTTGTCCTCGGCCAGATCCTCGCTCACCTTTGACCTCCACCTGGTATTTGCCTTCCTCGTCGATCTAGGCCGCCTCCTCTCCCTCCTAGTCTTTGCCCTCCTCCTCCCTCGATCCATGTCCTCTTCCTCTGCCCCATCTTGGCCTTCCTCCTCCTCCAGATCCTGGCCCTCCTCCTCCTTCTGGTCCTCTTCTTCTTATTCTGCCTTGTCCTGGCCCACCCCCATCCGTCTGGTCCTGGGTCTCCTCCTCCACCTGCTTCTGGCCCTCCTACTTCCATTTATTATTTTCCCACCTCCTGTGTCTTATCTTTACTCTACTCCTTCGCCTAGGCCTGGCACATCTCCTCCACATGGTCCTGGCCCTCCTCACCCACCTGGTCTTGGCCATCCTCCACTGCCTGGTCCTGGCACTCCTACCCCATCTGGCTCCTCCACCTGACCCTGGCCCTCATCCTCTGCTTGGGCTTGGTTCTTGCGTTCAGCCTGGTCTTAACCCTCTTCCTCCTCATGATCCAGTTCCTCCTCTACCTGGTCCTGGCCCTCCTCCTCTGCTAGGTCTTGCTCCTCCTCTTTCTCTTGGTCTTGGCCTTCCTTCTCTTTCACTTCCTGTCCCTCCAACTCTTTCTGGTATACAGGCCCTCCTTCTCCGGCTAGTCCTGGCCTTTGTCCTCGGCCAGATCCTGGCTTACCTTTGACCTCCACCTGGTACTTGCCTTCCTCGTCCATCTAGGCCGCCTCCTCTTCCTCGTAGTCTTTGCTCTCCTCCTCCGTCGATCCAGGTCCTCGTCTTCTGCCTCATCCTGGCCTTCCTCCTCCTCCAGAACCTGGCCCTCCTCCGTCTTCTGGTGCTCTTCCTCTTCTTCTGCCTTGTCCTGGACCACCCCCAACCGTCTGGTCCTGGGTCTCCTCCTCCACCTGCTCCTGGCTCTCCTCCTCCCAATGATCTTTTTCCCACCTCCTCTGTCTGATCTTCACTCCCCTCCTTCGCCTGGGCCTGGCACACCTCCTCCACATGGTCCTGACCCTCCTAAACCCACCTGATCTTGGCCATCCTCCTCTGCCGGTTCCTGGTCCTCCTACTCCATCTGGCTCCTCTACCTGGCACTGGCCCTCATGCTCTGTTTGGTCTTGGTTCTCGCCTTCAGCGTGGTCTTAACCCTCTTCCTCTTCATGATCCAGTTCCTCCCCTGCCTGGTCCTGGCCCTCCTCCTTTGCTAGATCGTGCGCCTCCTCCTTCTCTTGGTCTTGGCCTCCTTCTTGTTTGTTTCCTGTCCCTCCAACTCTTCCTGGTCCTAGTAATCCCGCTGAACCAAACACTGGCCCTTCAGTTCCGCCTTGTCCTGGCCTTCGTCCTCGGCCCGATACTGGCTCTCCTGGGACCTCCACCTAGTACTCGCCTTCCTCCTCCATCTAGGTCGCCCCCTCCGCTTCCTAGTTTTGGCCCTCCTCCCCCTTCGTTCCAGGTCCTCTTCGTCTGCCTCATCCTGGCCTTCGTTCTCCTCCATATCCTCTCCCTCCTCCTTCTGCTGATTCTCTTCTTCTTCTGCCTGGTCCTGGCCAACCCCCATCTGTCTGGTCCTGGGCCTCCTCCTCCACCTGCTCCTGACTCTCCTTCTCCCAGTGATCTTTTTCCCAGCTCCTCTGTCTGATCTTCACTCCTCTCCTTCGCCTGGGCCTGGCACTCCTCCTCCACGTGGTCCTGACCCTCCTCACTCACCTGGTCTTGGCCATCCTCCTCTGCCTGATCCTGGCCCTCTTATCCCATCTGGCTCCTCCACCTGGCACTGGCCCTCATCCTCTGCTTGGTCTTGGTTCTCGCCTTTAGCCTGGTCATAACCCTCTTCCTCCTCATGATCCAGTTCCTCCTCTGCCTGGTCCTGGCCCTCCTAATCAGGTAGATTCTGTGCCTAATTCTTCTCTTGGGCTTGGCCCCCTTCTCGTTCTTTTCCAGGCCCTCCAACTCTTCCTGGTACTGGTAATCCTCCTCTACCAAACACCGGCCCTCCTACTCCGGCTACTCCTGGCCTTCGTCCTCGGCCAGATCCTGGCACTCCTGGGACCTCCAACTGGCACTTGCCTTCCTCGTCCCTCTAGGTCGCCTCCTCCTCCTCCTAGTCTTGGCCTTCCTCCTCCCTCGGTCCAGGTCTTCTTCCTTTGCCTCATCCTGGCCTTCCTCCTCTTCCAGATCCTAGCGCTCCTCCTTCTGCTGATCTTCGTCCTCTTCTTCTATCTGGTCCTGGCCCACCCCCTTCCGTCTGGTCCTGGGCCTCCTCCTCCACCTGCTCCTAGTTCTCCTCCTCCAACTGATCTTTTTACCTCCTCCTCTGTTTGATCTTCACTCCCCTCCTTCGGCTGGGCCTGGCACCCCTCCTCCACCTCGTTCTGAACGTTCTCACCCACCTTGTCTTGGCCATTCCCCACTGCCTGGTCCTGGCCGTCCTACCCCATCTGGCTCTTCCATCGGGCACTGGCCCTCATCCTCTGCTTGGTCTTGGTTCTCACCTTCAGCCTGGTTTTAACCTTCATCCTCCTCATGATCCAGTTCCTCCTCTGTCTTGTTCTGGCCCTCCTACTCAGCTAGATCCTGTGCCTCCTCCTTCTCTTTGTCTTGGCCTCCTTCTTGTTCTTTTCCTGTCCCTCCAACTCTTCCAGGTACTAGTAATCCTCCTGAACCAAACACTGGCGTTCCTACTCCGGTTACTCCTGGCCTTCGTCCTCGGCCAGATCCTGGCTCTCCTGGGACCTCCACCTAGTACTTGATTTCCTCCGCCATCTAGGTCGCCTCCTCTTCCTCCTAGTTTTCGCCGTTCTCCTCCTTCGTTCCACGTACTCTTCCTCTGCCTCATCCTGGCCTTCCTTCTCCCCCATATCCTATCCCTCTTCCTTCTGCTGATCCTCTTCTTCTTCTTCTGCCTGGTCCTGGCCCACCCCCATCTGTCTGGCCCTGGACCTCATCCTCCATCTGCTCCTGGCTCTCCTCCTCCCAATGATCTTTTTCTCACCTCCTCTGTCTGATCTTCACTCCCATCCTTCGCCTGGGCCTGGCACTCCTCATCCACATGGTCCTGAACCTCCTCACCAACCTGGTCTTGGCCATCCTCCTCTGCCTGGTCCTGGCCCTCCTACCCGATCTGGCTCCTCCACCGGGCGCTAGCCCTCATCCTCTGCTTGGTCTTGGTTCTGGTCTTCAGCCTGGTCTTAACCTTCTTCCTCCTCATGATCCAGTTCCTCCTCTGCCTGGTCCTGGCCCTCCTCCTAAGCTAGATTCTGCACCTCCTTCTTCTCTTGGTCTTGACCTTCTTTCTCGGTTTTTTTCCTGGCCCTCCAACTCTTCCTGGTACTAGTAATCCTCCTGAACCAAACACTGGCCCTTCAGCTCCGCCTTGTCCTGGCCTCCGTCCTCGGCCAGATCGTGGCTCTCCTGGAACCTCCACCTAGATGTTGCCTTCCTATTCCATCTAGGTCGCCTCCTCCTCCTCCTAGTTTTGGCCCTCCTCCTCTTTCGTTCCACGTCCTCTTCCTCGGCCTCATCCTGGCCTTCCTTCTCCCCCATATCCTATCCCTCCTCTTTCTGCTGATCCTCTTCTTCTTCTTCTGCCTGGTCCTGGCCCACCCCCATCTGTCTGGTCCTGGGCCTCCTCCTCCACCTGCTCCTGGCTCTCCTCCTCCCAATGATCCTTTTCCCACCTCCTCTGTCTGATCTTCACTCCCATCCTTCGCCTGGGCCTGGCACTCCTCATCTACATGGACCTGACCCTCCTCACCCACCTGGTCCTGGCCCCCCCACCCTATCTGGCTCCTCCACCTGGCACTGGCCCTCCTCCTCTGCTTGGTCTTGGTTCTCGCCTTTAGCCTGGTCATAACCCTCCTCCTCCTCATGATCCAGTTCCTCATCTGCCTGATCCTGGTCCTCCTACTCAGGTAGACCCTGCGCCTAATCCTTCTCTTGGTCTTGGCCTCCTTATCGTTCTTTTCCAAGCCCTCCAACTCTTGCTGGTACTGGTAATCCTCCTCTACCAAACACTGGCCCTCCTACTCCGGCTACTCCTGGCCTTCGTCCTCGGCCAGATCCTGGCACTCCTGGGACCTCCAACTGGTACTTGCCTTCCTCGTCCCTCTAGGTCGCCTCCTCCTCCTCCTAGTCTTGGCCTTCCACTGCCTCATCCTGGCCTTCCTCCTCTTCCAGATCCTGGCCCTCCTCCTTCTGCTGATCCTCGTCCTCTTCTTCTACCTGGTCCTGGCCCACCCCCTTCCGTCTGGTCCTGGGCCTCCTCCTCCACCTGATTCTAGCTCTACTCCTCCAAATGATCCTTTTGCCTCCTCCTCTGTCCGATTTTCACTCCCCTCCTTCGCCTGGGCCTGGCAATCCCTCCTCCACATCGTTCTGAAAGTTCTCACCCACCTGGTCTGGCCATTCTCTAGTGCCTGGTCCTGGCCCTCCTACCCCATCTGGCTCTTCCACCGGGCACTGGCCCTCATCCTCTGCTTGGTCTTGGCTCTCGCCTTCAGCCTGGTCTTAACCCTCTTCGTCCTCATGATTCAGTTCCTCCTCTGCCTGGTCCTGGCCTGCCTCCTCCGCTACATCCTGCGACTCCTCCTTCACTGGTCTTGGCCACCTTCTCGTTCTTTTCCTGGCCTCCAGCTCTTCCTGGTAGTGGTAATACTCCTGCACCAAACACTGGCCCTCCAGCTCCGCCTTGTCCTGGCCTCCGTCCTCAGCCAGATCCTGGGTCTCCTGGGACCTCCACCTGGTACTTGCCTTCCTCGTAAATCTACATCGCCTCCTCCTCCTCCTCCTCCTCCTCCTCCTCCTCCTCCTCCTAGTTTTGGCCCTCCTCCTCCATCGATCCAGGTCCTCTTCGTCTGCCTCATCCTGGCCTTCCTTCCGCTCCAGAACGTGGACATCCTACTTCTGCTGATCCTCTTCTTCTTCTTCTGCCTACTTCTGCCCACCCTCTTCCGTCTGGTCCTGGGCCTCCTCCTCCACCTGCCCCTGGCTCTCCTCCTCCCAATGATCTTTTCCCCACCTCCTCTATCTCAACGTTACGCTCTCCTTCTTCGCCTGGGCCTCGCCCTCCTCCATCACATGATCCTGACCCTCCTCACCCACCTGGTCTTGGCCATTCTCCACTGCCTGGTCCAGGCCCTCCTACCCCATCTGGCTCCTCCACCTTGCACTGGCCCTCATCCTCTGATTGGTGTTGGTTCTCGCATTCCGCCTGGTCTTAACCCTCTTCCTCCTCATGATCCATTTCCTCCTCTGCCTGGTCCTGGCCCTCCTTCTCTGCTAGATCCTGCACCTCCTCTTTCTCTTGGTCTCAGCCGCCCTTCTCTTTCTTTTCCTGGCCCTCCAACTATTCCTGGTAGAGGTAATCCTCCTCCACCAATCACTGGCCCTGCTTCTTCGGCTAGTCCTGGCCTTTGTCCTCGACCAGATCCTGGCTCACCCTGGACTTCCACCTGGTACTTGCTTTCCTCGTCCATCAAGGCCGCCTCCTCTTCCTCTTAGTCTTTGCCCTCCTCCTACCTCGATTCAGGTCCTCTTCTTCTGCGTCATCCTTGCCTTCTTTCTCCTCCAGTTCCTGGCCAACCTACTTCTTCTTTTCCTCTTCTTCTTCTGTCTTGTCCTGGCCCACCCCCATCCGTCTGGTCCTGGGTCTCCTCCTCCACCTGCTCCTGGCCTTCCTCCTCCCATTGATCTTTTCCCCACCTCCTTTGTCTCATCTTTACTCTCCTCCATCGCCTGGGCCTGGCACCCCTCCTCTGTACGCTCCTGACCCTCCTCAGCCACCTGGTCTTGGCCATCCTCCACTGCCTGGTCCTGGCCCTCCTCTTTCTCCTAGTCTTTGTCCTCCTCCTCCCTCGATCCAGGTCCTCTTCTTCTGCGTCATCCTGGCCTTCTTTCTCCTCCAGTTTCTGGCCAACCTACTTCTTCTTTTCCTCTTCTTCTTCTGCCTTGTCCTGGCCCACCCCCATCCGTCTGGTCCTGGGTCTCCTCCTCCACCTGCTCCTGGCCTTCCTCCTCCCATTGATCTTTTTCCCACCTCCTTTGTCTCATCTTTGCTCTCCTCCATCGCCTGGGCCTGGCACCGCTCCTCCATACGCTCCTGACCTTCCTCAGCCACCTGGTCTTGGCCATCCTCTTCTGCCTGGTCCTGGCCATCCTACCCCTTCTGGCCTCTCCACCTGGCACTGGCCCTCATCCTCTGCTTGGTCTTGGTTCTCGCCTTTAGCCTTGGACTTAACCCTCTTCCTCCTCATGATCCAATTCCTTCTCTGCCTGGTCCTGGCCCTCCTCCTCAGCTAGATCCTGCGCCGCCTCCTTCTCCTGGTCTTGGCCTTCTACTCGTTCTGTTCCAGGCCCTCCAACTCTTCCTGGTACTGGTAATCTTCCTCTACCAAATACTGGCCCTCCTACCCCGACTACTCCTGGCTTTCGTCCTCGGCCATATCCTGGCTCTCCTGGGACCTCCTCCTGGTACTTGCCTTCCTCGTCCATCTAGGTCGCCTCTTCCTCTTCCTAGTCTTTGCCCTCCTCCTCCCTCGGTCCAGGACCTCTTCCGCTGCCTCATCCTGGCCTTCCTCCTCCTCCAGATCCTGGCCCTCTTTCTTCTGCTGATCCTCGACCTTTTCTCTTACCTGGTTCTGGCCCATCCCCTTCCATCTGGTCCTGGGCCTCCTCCTCCACCTGCTCCTAGCTCTCCTCCTTCAAATGATCTTTTTGCCTCCTCCTCTGTCTGATCTTCACAGAGAGTAAAGATGAGGCAGAGGAGGTGGGAAAAACATCACTGTGAGGAGGCGAGCTAGAAGCAGTTGTAGGAGGAGGCCCAGGACCAGACGGAAGAGGGTGGGCCAGGACCAGGCAGAAGAAGAAGAGGATCAGCAGAAGTAGGACGTCCACGATCTGGAGGAGAAGGAAGGCCAGGATGAGGCAGAGGAAGATGACGTGGAACGAAGGAGGAGGTCCAAAACTAGGAGGAGGTGGAGGCGAGCTAGATGGACGAGTAAGCCAAGAACCAGGTGGAAGTCCCAGGAGATCCAGGATCTGGCCGAGGACGAAGGCCAGGACAAGGCGGAGCTGGAGGGCCAGTGTTTGGTGGAGGAGGATTACCAGTACCAGGAAGAGTTGGAGGGCCGGAAAAGAACGAGAAGGAGACCAAGACCAAGAGAAGGAGGACGCTCAGGATCTAGCTGAGGAGGAAGGCCAGGACAAGGCAGAGGAGGAACTGGATCATGAGGAGGAAGACGCTTAAGACCAGTCTGAAGGCGAGAACAAAGACCAAGGATAGGATGAGGGCCAGTGCCCGGTGGAACAGCCAGATGGGGTAGGAATGCTAGGACCAGGCAGTGGAGAATGACCAAGACCAGGTGGGTGAGGAGGGGCAGGACCATGTGGACGAGGAATGCCAAGCCCAGGCGAAGGAGGGGAGTGACGAACAGACAGAGGATGTGGGAAAAGGATCACTGGGAGGAGGAGAGCCAGGATCAGGTAGAGGAGGAGGCCCAGGACCAGACAGGTGGGCGTGGGCCAGGACCAGGTAGAAGAAGAATACGAGGATCAGCAGAAGGAGGAGGGCCAGGATCTGGAGGAGGAGGAAGGCCAGGATGAGGCAGAGGAAGAGGACCTGGATCGAGGTAGGAGGAGGGTCAAGACTAGGAGGAGGAGGAGGCGACCTAGATAGAGGAGGAAGGCAAGTACCAGTTGGAGGTCCCAGGAGAGCCAGGATCAGGGCCAGGACAAGGGCCAGGAGTAACCGGAGTAGGAGGGCCAGGGACAAGGCAGAAGAAGAAGAAAAGAGGACCAGAAGAAGGAGGAGAGCCAGGATCTGGGGGAGAAAGAAGGCCAGGATGACGCAGAGGAATAGGACCTGTACCGAGGGAGGAGGAGGGCAAAGACTAGGAGGACGAGGAGGCAGCCTAGGTGGACGAGGAAGGTAAATACCAGGTGGAGGTCAAAGGTGAGCCAGGATCTGCCCGAGGACAAAGGTCAGGACTAGCCGGAGAATGAGGGCCAGTGTTTGGTGGAGGAGGATTACCAGTACCAGGAAGAGTTGGAGGGTCAGGAAAAGAAAGAGAAGGACGGCCAAGACCAAGAGAAAGAGGAGGCGCAGGACCAAGCAGAGGAGGAGGGCCAGGACCAGGCAGAGGAGGAACTGGATCATGAGGAGGAAGAGGGTTAAGACCAGGCTGAAGGCAAGAACCAAGACCAAGCAGAGGATGAGGGCCAGGGTCAGGTGGAGGAGCCAGATGGGGTAGGAGGCCCAGGACCAGGCAGTGGAGGAGGGTCAAGACCAGGTGGGTGAGGAGGGTCAGGACCATGTGGAGGAGATGTGCCAGGACCAGGCGAAGGAGGAGAGTAAAGATGAGACAGAGGAGGTGGGAAAATAATGAATGAAAGTAGGAGGGCCAGAATCAGGTGGAGGAGGAGACCCAGGACCAGACGGATGGGGGTGGGCCAGGACAAGGCAGAAGAAGAAGAAGAGGACCAGAAGGAGGAGGAGACCCAGGATGGGGTAGAGGAAGAGGACCTGGATAGCGGGAAGAGGAGGGCAGAGACTAGGAGGAAGAGGAGGCGGCCTAGATGGACGAGGAAGGCAAATACCAGGTGGAGGTCAAAGGTGAGTTAGGATCTGGCCGAGGAGAAAGTCCAGGAATAGTCGGAGAAGGAGGACCAGTGTTTGGTGGAGGAGGATTACCAGTAACAGGAAGAGTTGGAGGGCCAGGAAAAGAAAGAGAAGGACGGCCAAGACCAAGAGAACGAGGAGGCGCAGGACCAGGCAGAGAAGGAACTGGATCATGAGGAGGAAGAGGGTTAGACCAGGCTGAAGGCAAGAACCAAGGCCAAGCAGAGTATCAGGACCTGAGCCAGGTGGGGGAGCCAGATGGGGTAGGAGATCCAGTACTAGGCAGACGAGGATGGCCAAGACCAGGTGGGTGAGGTGGGTCAGGACCATGTGGAGGAGGAGTGCCAGCCCCTGGCGAAGGATGGGAGTGAAGATCAGACAGAGGAGGTGGGAAAAAGGTCATTGGGAGGAGGAGGGCCAGGACCAGGCAGAGGAGGAACTGGATCATGAAGAGGAAGAGGGTTAAGACCAGGCCGAAGGCGAGAACCAATACCAAGCAGAGGATGAGGGCCAGTGCCAGGTGGAGGAGCCAGTTGGGTAGGAGGGCCAGGACCAGGCAGTGGAGGATGGCCAAGGCCAGGTGGGTGAGGAGGATCAGGACTATGTGGAGGAGTGCCAGGCCCAGGAAAAAGAGGAGAGTAAAGATGAAACAGAGGAGGTGGGAAAAAGATCAATGGGAGGAGGAGGGCCAGGAGCAGGTGGAGGAGGATACCCAGGACCAAACGGATGGGGGTGGGCCAAGACAAGACCGAAGAAGAAGAAGAAGACCAGAAGAAGGAGGAGGGCCATTATCTGGAGGAGAAAGAAGGCGAGGATGAGGCAGAGGAAGAGGACGTGGAACGAAGTAGGAGGAGGGCCAAACGTAGGAGGAGGAGGAGGCGACCTAGATGGCGGAGGAATGCAAGTACTAGGTGGAGGTCCCAGTATAGCCAGGATCAGGCCGAGGACGGAGGCCAGAACAAGGCGGAGCTGAAGGGCCAGTGTATGGGGCAGGAGGATTACCAGTACCAGGAAGAGTTGGAGTGCCAGGAAAAGAACAAGAAGGAGGCCAAGACCAAGAGAAGGAGGTGGCGCACGATCTAGCCGAGGAGGAGGGCCAGGACCAGGCAGAGGAGGAACTGGATCATGAGAAGGAAGAAGGTTAAGACCAGGCTAAAGGCGAGAACCAAGACCAAGCACAGGATAAGGGCCAATGCCAGGTGGAGGAGCCTGATGGGGTAGGAGGGCCAGAACAAGGCAGAGGAGGATGGCCAAGACCAGGTGGGTGAGGAGGGTCAGGACCATGTGGAGGAAGAGTGCCAGGCCCAGGCGAAGGAGGAGAGTGAAGATCAGACAGAGTAGGTGGGAAAAAGATCATTGGGAGGAGGAGAGCCCGAAGCCGGTGGAGGAGGAGGCCCAGGATCAGACGTGGGTGGGCCAGGACCAGGCAGAAGAGGAAGAAGAGGATCAGCAGAAGGAGGAGGGATAGGATATGGGGGAGAAGGAAGGCCAGGATGAGGCAGAGGAAGAGGACGTGGAACAAAGGAGGAGGAGGGCCAAAACAAGGAAGAGGAGGAGGCAACCTAGACGGAGGAGGAAGGCAAGTACTAGGTGGAGGTCCCAGGAGAGCCAGGATCTGGCCAAGGACAAAGGCTAGGACATGGCGGAGCTGAAGGGCCAGTGTTTGGTTCTGGAGGATTACTAGTACCAGGAAGATTTGGAGGGCCGAGAAAAGAAAAAGAAGGAGGACAAGACCAAGAGAAGGAGGAGGCGCAGGATCTAGCAGAGGAGGAGGGCCAGGATCAGGCAGAGGAGGAACTGGATCATGAAGAGGAAGAGGGTTAAGACCAGGCTGAAGGCAACCAAGACCAAGCAGAGGATGAGGGCCAGGGTCAGGTGGAGGAGCCAGATGGGGTAGGAGGGCCAGGACCAGGCAGTGGAGAATGGCCAAGAACAGGTGGGTGAGGAGGGTCAGGACCATGTGGTAGAGGGGGGCCAGGCCCAGGCGAAGAAGGAGAGTAAAGACGAGACAGAGGAAGTGGGAAAAGGATCACTGGGAAGAGGAGAGCCAGGAGCAGGTGGAGGAGGAGGCCCAGGACCAGACGAAAGAGGGTGGGCCATGACCAGGCAGATGAAAAAGAAGAGGATCGGCAGATGTAGGAGGTCCACGATCTGGAGAAGGAAGGCCAAGATGAGACAGACAAATAGGACCTGGATCGAGGAAGCAGGAGGGCCAAAACTAGGAGGAGGTGGAGGCGAGCTAGATGGACGAGGAAGTTAAGTACCCGGTGGAGGTCCCAGGAGACCCAGGATCAGGCCGAGGACGAAGGCCAGGACAAGGCGGAGCGGGAGGGCCAGTGTTTGGTGGAGGAGGATTACCAATACCAGGAAGAGTTGGAGGGCCAGGAAAAAAAAGACAAGGACGGCCAAGACCAAGGGAAAGAGGAGGCGCAGGACCAAGCAGAGGAGGAGGGCCAGGACCAGGGAGAGGAGGAACTGGATCATGAGGAGGAAGAAGGTTAAGACCAGGCTGAAGGCGAGAACCAAGACCAAGCAGAAGATGAGCGCCAGTGCCCGGTGGAAGAGCCAGAAGGGGTAGGAGGGCCAGTACCGGGCAGACGAGGATGGCCAAGACCAGGTGGGTGAGGAAGGTCAGGACCATGTCGAGGAAGAATGCCAGGCCCAGGCGAAGGAGGAGAGTAAAGATGAGGCAGAGGAGGTGGGAAAAAGATCAATGGGAGGAGGAGGGCCAGCAGCAGGTGGAGGAGGAGACCAGGACCAGACAGATGGGGGTGGGCCAGGACAAGGCAGAAGAAGAAGAAGAGGACCAGAAGAAGGAGGAGGGCCAGTACCACCTCTGTCTCATCTTTACTCTCCATCTTCGCATGAGCCTGGCACTGCACCTCCACATGGTCCTGACCCTCCTAACCTACCTGGTCTTGGCCATCCTCTACTGCCTGGTCCTGGCCCTCCTCCCCCATCTGGCTCCTCCACCTGGCACTGGCCCTCATCCTCTGCTTGGTTTTGGGTCTTTCCTTTAGCCTTGTCCTAACCCTCTTCCTCTTCATGATTCTGTTCCTCCCCTGCCTGGTCCTGGCCTTCCTCCTCTGCTAGATCCTGTGCCTCCTCCTTCTCTTTGTCTTGGCCTCCTTCTTGTTCTTTTCCTGGCCCTCCAACTCTTTCTGGTACTAGTAAACCTCCTGAACCAAACACTGGCCCTTCAGCTCCGCCTTGTCCTGGCCTCCGTCCTCGGACAGATCCTGGCCTTCCTGGGACCTCCACCTAGTACTTGCCTTCCTTCTCCAGCTAGGTCGCCTCCTCCTCCTCCTACCTTTGGCCCTCCTCCTCCTTCGTTCCACGTCCTCTTCCTCTGCCTCATCCTGGCCTTCCTTCTCCCCCATATCCTATCCCTCCTCCTTCTGCTTATCCTCTTCCTCTTCTTCTGCCTGGTCATGGCCAACCCCCATCTGTCTGGTCCTGGGCCTCCTCCTTCTCCACCTGCTGCTGGCGCTCCTTCTCCCAGTGATCTTTTTCTCAGTTCCTCTGTCTGATCTTCACCCCCTCCTTCGCCTTGGCCTGGCATTCCTCCTCCACATGGTCCTGACCCTCCTCACCCACCTGGTCTTGGCCATCCTCCTCTGCCTGGACCTGGCCCTCCCACCCCATCTGGCTCTTCCACTGGGCACTGGTCCCCATCCTCTGCTTGGACTTGTTTCTCGCCATCAGCCTGGTCTTAACCCTCTTCCTCCTCATGTTCCAGTTCCTCCCGTGCCTGGTCCTGGCCCTCCTCCTCTGCTAGATTCTGCGCCTCCTCCTCTTGGTCTTGGCCTCCTTCTTGTTCCTTTCCTGGCCCTCCAACTCTTCCCGGTCCTAGTAATCCTCCCGAAGCAAACACTGACCCTTCAGCTCCTCCTTTTCCTGTCCTTCGTCCTCGGCCAGATCCTGGCTCTCCTGGGACCTCCACCTAGTACTTGCCTTCCTCCTCCATCTAGGCCGCCTCCTCGTCCTAGGTTTGGCCCTCCTTCTCTTTCGTTCCATGTCTTCGTCCTCTACCTCATCCTGGCCTTCCTTCTCCCCCATATCCTATCCCTCCTCCTTCTGCTTATCCTCTTCCTCTTCTTCTGCCTGGTCATGGCCAACCCCCATCTGTCTGGTCCTGGGCCTCCTCCTTCTCCACCTGCTGCTGGCGCTCCTTCTCCCAGTGATCTTTTTCTCAGTTCCTCTGTCTGATCTTCACCCCCTCCTTCGCCTTGGCCTGGCATTCCTCCTCCACATGGTCCTGACCCTCCTCACCCACCTGGTCTTGGCCATCCTCCTCTGCCTGGACCTGGCCCTCCCACCCCATCTGGCTCTTCCACTGGGCACTGGTCCCCATCCTCTGCTTGGACTTGTTTCTCGCCATCAGCCTGGTCTTAACCCTCTTCCTCCTCATGTTCCAGTTCCTCCCGTGCCTGGTCCTGGCCCTCCTCCTCTGCTAGATTCTGCGCCTCCTCCTCTTGGTCTTGGCCTCCTTCTTGTTCCTTTCCTGGCCCTCCAACTCTTCCCGGTCCTAGTAATCCTCCCGAAGCAAACACTGACCCTTCAGCTCCTCCTTTTCCTGTCCTTCGTCCTCGGCCAGATCCTGGCTCTCCTGGGACCTCCACCTAGTACTTGCCTTCCTCCTCCATCTAGGCCGCCTCCTCGTCCTAGGTTTGGCCCTCCTTCTCTTTCGTTCCATGTCTTCGTCCTCTACCTCATCCTGGCCTTCCTTCTCCCCCATATCCTATCCCTCCTCCTTCTGCTTATCCTCTTCCTCTTCTTCTGCCTGGTCATGGCCAACCCCCATCTGTCTGGTCCTGGGCCTCCTCCTTCTCCACCTGCTGCTGGCGCTCCTTCTCCCAGTGATCTTTTTCTCAGTTCCTCTGTCTGATCTTCACCCCCTCCTTCGCCTTGGCCTGGCATTCCTCCTCCACATGGTCCTGACCCTCCTCACCCACCTGGTCTTGGCCATCCTCCTCTGCCTGGACCTGGCCCTCCCACCCCATCTGGCTCTTCCACTGGGCACTGGTCCCCATCCTCTGCTTGGACTTGTTTCTCGCCATCAGCCTGGTCTTAACCCTCTTCCTCCTCATGTTCCAGTTCCTCCCGTGCCTGGTCCTGGCCCTCCTCCTCTGCTAGATTCTGCGCCTCCTCCTCTTGGTCTTGGCCTCCTTCTTGTTCCTTTCCTGGCCCTCCAACTCTTCCCGGTCCTAGTAATCCTCCCGAAGCAAACACTGACCCTTCAGCTCCTCCTTTTCCTGTCCTTCGTCCTCGGCCAGATCCTGGCTCTCCTGGGACCTCCACCTAGTACTTGCCTTCCTCCTCCATCTAGGCCGCCTCCTCGTCCTAGGTTTGGCCCTCCTTCTCTTTCGTTCCATGTCTTCGTCCTCTACCTCATCCTGGCCTTCCTTCTCCCCTATATCCTATCCCTCCTACTTCTGCTGATCCTCTTCTTCTTCTGCCTGGTCCTGGCCCACCCCCGTCTGTCTGGTCCTGAGCCTCCTCCTCCACCTGCTCCTGGCTCTCCTCCTCCCAACGACCTTTTTCCCACCTACTCCGTCTGATCCTCACTTACCTCCTTCTCCTGGGCCTGGCACTCCTCCTCCACATGGTCCTGACCCTCCTAATCCTCCTGGTTTTGGCCATCCTCCTCTGCCTTGTCCTGGCCCTCCTAGTCCATCTGGCTCTTCCACCGGGCACTGGCCCTCATCCTCTGCTTGGTCTTGGTTCCCGCCTTCAGCCTGCACTTAGCCTTCTTCCTCGTCATGATCCAATTCCTCCTCTGCCTGGTCCTGGCCCTCCTCCTCAGCCAGATCCTGGGCCTCCTCCTTCTCCTGGTCTTGGCCTCCTTCTCGTTCTTTTCCTGGCCCTCCAACTCTTCCTGGTACTGGTAATCCTCCTCTACCAAACACTCACCCTCTTAAGTCGGCTACACCTGGTCTTCATCATCGGCCAGATCCTGGCTCTCCTGGGACCTCCACCTGGTACTTGCCTTCCTCGTCCATCTAGGTCGCCTCCTCCTCGTCCTAGTCTTGGCCCTCCTCCTCCCTCTGTCCCTCTTGGCCTTTCTCCTCCTCCAGATCCTGGCCCTCCTCCTTCTGCGGATCCTCGTATTCTTCTTCTGCCTGATCCTGGCTCACCCGCTTCCGTCTGGTCCTGGGCCTCCTCCTCCACCTGCACCTAGGTCTCCTCCTCCAAATTATCTTTTTGCTTCCTCCTCTGTCTGATCTTCACTCCCCTCCTTCGCCTGGGCTTGGCAACCCTCCTCCACATCGTTCTGACCGTCCTCACCCACCTGGTCTTGGGCATTCTCCACTGCCTGGGCCTGGCCCTCCTACCTCATCTGGCTCTCCCACGGGGCACTGGCCCTCATCCTCTGCTTGGTCTTGGTTCTCGCCTTCAGCCTGGTCTTAAGCCTCTTCCTCCTCATGATCCAGTTCCTCCCCTGCCTGGTCCTGGCCCTCCTCCTCAGCCAGATCCTGCGCCTCCTCCTTCTCTTGGTCTTGGACTCCTTCTCGTTCTTTTCCTGGTCTTCCAACTCTTCCTGGTCCTGGTAGTCATTCTCCACCAAATACTGGCACTCCAGCTCCGCCTTGTCCTGGCCTTTGTCCTCGGCCTGATCCTGGATCTCCTGGGACCTCCACCTGGTACTTGCCTTCCTCGTCCATCTACCTCGCCTCCTCCTCCTCCTATGTTTGGCCCTCCTCCTCCCTCCATCCAGGTCCTCTTCGTCTGCCTCGTCCTGTCCTTTCTTCTCCCCCAAATCCTATCCCTCCACCTTATACTGATCCTCTTCTTCCTCTTCTGCCTGGTACTGACCCACCCCCATCTGTCTGGTCCTGGGCCTCCTCCTCCACCCGCTCTTGGCTAGCCTCCTTCCAATGATCTTTTCCCCACCTCCTCTGTCTGATCTTCACTCTCCTTCTTCGCCTGGGCCTCGCCCTTCTCCACCACATAGTCCTGACCCTCCTCACCCACCTGGTCTTGGCCATTCTCCACTGCCTGGTCCTGGCCCTCCTACCCTATCTGGCACTTCCACCTGGCACTGGCCCTCATCCTCTGCTTGGTCTTGGTTCTCGCCTACAGCCTGGTCCTAACCCTATTCCTCTTCATGATCCAGTTACTCCTCTGCCTGGACCTGGCGCTCCTCCTCTGCTAGATCCTGCGACTCCTCCTTCTCTTGGTGTTGGCCTCCTTCTCTTTCTGTTCCTGGCCCTCCAACTCCTCCTGGTGCTGATAATCTTCCTCCACCAAACACTGGTCCTCCTTCTCCGGCTAGTCCTGGCCTTTGTCCTAGGCATGATCCTTGCTCACCTTTGGCTGCCACCTGGTACTTGCCTTCCTCGTCCATCTAGGCCGCCTCCTCTTCCTCCTTGTCTTTGCCCTCCTCCTCCCTCGAACCAGGTCCTCTTCCGCGGCTTCATTCTGTCCTTCCTCCTCCTCCAGATCCTGGCCCTCCTCCTTCTTCTGGTCCTCTTATACTTCTTCTGCCTTGTCCTGGCCCACCCCCATCCGTCAGGTCCTGTGTCTCCTCCTCCACCTGCTCCTGGCCCTCCTCCTCCCGTTGATCATTTTCCCAAATCCTGTGTCTCATATTTACTCTCCTCCTTCGCCTGGGCCTGGTACTCCTCCTCCACATCGTTGTGAACGTCCTCACCCACCTGATCTTGGCCATTCTCCACTGCCTTGTCCTGGCCCTCCTAGGTCATCTGGCTCTTCCACCGGGCACTCGCCCTCATCCTCTGCTTGGTCTTGGTTCTCGCCTTCAGCCTGGTCTTAACCTTCTTCCTCCTCATGATCCAGTTCCTCCTCTGCCTGGTCCTGGCCCCCCTCTTCAGCTAGATACTGCGCGTCCTCCTTTTCTTGGTTTTGGCCTCCTTCTCGTTTTTGTCCTGGCCCTCCAACTCTTCCTGGTACTAGTAATCCTCCTGAACCAAACACTGGCCTTTCAGCTCCGCCTTATCCTGGCCTCCGTCCTCGGCCAGATCCTGACTCTCCTGGGACCTCCACCCAGTACTTGCCTTCCTCCTCCATCTAGGTCTCCTCCTTCTCTTCCTAGTTGGACCCCCTCCTCCTTTGTTCCACGTCATCTTCCTCTGCCTCATCCTGGCCTTCCTTCTCCCCCATATCCTATCCCTCCTCCTTCTGCTGAACCTCTTCTTCTTCTTCTGCCTGGTCCTGGCCCACCCCCGTCTGTCTGGTCCGGGACCTCCTCCTCCACCTGCTCCTGGCTCTTCTACTCCGAATTATCTTTTTACCACCTCCCCTGTCTGATCTTCACTCCCATCCTTCGCCTGGGCCTGGCACTCTTCCTCCACATGGTCCTGCCCCTCCTCACCCTCCTAGTCTTGGCCATCCTCCTCTGCCTGGTCCTGGCCCTCCTATTCCATCTGGCCCCTCCACCTGGCCCTGGCCCTCATCCTCTGCTTGGACTTGGTTCTCACCCTTAGCCTGGTCTTAACCCTCTTCCTCCTCATGATCCAGTTCCTCCTCTGCTAGGTCCTGGCCCTCCTCCTCAGGTAGATCCTGCGCCTCCTCCTTCTCTTGGTCTTGGCCTCCTTCTCGTTCTGTTCCAGGCCCTCCAACTCTTCCTCGTACTGGTAATCCTCCTCTACCAAACATTGGCCCTCCTACTCCGGCTACTCCTGGCCTTCGTCCTCGTCCAGATCCCGGCTCTCCTGGGACCTCCTCCTGGTACTTGCCTTCCTCGTCCATCTAGGTCGCCTCCTCCTCCTCCTAGTCTTGGCCCTCCTCCTCCCTCTGTCCAGGTCCTCTACCTCTCCCTCATCCTAGCCTTCCTCCTCCTTCAAATCCTGGCCCTCCTTCTTCTGCTGATCCCCGTCCTCTTCTTCTACCTGGTCCCGGCCCACCCCCTTCCGTCTGGTCCTGGGCCTCCTCCTCCACCTTCGGCTAGCTCTCCTCCTCTAAATCATCTTTTTGCCTCCTCCTCTGTCTGATATTCACACCCCTCCTTCGCCTGGGTCTGGCACTCCTCCTCCACATCGTTCTGAATGTCCTCACCTACCTGGTCTTGGCCATTCTCCACTGTATGGTCCTGGCCCTCCTACCCCATCCGGCTTTTCTACAGGACACTGGCCCTCATCGTCTGCTTTGTCTTGGTCCTCGCCTTAAGCCTGGTCTTAACCCTCTTCCTCCTCATGATCCAGGTCCTTCTCTGCCTGGTCCTGGCCCTCTTCCTCAGCTATATCCTGCGCCTGCTCCTTCTCTTGGTCTTGGCCTCCTACTTGTTCTTTTCCTGGCCCTCCAACTCTTCCTGGTACTAGAAATCCTCCTGAACCAAACACTGGAACTTCAGCTCCGCCTTGTCCTGGCCTTCGTCCTCGGCCAGATTCTGGCTCTCCTGGGACCTCCACCTAGTACTTGCCTTCCTCCTCCATCAAGGTCGCCTCCTCTTCCTCCTAGTTTTGGGCCTCCTCCGCCTTCGTTCCAGGTCCTCTTCGTCTGGCTCATCCTGGCCTTCGTTCTCCCCCATATCCTATTCCTCCTCCTTCTGCTGATTCTCTTCTTTTTCTTCTGCCTGGTCCTGGCCCACCCCCATCTGTCTGGTCCTGGGCCTCCTCCTCCACCTGCTCCCGACTCTCCTCCTCCCAATTATCTTTTTCCTACCTCCTCTGTCTGATCTTTACTCCCCTCCTTCGCCTCGGCCTGGCACTCTTCCTCCACATGGTCCTGCTCCTCCTCACCCACCCCCTGCCCCTTCTCACCCACCTGGTCTTGGCCATCCTCCTCTGCCTGGTCCTGGCCCTCCTACCCCATCTGGGCGCTCCACCTGGGACTGGTCCTCATTCTCTGCTTGGTCTTGGTTCTCGCCTTTAGGCTGGTCTTACCCTCTTCCTCCTCATGATCCAGTTCCTCCACTGCCTGTTCCTGGCCCTTCTCCCCTGCTAGATCCTGCGCCTCCTCTTTCTCTTGGTCTTGGCCGTCCTTTTCTTTCTTTTTCTGGCCCTACAATTCTTCCTGGTACAGGTAATCCTCCTCCACCGAACACTGGCCCTCATTCTCCGGCTACTCCTCTCCTTTGCCCTCGGCCAGATCCTGGCTCACCTTTGACCTCCACCTGGTACTTGCCTTCCTTGTCCATCTAGGCCGCCTCCTCTTCCTCCTAGTCTATGCCCTCCTCTTCCCTCGATCCAGGTCCTCTTCTTCTGCGTCATTCTGGCTTTCTTTCTCCTCCAGATCCTGGCCCTCCTCCTTCTTCTGGTCCTCTTCTTCTTCTTCTGTCTTGTCCTGGCCCACCCCCATCCGTCTAGTCCTGGGTCTCCTCCTGTACCTTCTTCTGGCCCTCCTCTTCCCATTGATTTTTTTCCCATCTCCTCTGTCTCACCTTTACTCCCCTCCTTCGCCCGGGTCTGGCACTCCTCCTCCACATGGTCCTGACCCTACTCACACACCTGGTCGTGACCATCCTCCACTGCTTGGTCCTGGCCCTCCTACCACATCTGGCTCTTCCACCGGACACTGGTCCTCATCCTCTGCTTGGTCTTGGTTCTCGCCTTTAGCCTGGTCTTATCCCTTTTCCTCCTCATGATCCAGTTCCTCCTCTGCCTGGTCCTGGCCTTCCTCCCCTGCTAGATCCTGTGCCTCCTCTTTCTCTTGGTCTTGGCCTCCATCTCGTTCTTTTCCTGGACCTCTAACTCTTCCTGGTACTGTCAATCCACCTCAACTAAACACTGGCCCTCTAGCTCCGCGTTGCCCTGGACTTGGTCCTTGGCCAGATCCTGGATCTCCTGTGACCTCCACCTGGTATTTGCCTTCCTCTAAAATCTACCTCTCCTCCTCCTATTCCTAGTTTTGGCCCTCATACTCCCTCAATCTAGGTCCTCTTCATCTGCCTCATCCTGGTCTTTCTTCTCCTCCAGATCGTGGACCTCCGACTTCTGCTGATCCTCTTCTTCTTCTGCCTGGTCCTGGCCCATCTTCTTCCGTCTGGTCCTGGATATCCTCCCCCACATGCTCCTGGCTCTTCCTCTCCCAGTGATATTTTCCCGACCTCCTCTGTCTCATCTTTACTCTCTCCTACTTCGCCTGGGCCTCGCACTCTTCCACCACATGGTCCTGACCCTCCTCACCCATCTGGTCTTGGCCATCCTCCACTGCTTGGTCCTGGCCCTCCTACCCCATCTGGCTCCTCCACTTGACACTGGCCCACATCCTCTACTTGGTCATGGTTCTCGCCTTCAGCCTGGACTTAACCCTCTTCCTCCTCATGATCCAGTTCCTCCTCTGCCTGGTCCTGGTCCTCCTCTGCTAGATACTGCGCCTCCCCTTTCTCTTGGTCTTGGCCGTCCTTCTCTTTCTCTTCCTGGCCCTCCAACACTTCCTGGTACTGGTAATCCTACTACACCAAACACTGGCTCTCCTTCTCCGGCTAGTACTGGCCTTTGGCCTTAGCCAGATCCTGGCTCACCTTTGACCTCCACCTGCTACTTGCCTTCCTCGTCGATCAAGGCCGCCTCCTCTTCCTCCTAGTCTTAACCTTCCTCCGCCCTCGATCCAGTTCCTCTTCTTCGGCCTCATTCTGGTCTTCCTCCTCCTCCAGATCCTGACAGGTTGGGGTGGATCACGAACACGCAGAAGAAGAAGAAGAGGATCAGCAGAAGGAGAAGGGATAGGATATGGGGGAGAAGGAAGACCAGCATGAGGCAGAGAAAGAAGACATGGAACGAAGGAGGCGGAGGGCCAAAGCTAGGAGGAGGAGGCCACTTAGATGGAGGAGGAAAGAAGTACTTTGTGGAGGTCCCAAGAGAGCCAGGGTCTGGACGAGCACGAAGGCCAGAACAAGGCGGAGCTGAACTGCCAGTGTTTGGTTTAGGGGGATTACTAGTACCAGGGAGAGTTGGGGGGGGGCAGGAAAAGAACAAGAAGGAGGCCATGACAAAGAGATGAAGGAGTCGCAGGATCTGGATCGAGGGAGGAGGAAGGCAAAGACTAGGAAGAAGAGGAGGCTGCCTATATGGAAGAGGAAGGCAAGTACGAAGTGGAGTTCAAACGTGATCCAGGATCTGGCCGTGGACAAAGGCCAGAACCAGCCGGAGAAGGAGGGCCAGTGTTTGGTGGAGGACGATTAGCAGTACAAGGAAGATTTTGAGGGCCAGAAAGAGAAAGAGAAGGACGGCTAAAACCGAGAGAAGGAGGAGGTGCAGGATCTAGCCGAGGAGGTCGGTCAGGACCAAGCAGGGAGGGTACTGGATCATGAAGAGAAATTGGGATAAGACTAGGCTTAAGGCGAGAACCAAGACCAACAGAGGATGAGGGCCAGTGCCAGGTGGAGAAGCCAGATGGTGTAGGAAGGCCAGGACCAAGCAGTGGAGGATGTCCAAGAACAGGTGGTTGAGGATGGTCAGGGCCATGTGGATTAGGTGTGCCAGGCCCAGGCGAAGGAAGAGAGCAAACATGAGACAGAGGAGGTGGGAAAAAGATCAATGGGAGGAGGAGGGCAAGAAGCAGGTGGAGGAGGAGACCCAGGACCAGTCGGATGGAGGTGGGCCAAGACAAAGCAGAAGAAGAAGAAGAGGACCAGAAGAAGGAGGAGGGCCAGGATCTGGAGGAGAAAGAAGGCCAGGATGACGCAGAGGAAGAGGAACTGGATCGAGGAAGGAGAAGGGCAACGACTAGGAAGAGGAGGAGGCAGCCTAGATGGACGAGGAAGGGAAGTACCAGGTGGAGGTCAAAGGTAAGCCAAGATCTGGCCGAGGCCAGAGGCCAGGACTAGCGGGAGAAGGAGGGCCAGTGTTTGGTGAATAGAATTACCAGCACCTGGAAGGGTTGGAGTACCAGGAAGAGAAAGAGAAAACCAAGAGAAAGAAGGAGGCGTTGGATAAAGCAGAGTGGGAGGGCCAGGACTAGGCAGAGGAGGACCTGGATCATGAGGAGGAAGAAGGTTAAGACAAGACTGAAGGCGAGAACCAAGACCAAGCAGAGGATGAGGGCCAGTGCCCCGTGGAAGAGCCAGATGAGGTAGGAGGGCCAGGTGCAGGCAGTGGAGAATGGCCACGAGCAGGTGGGTGAGGACGGCCAGAACGATGTAGAGGAGGGATGCCAGGCCCAGGCGAAGGATGGAAGTGAAGAACAGACAGAGGAGGAGACAAAAAGATCATTTGGAGGAGAGCTTGGAACGGGTGGAGGAGGAGGCCCAGGACCAGACGGAAGGTGCTGGGCTTGTACCAGGTAGAAGAATAGGACGAGGATCAGCAGAAGGAGGAGGGCCAGGACCTGAAGGAGCAGGAAGGCTAGGATGAGGAAGAGGTAGAGGACCTGGACCGAGGGAGGAGGAGGGCCAAGAATAGGAGGTTAATGTATATCTTTTCTGCAAGGAACTGAGCATTTGAAATTTCAAGAAGAAAATTTCTTCTTGAAGGAAATGTTTTCAATTGGCAGTTCATGGTATATGTGTTTCAAAGTCCTGAGTGCCTTTGCCAGAATGGAGAGAAACACATAGTCACTCCACATTCTTACTTAGCCGTATAGAACGAAGATGGCACATGCAGAACTCTAGACGATCGAAGGGATGTAACACTGCAGGGCAAGGATCAGTGTAGATATCTGCTGTTGTTTAATATAATCATTATGGCATTTATTAAGGGCTTACTATGTGCAAAGCACTGTTCTTAGCGCTGGGGAGGATACAAGGCGATCAGGTTGTCCCACAAGGGGCTCACAGTCTTCATCCCCATTTTACAAATGAGGTAACTGAGAAACAGAGAAGTTAAGTAGCTTGCCCAAAGTCATACAGCTGACAATTGGAGGAGCCAAGGTTTGAACCCATGACCTGTGACTCCAAAGCCCGTGCTCTTTTCACTGAGCCACGCTGCTTGATTCTTAATGTACATGCAATGGAATATTTGAAATGTCAAGAAGAGGAGATTTGGCATTTCGTGTCAGACAGGTTTCAATGTAAGTGACTCTGTCAGCACGGCGAGAAACACACATGCTCTCCGCCTTCTTACTTAACAGGATAGAAGAAGGATAGCTTATGCTGAAGTCTAGAATCCTGATGGGCTGAACACTGCAGGGCTTGCAGTGTAGCTGTGTAGCTATACAGATCACTGTAGCTCTCTCTGTTACTGTATTACTACTGTACCTGGAAGTGATTACTTGGAATTTTAAAAAGTGGCATTTCGTGTCAGACGTGTTTCAGTGCAGGTGACTTTGATTCATTCATTCATTCAATCTTATTTATCGAGCGCTTACTGTGTGCAGAGGGCTGTACTAAGCGCTTGGGAAGTACACCTCGGCAACATATAGAGACGGTCCCTACCCAACAACGGGCCAACAGTCTAGAAGAAATAAAAGAGAAAACCGTGAGCCTAGTGGTGACAAAATTCTTACAGCGTCAAGGGTGTTCTTTGCAAAGACAACGTGACAAAATAGACTCATTTCCATATTCACTAAGGAAAGATACAAGATAAGGCAGAGACAGAAGATTCGATTCCCGAGCGGATGTACACTGCAGGGCGACGATCAGTGAAAGTTACCTTATTTTACCAGGGAACTGAACATTCGTCATTTCAAGACGAGCCCATTTTGGCATTTCCTTCCAGAGGATTTTAACACAAGTGGCTTTGATATCGGATGCGGGAACGCCCAGTCACTCAACTCTCTGATTTAACAGGAAAGAGGAAAAGTGGCATATCCAGAAAACTAGACCCCTGAAGAGCTGTACATTGCAACACAAATTTCACTCTAAGTTTCACTCTAATTTCTACATGGACCTGGAAAGGGTTGCAAGCTCAAGAAGGGTCAGTTTGGCATTTCATTTTTAGAGGCGTTTGAATGCAAGCGACTTTTCCAGAAGGGAAGGAACACACTTTCTTTCAACTTCATTACTAGATTCCTGATGGACAAAGACCGATATAGATCTCTTCTGTTACTTTACTGTTGTTGTACATGGAACTGAACGGTTGAAATTTCAAGAAACGTTCATATAGACAGTTCGCACCATACGGGTTTCAAGTTAAAGATACCTTGGTAGGGTTGAGTGAAATAGACACTCGATTACCTTTCTTATATAACTTGCTCACTTAGCGGTATAGAAGAAAAGTGACTCATGCAGAACAGTAGACGCCTGATGCCCTGTATAATGCAGGTCAATGTCCAGCTTGAGCCTCTTCTGTTTCTCTAATATTGTTTTTAAATGGAAAGGAATAGTTGAAATTTCATGAAGCTACCATTTGGCATATCGGGCGAATGGATTTCAACACAAATGACTTTTACAGAATGAAGGAAACACTCATTCGCTCAACACTTTCACTCTTATTTAGCAGGTTGCAAGTAAAACGACTCATGCAGAGGCGTTCAGCAGCTATCTCTGTGAATACATTGCTCTTGAATAAGGAACTGAACATTAGACGTTTCATGAAAAGTTCTTATAGCATTTCGTCCCATTAGAAGATTCAGCGTCTCTGTCGGTCTGTGTCACCTGTCTTTGACAGGATAGAGAAAACCTCAGTCAATCCACTTTCTTATTTAACTTGCTGCTTTTAGCAAGTTAGAAGAAAAATAGTCCATCCCGAAAACTAGACTCCTGACATCCTCCTTTTTCTGTATTAATATTTCAGATGGAATTGAGAAGTTGAAATTACATGAAGCACCCATATAGCATTTCGTGCCTGAAGGGATTTCAACGCAAATGTATTGGCTGGAGAATGGGGAAAACGCAGACACACGTACTTAGCAGGTTAGAAGAAAAATAAGTCGTGCAGAGGAATAAACTCGTTTTGAGCTGAACACTGAGTTTCAGGGATCAGCTGTTGTACCTAGTAATTGAACAGTTGAAATTTCAAGATGACTTCAAGTAATATTTCGTGCTAAAGGGATTTCAACGTAAATAAGTGACTTAGAAGAAAAGAGCATATGCAGATCATGAGCCTCCTGATGGGCTGCATACTACAATGCAAGGATTAGTGTATGTAGTTTCTCTTTCTTCAATATTATCTTTACATGGAACAGAAGAGGTGAAATTTTATAAATCTCGTATACTCCATCCAGAGGGATTTCAACGCAAATGACAATTACAGAATGGACAGACGGCGTTGTCACTCTTCGCAGTCAACCTCTCCGAAGAGGTTGGAAGAACAAAGGCTTATGCAAAAGACTAGACCTCGTTCTGTGCTTCAACATGAAGTACTGAAGGGGAAGAATCGGTATAGACATCGTCTGCGACAACCTTCAGATGGACCTGGAATTATATTTCAGGAAGAGTTCATATAGTGTTTCGTCCCACACGAGGTTCAAAGCAAGTGGCTTTGTATGATTGCGAGGAACAGACATTGAAAGGACTTTCTTTCTCCGTTTGTCTATTTAAGCACGTTAGATGAAAAATGGCACATGCGGCGAATTACGCTCCCGATAGGCCGCATACTGTAGGGCAAGGATTGGCCTTGGTTTCTTCGATTCCTCTAAGACATATGCTTTTACAATATTACTATTATAGATGGACCTGAATTAATATTAAAAGAAGAGTTCATAAAGTATCTCGTTGCACAGGGGTTTCACAGCAAGTTGCTCTGTAGGATTGCAAGGAACAAACATGTTTTTTTCTTAGCAAGTCAGAAGAAAAATGGTTGGTGCGGTAAATTAGACTCCCGATTGGCTGCATACTGCAGTGCAAGGATTGGCTTGGGTTTCTTCGATTCTTCTAAGACATCTTCCGTTACAATATTACTATTGTAGATGGAGCTGAATTCATATTTCTAGAAGAGTTTATATAGTATTTCGTCCCACACCCGTTTCAAAGCAAGTTACTTTGTAGAATTTGGAGAAACAGATTTTTTTCTTAACAAGTTAGAAGAAAAATGGTACGTGAGGCGAATTATACTCCTGAATTAGACACACTGCAGTGCAAGGATTGGCGTTAGAATTTTCGATTCTCCTTAGATATCTTGTATTGCAATATTACTATAGTAGATGGACCTGAAGTTATATTAAAGGAAGAGGTCATATAGTATTTCGTCCTACAAGGGTTGCACAGTAAATTGGTTTGTAGGTTTTGCAAGAAGCAAACGGCTTTCTTTCTTAAGAATTTAGAAGAAAATGTTACGTACCGTAAGTTAGACTCCCGGTGAGAGGCATACTCCAGTGCAAGGATTGGGGTTCTTTTTTTTCGATTTTTCTAAGTCATCTGCTGTTTACATGATTACTGTCGTAGATAGACCTGCATTTATCTTTCAAGAAGAGTTCATACATTATTTCATCTCATAAGAGTTTCAAAGCGAGTTGCTTCTTAGGATTGCGAGAAGCAAGCAGCTTTCTTTCTTAGCAAGCTAGAAGAAAAGTGGTACGTGCAGTAAATTAGTATCCAGATGAGCTACATACAGCAGTACAAGGATTGGCTTTGGTTTCTTCGATTCCTCCATGACATCTTCTCGTACAATATTACCCTTGTAGATGGGCCTGAATTTATATTTCAAGAAGAGTTCATATCGTATTTCGTTCCACACGGGTTGAAAAGCAAGTGGCTTTGCAGGATTGCGAGAACTAGACAAAGTTTCTTTTTCTTAAGATTTAGATGAAAAATGGAACTTGCGGTAAATCTGACTACCGAAAGGCTCCAAACGGCATGGCAACGATAGTCGTTTTTTTTCTTCGATTCCTCTAAGACAATATCTCTTACAATATTAATATTGCAGATGGACCTGAATTTATATTTCAAGGAGTATATATAGTATTTCGTCCCACGCGGGTTTGAAAGCAAATATCAATGTAGTATTGCGTGGAACAGACTTTCAAGAGACTTTCTTTTCTGTATATTTCAGCACGTTAGAAGAAAAATTGTTGGTGCCGTAAATTCGACTCTCTATACGCTGCATACTGTAGTGCAAATATAGGGGTTGGTTTCTTCGATTCCTCTAAGACGTCTTTCTTTACATATCACTTTTGTAGAGGGAGCTGAATTTGTTTTTCTAGGACAGTTCCTATAGGATTTTGTCCCACAGGGTTTTCAAAGCGAATAGCTTTACAGGATTGCGAGAAACAAATGACTATCTTTCTTAACAAGTTAGAAGAAAAATGGTATGTGCGATGAATTAGACTCCTTATGTGCTGCCACTGCAGTGCAAGGATAGCCGTTGGTTTCTTCGATTCCTCTAAGACATCTTCTGTTACCATAACACTATTGTAGATGGACTTGAATTTATATTTGAAAAGGAATTCATTTACCATTTCGTAACACTTGGTTTTTTTTTTTTAGCAAGTGGCTTTGCCAGATTGCGAAGCAACAGACATTCAAAAGACTTTCTTTTTAGCTTCTCTATTTAATCCCGTTAGAAGAAAAAGGTTACGTATGACGAATTAGACTCCCGTTATGCTGCTCCAGTACAAGGAGTTTTCTATTCCTCTAAGACATCTTCTGTTTACAATATTACTATTGTAGATGGACTTGAATATATATTTCAAGAAGAGGTCATATTATATATAGTGACACACCCGTTTCAAAGCAAGTTGCTTTGTAGGATTGCGAGAAACAAGCATCTTTCTAAACAAGTCAGAAGTGATCCGTGGGGTAAATTAGACTCCAGATAAGATGCATACTGCAGTGCATGTATAGGCGTTGGTTTCTTCTATTCTTCTAGGACATCTTCCTTTGCAATATTACTATTATCGATGGACCTGAACTTATACTAAAGGAAGCGTTTATATAATATTTTGTCTCACATTTGCTAGGATTGCGAGGAACAGACATTCAAACGACTTTCTTTCTTAGCTTGTCTATTTATGCACGTTAGAAGAGAAATGGTTGGTGCAGTAAATTAGACTCCCAATAGGTTACATACTGCTGTGCAAGGATAAGCGTTGATTTTTTCGATTTTGCTAAAACAGCTTCTGTTTACAATATTAGTATTGTGCATGGATCTGAATTTATATTTCAAGAAGAGTCCATATAGTATTTCGTCCCAAACGAGTTCAAAGCCAGTTCCTTCATAAGATTTCGAGAAACAAACAGATTCCTTTCTTAACAAGTTAGAAGAAAAATGGTACATGCGTTAAATTAGACTTCCTATGGGTTGCATTCTGCAGTGCAATGATAGGCGTTTGTTTCTTCTATTCCTTTAAGAAAACTCGTTATCATATTACCATTGTAGATGGACCTAAAGTTACATTTCTGAGAGTGTTCATATATATAGCATTTTGTCTGACACCTATTTCCCAGTAAGTTGCTTTGCAGAATTGAGAGATACAAACAGCTTTCTTTCTTAACCAGATAGAAGACAATTGTTAGAGCGGTCGATTAGATTTCCGATAACCTGCATACTGCAAGGAT
Organism: Tachyglossus aculeatus; assembly: GCF_015852505.1. NCBI lineage: Eukaryota > Metazoa > Chordata > Mammalia > Monotremata > Tachyglossidae > Tachyglossus > Tachyglossus aculeatus. The sequence continues at coordinate 102,364,403 of NC_052070.1, forward strand.
TGGCGTGTCTTTCTTCGATTCCCTTAAGACACCATCTGTTACATTATTACTGTTGCAGATGGACGTGAAATTATATTTCAAGAAGTTTTCATACAGTATTTTGTCTCACACCGTGTAAAGCACGTAGCTTTACAAGATTGCGGGGAATAGACATTCCAACGACTTTCTTTCTTAGTTTGTCTTAGTTTGCACGTTAGAAGGAAAATGGATTGTACAGTAAAAAAGACTCCCGATAGACTGCATTCTGCTCCAGTGCAAGGATTGGCATTGGTAACTTCGATTCTTCTAAGACATCTTCCTATACAAAATTACTATTGTAGATGGAGCTGAATTTGTATTTATAGCAGGGTTTTTGTCCAACATTTTGTTCCACAGCCGTTTCAAAGCAAGTTGCCTAGTAGAAGTGCGAGAAAAAAACAGCTTTTTTTCTTAACAAGTTAGAAGAAAAATGGTACGTGTGGTGGATTAGATTCCCGGTGGGCTGCACACGGCAATGCAAGGATTGGCTTTGGGTTTTTCGATTCCTCTAAGACTTCTTGTGTTTCAATATTACTATTTTAGTTGGACCTGAAGTTATATTTCAAGAAGAGTTCCTACTGTATTTCTTCCCACACGAGATTCAAAACAAATTGCTTTGAAGGATTGCGAGAAACAAACGACCTTCTTTCTTAAGAAGTTAGAAGATAAATGGTATGTGCGATAAATTAGACTCCATATGCGCTGCATACTGCAGTGCAAGGACAAGCGTTGGTTTCTTCTACTTCTCTAAGACATCCTCTGCTACGTTATTGCTATTGTAGATGGACCTGAACTTATATTTCAAGAAGGTTTCATACAGCATTTCGTCCCACACGGGTTCCTCAGCATGTGCCTTTTTAGGAATGCGGGGATTAGACATTCAAAAGATTTTCTTTCTTAGCTAAGATTTTTCTTTTTTTAAGAAAAAAAAGGTACATACGGCGAATTTGACTCCCTATTTGCTGGATGCGGCAGGCCAAGAATTGGCGATGGTTTCTTCAATTTTTCTAAAACAACGTCTGTTTACAATATTACTATTGTAAATGGACCCGAATTTATATTTCAACAAGAATTCATAGTATTTCGTTCAACTGGAATTACAAAGCCAGTTGCTTCATAGGACTGCGAGAAAAAAACGGCTTGCTTTCTTAATGTTAGAAGATAAATAGTATGTGCGATAAATTGAACTTCCATATGAGCTGCAACTCAAAGCAAAGATAGGCGTTGATTTTTTCGATTACTCTAAGACATCTTCTGTTACCATACTACTACAGTAAATGGGCCTGAATTTATATTCAAAAAGAATTCATAAACTATTTTGTCCCAAACGGGTTTTTCAGCCAGTGGCTTTGCAAGTTTGCGATGAAAAACACTCAAACGACTTTCTTTCTTATCTTTCTTAGCTTCTTTATTTAATGACGTTTGAAGAAAATAGTTACGTAAGCGAATTAGACTCGCGATTTGCTGCATACTGCGGTGCAAGAATTCTTCGATTCCTGTAAAATATCATCATTTACAACATTACTATTGTAGATGGAATTGAATATATATTCCAAGAAGAGTTCATATAGTATTTCGTCCCACACAAGTTTCTTTGTAGGATTGCGAGAAAGAAGCATCTTTCTTTCTAAACAAGTCAGAAGAAAAATGATATGTGTGGTAAATGAGACTACTGATAAGCTGCATATTGTAGTGAAAGTATATGCTTTCTTTTTCTTCGATTTTTCTTAGATATCTTCCTTTACAATATCACTGTTGTACATGGACCGGAATTCATGATATAGTATTTCGTCCCACACAGATTTCGAAGAAAGTGGCTTTGCAGTATTGCCAGGAGCAGACATTCAAGCTAATTTATTTCTTAGCTATTTAAACAAGTTAGAAGAGAAATGGTTGGTGCAGTAAATTAGACTCCCAATAGGTTGCATACTGCAAAGCGAAGAAAAGGGTTGCTTTCTTCCATTACTCTAAGATATCTTCCTTTAAAATCTTAAAATTGTAGATGGAGCTGAATTTGTATTTCTAGAAGAGTTTATGTAATATTCTGTCCAAGTGGTTTTCAAGCCAGTTGCTTTATAGGATTGCGAGAAACAAGCATGTTTCTTTCTAATCAAGTTAAAAGAAAAATGGTAGGTGCAATAAATTAGGCTCCCTTGGACTGTGTGCAAGGATCGGCCTTAGTTTCTTCTAGTGCTTAAAATACCTTCTATTCCCAAATCACGGGAAACAAAGCAATTTTCCAAACAAGTTTCTCTGTAGAACTGTGAGAAACAAGCAACTTTCTCTCTTAGCCACTTAGAAGAAAAATGGTACGTGCGACGGATTAGACTCCCGATAATCCTGCCTAATGCAAGGATTGGCTTTGTTTTCTTCGATTCACTTAAGACATTTTCTGTTACATTATTACTATTGTAAATGGACGTAAATTATATTTCAGGAAGTGTTCACGTAGTATTTCGTCCCACACAGGTTTCAAAGCAAATTACTTCGTATTGTTGAGAGAAACAAAAGGCTTACTTATGAAGTTGGAAGAAAAATGGTACACGCAGTTATTAAACTCCCGATGAGAGGTATAATGCTGTGCAAGGATTGGAGTTGATTTCTTCGATTCGTCTAAGACTTCTGTTTAAAATATTAGTATTGTAGTTGTACCTGAATTTATATTTCAAGAAGAATTTACAGTATTTCTTCCCACACGATTCATAAACCAGTTTTTTCATAAGATTTCGAGAAACAAACAGCTTTGTTAACAAGTAGTAACAACAACAAAATGGTACGTGCGTTGTTACACTCCGTATGGGCTGCATATTGCAGTGGAAGGATAGGAGATGGTTTCTTCTATTCCTCTAAGATACCTTCTGTTATCATACTACCATTGTAGATGGACCTGAATTCATTTTTCTGAGAGAGTTCATATAGATAGTATTTCATTCCACATCCATTTCCAAGGATTTTGCTTTGTAGAATTGCGAGAAAAAGCAACGTTCTTTTTTAACCAGTAAGAAGAAAAATGGTGTGTGTAATAAATTAGACACCCTATAGGCGGCATACTTACAGCGTAAATATACGCTTTGGTTCCTTTCCTCCCTTAAGACATCTATGACCTGAATTTATAATTCATATACTATTTCGTCCCACACGGGTATTTATCAAGTGGTTTTGGGACTTATAGACATTCGAAAGACTTTCTTTCTTAGCTTTTCTATTTAATCACGTTGGTAGAGAAAAGGTACATACAGAGAATGAGACTCCCGATACACTGCATACTGTAGTGCAAGGATTCTTCGATTCCTGTAAGACATCTTCTGTTTACAATATTACTATCATAGATGGACTTGAATGTGTATATTCCAAGAAGAGCTAATATTATATTTCGTCTCACACCCGTTTGAAAGCAATTTGCTTTGTGGGATTCCGAGAAACAAGCATCTTTCTTTCTAAACAACTCAGAAGAAAACTAATATCTGCGGTAAATTAGAGTCTCGATAAATCGAAGGTTACTTCGATTTTTCGAAGATATCTTCTGTTACCATATTAGTATTGTAGCTGGACCTCAATTTATATTTCAAAAAGAATTCATATACTATTTCGTTCCACAAGGGTTTTTCAGCAAGTGGCTTTGTAAGATTGTGAGGAATGACATGGTTTTTAGTGTCTCCATTTAATCACATAAGAAAAAAAGGATACATATAGCGAATTAGACTCCCTATATGCTGCTTTCTGCAGTGCAAGAATTCTTCGATTCCTGTATGACATCTTCTATTAACAATATTACTATTATAGATGAAATTGAATATATATTTCAAGAAAAGTTCACATAGTATTTCGTCCAACACCCGTTTCAAACCCAGTTGCTTTGTATGATTGCGAGAAACAATCATCTGTCTGAACAATCAGAACAAAAATGATGCGTGTGGTAAATTAGACTCCTGATAAGCTGCCTGCATATTGCAGTACATGGATAGGCTTTGGTTTCTGCGATTCTACTAAGACCTCTTCCTTTACATTATTACTATTTTAGATTGACCTGAATTCATTCATATTTCAAGAAGTTCATATAGTAGTTTGTCTCAAACGGGTTTCAAAGCTAGTGGCTATACAGGATTGCGAGGAACAGTTATTCAGACGACTTTCTTAGTTTGTCTACTTAAGTACGTTAGAAGAAAAATGGTTGGTGCGGTAAATTAGACTGTCAGTAGCCTGCATTCTGCATTGCAAGAATTGGCCTTCGTGTTTTTCTATTTTTCTAATATATCTTCTGTTTACACTATTACTATCGTAGATAGAACCGAGTTTATCTTTCAAGAAAATTTCATATATTATTTAATCCCTCACGAGTTTCAAAGCAAGTTGTTTCTTATGTTGTGAGAAACAAGCAGCTTTCTTTCCTAACAAGTTAGAAGAACCGTGGTACGTTCGGTAAATTGGAAACCGATAAGCTGCATACTGCAGTACAACGATTGGGGTTGGTTTTTTTCGATTCCTCTATGACATCTTCTGTTACAATATTACCATAGTAGATGAGCCTAAATTTACATTTCAAGAAGAGTTAATATACTATTTCTTTCCACACGGGTTGAAAGGCAAGTGGATTTACAGGATTGCGAGAAATAGTTTTCTTTCTCAAATATTAGAAGAAAAATGACACGTGCGGCAAATCAGACTCTCGGTAGGCTGCCAGTGGCAGGGCAAGTATAGGCGTTTTTTCTTCAATTCCTCTAAGACATCTTTTCTTACAATATGAATATCGTTGATGGCCGTGAATTTATATTTCAAGAAGTGTTTATATAGTATTTCGTCCCACAAAGCAAGTGGCTTTGTAGGATTGCGAGGAACAGACTTTCAAGCGACTTTCTTTCTTAGCTTGTGTATTTCAGCACGTTAGAAGAAAAATGGTTGGTGCGGTAAATATTGCTCCCAATAGGCTGCATATTGCAGTGCAAAGATAGGGGTTGGTTTCTTCGATTCCGCTAAGACATTTCCTTTATAATATTATTATTATAGAGGGAGCTGATTTTGTATTTCTAGAACAGTTCGTACAGGATTTCATCCCACAGTGTTTTCAAAATTAGTTGCTTTGCAGGATTATGAGAACAAAGCATGTTTCTTTCTTAACAAGCTAGAACAAAAATGGATAGCGCGATTAACTAGACACCCGATGAGATGCATACGACAGTGCAAGGATCGGAGTTGTTTTTTTCAATTACGACATCTTCCCCTACAATGTTACTATTGTAGAAGGAGCTGAATTTGTATTTATAGAAGAGTTCATATACTATTTCGCCGACACATTGTTCAAAGCAAGTTGCTTCATAGGATTACGAGAAACAAACAGATTTCTTTCTTAACAAGTTAGAAGAAAAATGGTATATGCGATAAATTAGACTCCTTTTGGACTTCGTCCTGCAGTACAAAGATAGGCTTTGGTTTCTTCGATTCCTCTAAGACTTCCTCTGTTACCATACCACTATTGTAGTTGGACTTGGACTTATGTTTCAAAAAGAAGTCATATACTATTTGGTCCCATACGGGTTTTTCAGCAAGTGGCTTTGCAAGTGGATTAGCTTCTCTATTTAATTACGTTAGAAGATACAAGCGTGCATACGGCGAATTACAGGCGACATGCTGCCTACTGCAGTGCAACGACTCTTCTATTCCTGTAAGACATCTTCTCTTTACAAAATTACTATTATAGATGGCCCTGAGTATACATTTCCAAAAGAGTTCATATAGTATTTCGTCGCACACCCGTTTTAAAGCAAGTTGCTTTGTAGGTTTAATAGGAAAAATCATCTTAATTTCTAAACAACTCAGAGAAAAATGATACTTGGGGTAAATTAAACCCCAGTCAGATAAGCTGCATACTGCAGTGCAAGGATAGGCGTTGGTTTCTTCGATTCTTCTAAGACAACTTCTGTTACCATATAACCATTATAGATGGACTTGAATTTATATTTCTGGGAGAGTTCTTCTATATAGTATTTTATCCCATGCCCATTTCCAAGCAAGTTGCTTTGTAGAATTGCGAGAAACAAACAGCTTTCTTTCTTAACCATTTAGAAGAATAATGGTAGGTGCGGTATATTAGACTCCTGATAGACATCATAGTGAAAGGATTGGCATTCCTTCCTTCGATTCCCTTAAGAGATCTTCTGTTGCATTACTACAGTTGTAGTTAGACGTGAAATTATATTTAAAGAAGTTTTCATATAGTATTTTGTCCCACACCTGTTTCTGCACGTAGCTTTAGAGGACTGCAGGGATCAGACATTCAAAGGTCTTTCTTTCTTAGTCTATTTAAGCACGTCAGAAGAAAATTGGGTGGTGCAGTAAAATAGACTCCCGATAGACTGCAGTGCAAGGATTGGCGTTGGTTTCTTCGATTCTTCTATCTTCCTCTAAAATAGTATTATCGTAGATGGAGCTGAATTTCGGTTTGTTCATATAGTATTTTTTCCCACACCCGTTTCAAAGCAAGTTGCCTAGTAAAATTGCGAGAAACATCTTTGTTTCCTAACAATAAGAAGAAAAACGGTACGCGCGGAGAGTTAGATTCCAGACAGGCTGCTCACTGTAATAAAAGGATTGGAGTTGGCTTTTTCGATTTTTCTAAGACTTCTTCCTGTTACAATATTACCATTTTAGATAGATCTGAAGATATATTAAGGAAGAGTATATATAATATTTCGTACCACAGGAGTTTCACAGCTAAATTACCATTAAGCCTCCTGATAAGCTGCACACTGAAGTGCAAGGATATGTGTTGGTTTCGTCGATTCTTCTAAGACATCTTCTTTTACAATATTACTATTGTAGAAGGACCTGAATTTATATTAAAGGAAGAGTTCATATTGTATTTTGTCTTACACGGGTTTCAAAACAAGTGACTTTACAGGATTAAGATGACCAGACATTCAAACGACTTTCTTTCTTAGTTTTCCTATTTCAGCAGGTTAGAAAAAAAATGATTGGTGCGGTAAATTAGACTCCCAATAGGCTGCATTCTGCATTTCAAGGATTAGCGTCGGTTTTTTCTATTTTTCTTTGACATATTTTGTTTACAATATTAGTATTGTAGATGGACCTAAATTTCTATTTCAAGAAGAGTTCGTATTGTTTTTCTTCCCACACGAGATTCAAAGCAAGTTGCTTTGTAGGATTGCAGGAAACAAACGGCTTTCTTTTTTAAGAAGTTAGAAGATAAATGGTATTTGCGATAAATTAGATTCCCTGTGGGCGGTCACTGCAGTACAAAGATAGGCGTTGGTTTCTTCGAAACCTCTAAGACATCTTCTAACTTACTACTATTGTCGATGGACCTGAATTTATATTTCAAAAAGAATTCAAAAACTTTTTCGTCCAACACGAGGTTTCAGCATGTGGCTTTTAAAGATTGAGAGGAACAGATATTCATAGCACTTTCTTTCATAACTTCTCTATTTAATCAATTTAGAAGAAAAAGGGTATGTACGGCGAATTAGACTCGCGATATGCTGTTTACTGCTGTGCAAGGATTCTTCGATTCCTGAAGGACATCTTCTATTTACAATATTACTATTGTAGATGGACTTGAATATATATTTCAAGAAGAGTCATATAGTATTTCCTCCCACACCCTATTTCAAAGCATGTTGCTCTGTAGGATGGCGAGAAAGAAGCGTCTTTCTTTATAAACAGGACAGAAGAAAAAGAATATGAGCGGTAAATTAGACTCCTGATAAGCTACATACTGTGGTACAAGGATAAGCGTTCTATTTCTTCGATTCTTCTAAGCCATCTTCCTTTACAATATCACTATTGTAGATGGACCAGAATTCATATTTTACGAAGACTTGATACAGTATTACGTCCCACACGGGTTTCAAAGCAAGTGGCTTTGCAGGATTGTGAGGAACAGACAGACAATTCAAGCGACATTTATTATTAGCATGTCTATTTAAGCACGTTAGAAGAAAAATGGTTGGTACAGTAAATTAGACTCCCATAAGGATGCAATACTACAGTGCAAAGAAAGTGTTTGATTTCTTCGATTATCTAAGACATCTTCCTATATAATATTACTATGGTAGATGGAGCTGAATTTGTATTTCTAGAAGAGTTCATATAATATTTCGTCCATAGGGCTTTAAATGCGAGTTGTTCTACATGATTGCGAGAAACAAGCGTGTTTCATTCTTAACAAGTTAGAAGAAAATTTTTTCGTGCAATAAATTCGACTTCCTCTGGGCTCTGTGCTATAGTGCGAGGATAGGCCTTAGTTTCTTCAAGTCCTCTAAGACACCCTTTTTTCCCATATTACTATGGTAGATGGATCTGAATTTCTATTTCTGGGGGAGTTCATATAGTATTTCGTCCCACACTTGTTTCCAAGCAAGTTGCTTTGTTTGTTTCGAGAAACAAACAGATTTCTTTCTTACCCAGTTAGAAGAAAAATGTTACTTGCAGAGGATTTCACTCCCGATAGCTTGCGTACTGCAAGGATTGGCGTTAGTTTCTTCGATTCCCATAAGACATCTTCTGTTACATTATTAATAGTGCACATGGACGTGAAATTATATTTCAAAAAGGGTTCATATACTATTTCGTCTCACACCGGTTTCAAAGCAAGTGGCTTAACAGAAATGTGGGGAATAGACATTTCAACGACTTTCTTTCTCAGCTTGTCCATTTAAGCACGTTGCAAGTAAAATGGTTGGTGCGGTAAAAGGGAATCAAGATATACTGCATACTCCAGTGCAAGACTTGGCGTCGGTTTCTTCGATTTTTTCTAAGATATCTTCTGTTTGCAATATTACTATTGTAGATGGACGTAAAATTATATTTCAATAAGAGATCAAATAGTATTTCGTCGCACCCCCGTTTCAAACTAAGTTCTTTTACGATAAACAAACAGCTATCTTTTCCTTTTTCTTTCTTTCTTTCTTTCTTTCTTTCTTTCTTTCTTTCTTTCTGTCTTTCTGTCTTTCTTTCTTTCTTTCTTTCTTTCTCTTTCTTAACAATATCACTAATGTAGAATAGCCGGAATTAATATTTTACGAAGACTTGATTCAGTATTTCGTCCCACACAGGTTTCAATACAAGTGGCTTTGCAGGATTGTAAGGAAAAGAGAGTCATTCAAGGGACTTTCTTTCTTAGTTTGTCTATTTAAGCCCGTTGGAAGAAAAATGGTTGGTGCAGTAAATTAGACTCCCAAAAGGCTGCAATACTACAGTGCAAAGAAAGGAGTTGGTTTCTTCGATTCCTCTAGAACATCTTCCTTTACAATATTACTATGGTAGATGGAACTGAATTTGTATTAATAAAAGAGTTCATATTGTATGTTGTCCTACACCCGTTTCAAAGCAAGTTGCATAGTAAGTAGAATTGCGAGAAACAAAGAACTATGTTCTTAACAAGTTAGAAGAATAAAGTGCGGGGGATTAGATTCCCGATAAGCTGTACACTGCAAGGATAAGTGTTGGGTTTTTCGATTCCTCTAAAACTTCTTCTGTTACAATATTACTATTTTAAATGGAGCAGAAGTTATATATAAGGAAGAGTTCTTATAATACTACGTACCAAACGGGTTTCAAAAGATGCTTTGTAGGATTTGGAGACACAAACGGCTTTCTTTCTTCAGAACTTGGAAGAAAAATGGTACATGCGGTAATTTAGCCTCCTGATAAGCTGCACACTGGACCAGGCAGTCAAACGACTTTCTTTCTTAGTTTCTCCCTCTCAGCGCATTAGAAGAAAAATGGTTGGAGCGGTAAATTAGACTCCCAGTAGTTTTTTTCGGTTTTTCGAGACATCTTCTCTTTACAATATTAGTATTGTAAATGGACCTGAATTTATAGTTCAAGAAGAGTTCATATTGTATTTCGTCCCACAGTGGTTTCAGAGCCATTTGATTCATAAGATTACTAGAAAAAAACTGATTACCTTCTTAACAAGTAAGAAGAAAATGGTATGTGAGTTAAATTACACTCCCTTTGGGCTGTATACGGCAGTGCAAGGATAGGCGTTGGTTTTTTCTATTCCTCTAAGACATTTCTGTTTCCTTATTACTATTGAAGTTGAACCTGAATTCATATTTCAAGAAGAGTTTATATAGTATATAGTCCCACACGGTTTTCTCAGCAAGTGCCCTTGTAGGATTGCGAGGAACAGACTTTCTTTCTTAGATTTGCAATTTAAGCACGTTAGAAAAAAAACGGCATATATGGCGAATTTGACTCCCAATATGATGGATACTGCAGGGCAAGGATTGGCGATGGTTTGTTCGATTTTTCTAAGAATCTTCTGTTTACACAATTACTATTGTAGATAGACCCGAATTTATATTTCAACAAGAATTCTTATAGTATTTCGTTCCACTCGAATTTCAAAGCAAGATGCTTCATAGGATTGCGAGAAACAAACGGTTTTCTTTATTAACGAACTATATGATAAATGGTATGTGTGATAAATTGGACTCCTGTAAATTACGGACGCGCCGTAAATTAGACTCCCGATGGGAGGTATACTGCAGTGTAAGTATTCGCGTTCGTTTTTTCGATTTTTCTAAGACTTCTTCTGTTGGCCATACTAGCATTGTAGATGGACCTGAATTTATATTTCAAGAACATTTTATATAATATTTCCTCCAACATGAGTTTCAAAGCCAGTTTCTTCATAAGATTTCGAGAAACAAGCAGCTTTCTTTCTTAATAAGTTAGAAGATAAATGGTACTTACGTTAAATTAGACTCCTTATAGGCTGTATGCTGCAGTGCAAAGATGGGCGTTGGTTTCTTCTATTCCTCTAAGACATCTTCTGTTATCATATTAACCATCGTAGATGGACTTGAATTTATTTTTCTAGGAGAATTCATATATATAGTATTTTGTCCCACAGCCATTTCCAAGGAAGTTGCTTTGTGAAAAACAAACAGCTTTCTTTCTTAAGCAGAAAAGAAATGTTATGTGTTATAAATGAGACTCCCTATAGCCTGCATACTGCAGTGCAAGGATAGCCGTTGATGCCTCTAGGACATCTTCTGTTACCACACTACTATACAAGCCAAAATCTATGCAGGATCGCGAGAAAAAGACAGTTCTCTTTCTTAAGTGTTAGAAGAAAAATGGCGCAAGCGGTAAATCAGACTACCGAAAGGCTGCTAACGACAGTGCAGGGATCGAAGTTTTTTCTTCGATTTCTCTAAAACATCTTCTCTTACAATAGTAATATTGTAGATGGACTTGAATTTATATTTCAAGAAGAGTTCATATGGTATTTTGTCCCACACGTGTTTCAAACAAGTGGCTTTACAGGATTGCGAGGAACAGACTTTCAAGCGACTTTTTTTCTTAGCTTGTGTACTTCAGCTCGTTAAAAGAAAAATGATTGGTGCGGTAAAATAGACTCCCGATCGACTGCATACTGCAGTACAAGGATTGGTTTTGGTGTCTTCTATTTCTTCGAGACATTTTCTCTTTGCAATATTACTACTGTAGAAGGACCTGAATTTATATTTCAAGACGAGTTCATATTGTATTACTTCCCACAAGAGATTCAAAGCAAGTTGCTTCGTAGGATTGCGAGAAACAAATGGCTTTCTTTCTTAAGAAGTTAGAGGATAAATTTTATTTGCGATAGATTAGACTCCCTATGGCTGCAACTGCAGTGCAAGGATAGGCGTTGGTTTCTTCGATTCCTCTAAAACATCTTCTGTTGCCATACCTCTATTGTAGATAGACCTGGATTTACATTAAAAAAATTCATAATCTAATTTGTCGCACAAAGGTTTTTCAGCAAGTGGCTTTGCTAGATTGTGAGGAATAGACATTCAAACTACTTTCTTTCTTAGCTTCTCTATTTAATCACGTTAGAAGGAAAATAGACTCGCGATATGCTGCCTGCTGCAGTGCAAGGATTCTTGGATTCCTGTAAGACATCTTCTATTTACTATTGTAGATGGACTTGAATATGTATTTCAAATAGAGTTTATATAGTATTTCGTCCCTCACCCTTTTCAAAGCATGATGGTTTGTAGACTTGCGAGAAATAAACATCTTTCTTAACAGTTAGAAGATAAATGGTACTTGCGGCCGATTACACTCCCGATAGCTTGCATACTGCAAGGATTGGCGTTAGTTTCTTCGATTCTCTTAAGACATCTTTTGTTACATTATTACTTTTGCGTATGGAAGTGAAATTATATTTCAAGAAGGGTTCGTATAGTATTTTGTCGTACACTGGTTTCAAAGCAAGTGGCTTAACAAGATTGCGGGGAATAAACATTCTATTGACTTTCCTTCTTAGTTTCCTTATTTAAGCACGTTAGGTGAAAAATGGTTGGTGTGGTAAAATAGACTCCCGATAGACAAGGCAAGACTTGACAAGGCTTGACGTTGGTTTCTTCGATTTTTTTAGGAAATTCTCTATGACATCTTCTGTTTACAATATTGCTATTGTAGATGGACCTGAATTTATATTTCAAGAAAAGTTCAAATAGTATTTCGTCCCAAACCCGTTTGAAAGCAAGTTGCTTTGTAGGATTGCGAGAAAAAAACTGCTTTCTTTCTTAACAAATTAGAAGCAAAGTGGTACATGCGGTAAATTAGAATCCGGATGAGCTGCATGTTGCAGTACAAGCATAGGCGTTCGTTTCTTCGATTCTTCTAAGACTTCTTCCTTTACAACTCTTGTAAAGGTCACTGTTGTACATGGACCTCTATATTTTAAGAAGAGTTGATATAGTATTTCGTCCCGCATGGGTTTCATAGCAAGCGCTTCGCAGGATTGTGAGGAACAGACAGACATTCAAGCCACTTTCTTTCTTCGTTTGTCTATTTAAGCACGTTAGAAAAAAAATGGTTGGTGCAGTAAATTAAACTCCCAAGAGACTGGATACTGCAGTGCAAAGACAGGAGTTGGTTTATTCGATTCCTCTAAGACATCTTCCTTTGCAATATTGCTTTTGTAGATGGAGGTGAATTTGTATTTCTAGAAGAGTTCATATAATATTTCGTCCCAACCCCATTTCAAAGGAATTTGCCTAGTAGAATTGTGAGAAACAGCTTTTTTTTTAACAAGTTAGAAAATAAATGGTACGAGCTGCGGATAAGATTCCCGATAGGTTGCACACTGCCTTGCAAGGATTGGCACTGGGTTTTTCGATTACTCTAAGATTTATTCTCTTACATTATTACTTTTTTAGATGAACCTGAAGAGTTATTATAATATTTCGTACCACACGGGTTTCACACCAAGTTGCTTTGTAGGATTTGGAAAAACAAACGGCTATTTTTCTTAGGAAGTTAGAAGAAAAATGGTACGTGCGGTAATTTTGCCTCCTGATAAGCTCCACACTGGAGTGCAAGGATAGGTGTTGGTTTCTTCGATTCTTCTACGACATCTTCTTTTACAATATTACTATTGTAGATGGACTTGAATTTATGTTGAAGGAAGAGTTCATTTAGTATTTTGGCTTTGCAGGATTGTGAGGAACAGACAGACATTCAAACGACTTTCTTTCTTAGCTTCTCTGTTTAAGCACTTTAGAAGTAAAATGGTTGGTGTTGCAAAATAGATTCCCCAAAGGCTGCAATACTGCAGGGCAAAGAAAGGGGTTGGTTTCTTAGACATCTCCCTTTACAATATCACTGTGGTAGATGGAGCTGAATTTGTATTTCTAGAAGAGTTCATATAATATTTCGTCCACAGGGTTTTCAAAGCGAGTTGCTTTTCGTGATTGCGAGAAACAAGCATTTTTCTTTCTTAACAAGTTAGAAGCAAAATGGTAGGTGAGATAAATTAGACTCATTTTGGGCTGTATGCTGTAGTGCAAGGATAGGCTTTAGTTTCTTCTAGTCCTCTAAGACACCTTCTGTTTCCATATCGCAGGAAACAAAGCAAGTTTCCAAGCAAGCTGCTTTGTAGAACTGCGAGAAACAAACAGCTTTCTTTCTTAACCAGTTAGAAGAAAAATGGTACATGCGGAAGATTAGACTTCCGATAGCCTGCAGGCTCCAAGGATTGGCGTTGCTTTCTTCGATTCACTTAACACATCTTCTGTTACATTATTACTACTGCACATGGACGTGAAAGAAGGGTTCATATAGTATTTCGTCCCATACCGGTTTCAGAGCAAGTGGCTTAACAGGATTGTGGGGAATAGACATTCAAACGACTTTCTTTCTTAGCTTGTCTACTTAAGCACGGTACAATAAAAATGGTTGGTGCGGTAAAATAGACTCCCGATAGACTGTATAGTCCAGTGCAAGGCTTGGCGTTGGTTTCTTCGATTCCTTTAAGACATCTTCTGTTACAATATTACCTTTGTAGATGGGCCTGAATTTATATCTCAAAAAGAGTTCAATGTAGTATTTCGTCCCACAGGTGTTGAAAAGCAAGTGGTTTTGCAGGATTACGAAAAATAGACAGTTTTCTTCCTTAACAAGTTAGAAGAAAATTCGAACGGGCGGCAAATCAGACTATCAGGCTGCAAACGGTAGTGCAAAGATAGGTGTTTTTTTCTTCGATTCCTCTAAGACACCTTCAGTTACTATATTAATAATTGTAGATGTACCTGAATTTATATTTCAAGAAGAGTTCATATGGTATTTTGTCCCACACGTGTTTCAAACAAGTGGTTTTACATGATTGTGAGGAACAGACTTTCAAACGACTTTTTCTTTCTTAGCTTGTGTATTTAAGCACGTTAGAAGAAAAACAGTTGGTGCAGTAAATTAGACTCGCAATTGGCTGCATACTGCAGTGCAAGGATAGGGGTTGGTGTCTTCGATTCCTCTAAGACCTCTTCCTTTACAATATTACTATTGTAGAAGGAGCTGAATCTGTATTTTTAGAACAGTTCATTCACTATTTCATCCCACAGTGTTTTCAAATCGAGTTGCTTTTCAGGATAGCGAGAAACAAGCATTTTTCTTTCTTAATAAGTTAAAAGAAAATGGTACGTATGATACATTAGACTCCCGATGAGCTGCATACTGCAGTCCAAGGATCGGTGTTGCTTTCTTCTATTACTCTAAGATATCTTCCTTCAAAATACTACTATTGTAGAGGGAGCTGAATTTGTATTTGTAGAAGAGTTCATATAGTGTTTCACACCACACCCGTTTTAAAGCACGTGGCTTTGTGAGATTGCGAGAAACAAACAGATATCTTTTTTAACAAGCTAGAAAAAAAAATGGTAGGTGTGGTAAATTAGACTCCAGATGAGCTGCATACTGCAGTGCAAGGATTCGCGTTGGTTTCTTCAATTCCTCTATCACTATTTGACATGAGACAACAGTTGAATTTTATGATGCTCCCGGTTATGTTTTTATTTTATTGGGGTTTCAATGTAATTGATCCTCAGAGAACGGAAAAAAAGGCTACTCACACCTTATATTCACTACTACGTCTCGGTCCAGAGGAAGGTTGACTCATGTGCTGAGCAAGGCGAGGCAAGGAACTGTGTAGGTCTTTTCTGTAACTATAAGGCTCTAAAACGTTTATATTGCCTTAATAATAATAATAACAATAATAATAATAATAATAATGACATTTATTAAGTGCTTACTATGTGCAAGGCACTACTCTAATCGCCGGGGAGGTTACAAGGTGATCAGGTTGTCCCACAGGGGCTCACAGTCTTAATCCCCATTTTACAGATGAGGTTACTGAGGCACAGAGAAGTGAAGTGACTTGCCCAAAGTCAAACAGCTGACAATTGGCAGAGTCGGGAACCCATGGCCTCTGACTTCCAAGCCCGGGCTCTTTCCACTGAGCCATGCTGCTTCTCAGAATGGTATCCAGTAAGTCGGCAACCAACCTGGGTCGTGTTGGCAATGCTTCTATTGGCATGGTAGATCCCAAAAGCGTATTGTGAATCAGTGTAGATGTTGGTGCTCTTCCCCTTGGCCAGAATGAAGGCCTGGTGGAGGGCCTCTAATTCCGTTGCCTGAGCACTCCATGCCTGGGTAAGGGCCCCGGCCCAGAGGGCAATGGTGTCATTGGTAACTGCCGCTCCCATGTACCTTCGGGCCATAAAAGAAGACCCATCAGTGTAAAGCATTAGGTCAGCATCGTCCAGTGCCATATCTGTCAGGTGGGGTCCCGGCGTGGAACCTTCCTCCACGACCGAATGGCAATCATGTGGGTCAGATCAATCTCCCTCCGGTTCCGGTAGCAGTGAAACCGGATTCAAGACCGAGCAGCGTTTGAGCATCACGTTGTCAGCCACCAGTAGGGTGACTTTGTATCGAGTAACACGCTGGTGGGAAAATGCTTGTGTTCCTTCCTGGAGGAGAAGACTCTCCATCTCATGCGGAGTCTGAATGACAAGGGGATATCCCATGACCAGTTCCCGGTATTTCTCGACCATCAGTGCCGCTGCGGCTACTGCTCGTAAGCAGGAGAACACACCCCTGGCCACGGTATCCAGTTGGGCAGAGTAATAAGCCACCGGTCGCTGTCGATCCCCGAAGCGTTGAGTTAGGACTCCTGAGGCCACCCCTCCTTTGATCATAGACAAAGAAGGCAAACGGTTTTTTATTGTCAGGGATTCCCAAAGCCGGAGGGCTGGACAATAGGCCCTTCAGATGCTCGAAGGCCCGATTTAGATACCCGGTCCACTCTACCGGATCTGGAGCCTCAGATTTCGTGGCCTCAATGAGAGGCTTCACTACTTCCCCGTAGGCAGGGATCCATGGCCTGCAGTATCCTGCGGAGCCCAACAGGGTCCGTACACGTCGTTTAAGTGCGTAGTTTGGATAAGTGGAGCAGGGTCTCTATCTGTTTCAGTCACAGCCGTCGTTCCCCCGGGAACAGCAGGTGGCCCAGGTATTCGACCGCAGGTTGGCAGAATTGAAGCTTTTCCAGAGAAACCTTATGGCCGAGGTCCACTAGCCAGGTTAAAAGCGCTACGGTGTCATTAATACAGGTGACTGTAGTCTGCGAGAGTAGGAGCAAGTCATCCACATACTGGACCAGGGCCGAGGAGCCAGGTTGTCTCAGACCCTCCAGGTCTTGCTTCAACATCTGTGAAAGGAGAGTCGGAGATTCGACGTACACTTGCGGCAAATGGGTCCAGGTCAGGTGTCTCGCCCTCCCCCCACGCAGGTAAAAGGAAAGAGGTACCGGGAAGCCGGGTCCACCGGGATGCTGCAGGAGGCAACGCATAGATATTCTGTGGCGTCGGGTGGGATAGAGATGATGATAGTGGCTGGATTTGGTACAACAGCATGTCGAGGCAGCACGTAGGTATTAATTGCTCTCAGATCTTGGACAAGTCTATATACTGGTTTCCCTTTCTTATCAGGTCGAGGCTTCAGTACCGGGAGACTAGGCGTGTTGTAGGGTAAGATGCAAGGAACCAGAATACCTTGGTTTAAGTAGGAATCAATGAGGGGCTGGAGCCCATCCCTGGCCTCCTTAGGCATCAGGTATTGTTTCACTGATGGCGGTTTCATCTGAGGCTTCACGCTGATGGTAGCTGAAGCGGCTGCGTGGAGGAGACCGACTTCGGTTTTGTCGAGTCCCTACACACTCCTGGGTACTCCTCGAAGTGCGTCTGGTAGGTTTGGTAAGTCTGAATCTAGAGCTGAGCATAGTCTAAGGACTTCGGGGATTTCTAACTGCCACCCTCCTCCAGAGACGCAGCTCAAGACGGCTCAGACCCTGCACATCAGGTCACGGCCTAGGAGGTTAACAGGTGAATGAGGGACGATCAGGAAGGGGTGGGTCAGCGTATGCAGCCCGAGTGAGATCAACAAAGGCTTAGTCCGTTTGACGACCTTAACCTCCCCGATACTCCAACCACGCCTTCCCTCCCAGCCACCTCAGCCCCTTTTAGGTAGGGATGTCAAAACCGACCTAGTGGCCGGCCCCTGTGTCAATTAAACAATCAAACGAATCGTTCCCAATGGTGATAGACACAGAGGTCTCTGTTCCGGACTTGTATCGCACTGGGAGACTGAGGGCCTTGATGGCCAGGGCAGAATTGTCCTCGGGGCTCTCTGCACCCCGTCATTGGTCCTTTTGCTCACGGGACCCTTCGCGAAGCACTTGAGGCAACCCTTGGCAGCGCAGTAGGCACTGGAATTTCATGTGTCTCTATTGTTGGCACGAGAAACACTGGATTTTGCTTTGGTCTCTGGTCCGAGCGACAAACAAGGGGTCCCTCTTTCGTCCTTCGGGCGTTCTTTTCTCTGCTTATTTTCCCATAGTGCACTGGCAGCATCCCTCAGGGCAGTAATGGGTTGAATCCACTCTCAAAGTAATACCTCACTTCCTTTGAAGACTGATTTACATAGGCGGTGGTAATGGTTTTGGCATCGCGCTCATTCTGAGGAGTTTAATTGGACGAATCTTTCTGCCGTTTGAATCAAGCACGTGTAGTACACATCGAGGTGCTCGTCCCACCTCTGTTTAACGTTCATAACCTCGTCCCAATTGAACTGCTCCTAACCCGCTCTCCGGAGCACCTGGAGGGGGCTGTCACGGTCTCCCCTAAATTGTGTCATACCGATCTGATTGTTATAGCCCCAGTTTTTGTCCTGCCTCGGCCAGGCCACGAAGTTCTTGTTGCCCTGGTTCTCCTTTATTAATTTGTCCACTTCGCTGTAAAGCGAATCCCTCTCGTCTGGGGTTAGGAAGGACTGGAGGAGTTCGCCCAGGTCGAACCATGTTGGGTTAAAGTTTCGTATAATGGTTTGGATCTTTTGCGTCACTCCTACCGGGTCCTTCCTCAAGCCCCCATAGCCTTGATTTGTTCCTGCCACAACACCACATCCCTAGGTTTGAAGGGTATGTGAACCAAGGTGACAGCAGCTCTTCCTGCCCCTCCCTGGCCCTGCACCGGGAGTCCGAGGACTACTACTGTTTGTAATGGGGACTCCAGCTTCGGAAGGGAGGGGTTAATGGGTGCTGGGGGCGCCGCGGCGGATGGGACATTTGCATTATTGGGAGGGATAGGGCGAACGTCCTGATCTTTTATCTCCTCCGCTAGGGTAAGGAATTGGGGGATCGCATGGTGGTGTAGTCAGTTTATCGGGTGGTTCTGATAAACCCGCCCACACACACACGTAATCCATCTGCCGGTGTTGATCCGTCAAGAACTTTCATAGATCATGGAGATTTCCCCCTTAACCGTCCACCACTGGGGCCAGAAATACTCGCCCCCAGAACTGTGTTATTTCTGCTGGCAGTCTTGATTTAAGAACACCAGACGATGTTTTAGTCATACCGGTCTGAACGTTGGGTAAGGAGCCCTCATCCCACTTCCATACCACAATGCCCAGTGGGCTCTCTGGTTGAAGGCTGAATTGCCCGCCATCCCCCCTCCCCCCATTATAGCCGTCTGTACTCAAAGCAAACAACGAGTCCAAGGAGCACAAACACAAAAAAAGCTGGAAGGAGTAGAGGCCGCAGGCAGGCCTCAGGATTTCGCGAGGCAAAGGCGTGGGTGGAGAGGCAACACCAAGGAGAATCTAGAAAAGGTGGTGGGCAATAGGTGTAGTTCATATGTGTTCTATTAGGATTTGAAACTTTTACCATTCCTTATTGGCCGTCCACCGGGTCCCATGTCCCGGGGCTCATAAATCTGGGAAAACTTTGATTGGTTTGTTTTCTTTTACTTTCGCCCGAGTCCCGGCAGGGGCCGCCCAACAAATCTCCTTCGGGCAAGCCAGAGCTGAGAACATGGGTCGTGTCTTTCCGGGACTTTCAGTCAACTTTCCCCAAAAGGAGCTACCGTTGGTGTTCTGGCCCACTTACGATAGAGACACATCCAGCGGCCAGACAGTAGCGGAGAGTTCTGGGTGTCTTGACCAGGCACCATACTTTCGCCCGGGGGTCAGTTCATCTCATACATCCGTCCACATGCACATACAGACTTCACAGCACCGCCGACCAGTTCTAGAATCCATGCAAGCACACCTACGTACACACACACCAGCCCAACACCTCTTACTTCGGGGGCTTGTAATTACACAAAGACGGGGAGGCGTGGGGTAGACCGAGAAAGCCTCTGGGCCAACATTGTGTGCAGTTGGTCTTAGTTTAACCTAGGGGAGAGAGAGAGAGATAGAGAGAGAGAGAGACTCTTACCCAGAACGAGTGACCATGTTCACGGGTCTTAACTTCTTGACCTTATCCACGGGTCTCCCGAGTAGCCGACCCTGTCCATGGGTCGATCTGGTCACTCTACGGTACTGGGGATACCGACCGTGGAGCCCAAGACTCCAAACTCGCCTTACAGTCAACCGAACCGATGGGGAGGAGACAGTCTTTCCCAAGGGTGAACTCACCCATGCCAGCGGGGTTTTCCTACTACCTACGACCCAACCCGTGGTTCGCTGGACTTGCTGGCGAGTCCCTTCTTGGTCGCCAAATTGGTGGACCCAAATTTGTCCAGCTCGCTCTGCCGGTGCAAAGGAACGAGTGTTGAGGCAGTCAGCGTCAGCTTTGCAAAGGGTCAGAGCTCCTAGGAGCAATGACCCGTTTATTTCCCTCATGGGGTTTATAAGGATTTAGTGAAGTTCAGGGGAGGAGACAGAGTTCGCTGGAGGAACATGTTCTCATAGATTGCTTTGTAGGACGCATCAATGGGTGATTGGTTCTCTGTGGGCGGGGAAGTGGAGGGTTGTCGGGTCGTCGCCTGGGGTTTTCTGGGTCCCAAGAGCCAATCTGGGCTCAGGGTGAGGCTTCGGCCCTAATAAAGAGCGGTGGGTCCGACTCCTTGGTCCTAGGGTTAGGGTTAGGACTAGGGTTAGGGTCGTGAACAACAAACCCCACATGCACACTTCCTTCCTCCGATCCTATCCTTCTCACTGTACCTCTATCTCTGCCTGTCTCTCTCGCCACCGACCGATCACCTATGGCCTGGAATGTCCTCCCTCCTCAACTCCAACAGACAATTAACTCTCCTCTCCTCATTCAGTCTTATTGAAGGCACATCTCCTCCAAAACGAGGACCTGCCCTGCCCTTTATATTCATCCCTATGACCCTGTGGACCATTCCCTTCTCCTCGATATGTATCCAACCTTAGCTTCACTGATTCTGTTTTATCTCTCTGGCCGCTTATTCTCATTCTTATTCTTTCGCTTATTCTTTCGCGGCCTCCTCCTCCCCCTCCCCTCCCCTAATTGTTGAGGGGTCTCTCAAGGTTCAGCTCTAGGGGGCAAGGGCTAGTGTTAGAGATGGAGTAGAGTCGGTGTCCTTGGGCAGTCTGGTCAATCATATTTATTGAGCACTTACTGTGTGCCGAGAGCTGAACTAAGCACTTGGGACAATACAATATAATAAAATAAAAGACACATTCCCTGCCCAGCCAGAGCCCTGGGCCTCAGTTTCCTCATCTGTCAAATGGGGATTCAATCCCTGTTCTCCCTCCTACTTGGACTGTGAGCCCCATGTGGGCCAGGGACTGGGTCTAGACTTGTCATCTGGTATCGACCCCAAACCTTGGCACAGTGCTGGGCACACTGTAAGTGCTGAACAGAGACTACCATTATTATTAGTAATGTCATTATTGAGAATTACCATCCACCAGAAACATCAGCTAGAGCTAGCAGTAGTATTCGGGTTAGTGTTAGTTTTATCGTTAAGGGTATGGTTAAAGCTAGGAAAAGGGTTAGGATTAGGGATAGGGTTAAACCTGGGATTTGGCTTAGGGTTAGGGTTAGCATTAGGGCTAGAGTTAGGGCAAGGCCTACGGCTTGTTTTGAGAAAACTCGTATAATTGGGGTTACGGTTGGGTTTTGGCTTATGGTAAGGGTTAGTGCTATGGTTAGGATTCACAGTTGGGCTAGGGCTAGGGTTAGGGATAGGGTTAACATTAGGTCTAAGTTTGGGCTTCGGGTTACAGTTAGGGCTAGAGATAGTTTTAAGGTTAGGGTTATGATTAGTAGTAGACTTAAGGCTAGGCCTAAGGCTAGGGTAATGGTTAGGGTTAGGGCTAGGACTAGGGGTAGCTTTAGGAAAAGGTGTAGAGATAGGGTTAGGGTTGAGGTTTGGCTTATGATGCAGTTTAGTGGTCTAGTTAGGGTCAGCAATCGGATTAGGGCTAGGGTTAAGGAGATGGTTAGCAATGGGTCTAGGTTTGGGCTCAGCGTTAGAGTTAAGTGAGGAGGTTACAGCCGGGGCAATGGTTAGTGTTGGGTTTATGCTCAGACTTATTTTTAGTGTTAGGGCTAGTGCCAGGGCACTGGCTCAAGTTAGAACCATTGGGGTAGACTTAGCATTAAGGTTGGTGTTACAGGGCTGAGCTAGGGTTAGGGTTATGGATAGGATTGGGATTAGTGTTGGGGTAAGTGTGAGGGCTAGGGCTAGCAGGAGTGTTAGGGCTAATGTTAGTTTTATGGTTAAGGCTATGGCTAAGGCTAGGGCAAGGGTTAGGGCTAGGGTAAGACCTGGGGTTAGAGTAATGGTTAGGGTTAGGGCTATGCCTGGGGCTTGTTTTAGGATTAGGTGTTGAGATAGGGTTAAGGTTGGAGTTTGGCTTATGTTAAGGTTTAGTGTTATTAACCATAACACTGGATTAGCCAGTTGGTTAGGCTAGGGGCAAGGTTAGGGGTAGCGTTAGGGCTATGTTTTGGCCTAGGGTTAGGGTTTGGTTTAAGGTTAGTGGTAAGACTAGTGCTAGGGAAAGGGTTAGGGCTAGGGATAGATTTAAATTTAGTGGTTTGATTAGTAGTAGACTTAAGGCTAGGCCTTAAACTAGGATAATGGTTAGGGTTAGAGCTAGGACTGTGGCTTGCTTTAAGATAAGGTGCAGGGATAGGGTTAGGGTTGAGGTGAGGTTTAGGGTTATGGTTTATGGTGAGGTTTAGTGTTATGGTTAGAGTTAGCAGTTGGGCTCGGGCTAAGTTTGGGCAGAGGGTTAGCATTAGGTCTAGGCTTGGGCCTAGGATTAGGGTTATGATTTGGGTTAGAGGTCGGGTTAATGTTACGGTTAGATAAACGCTTAGAATTAATGATAGCCTTAGGGCTAGGGCCAGGGAAATGGCAAGCGTTAGAGATAAGGGTGAAGTTAATGTTAAGTTTGGGGTAAGGGCTGAGCTAGGATTGGGTTATGGATAGGATTGGGGTTAAGGTTAGGGCTGGCGTTAGGGCTAAGCAATAGTGTTTGAGCTAGTGTTAGTTTTATGGTTAGGTTTATGGCTAGTGCTGGGGTTAGCGTTAGGAATAGTGTTAGGGTTAGGCCTGGGGCAAGGGTTAAGGTTACTGTTAGGGCTAGGTTTAAGACTTTTTTTAGCATTAGGTGTAGAGATCGGATTAGAGTTGGTGTTTGGATGACGGTAAGGTTTAGAAGCAGCATGGCTCAGTGGAAAGACCCCAGGCACGGGCTTGGGAGTCAGAGATCATGGGTTCTAATCCCTGCTCTGCCATTTGTCAGCTTTGTGACTTTGGGCAAGTCAATTCACTTCTCTTTGCCTCAGTTAATCTCATCTGTACAATGGGGATTAAGACTGTGAGCCCCATATGGGACAACCTGATTACCTTGCATCCCTCACTAGCGCTTTGAACAGTGCTTCGCATGTAGTAAGCACTTAACAAATGCCATAATTTTATTTATTTATTCATTTTTAGTTAAGATTAGCAGTTGGGCAAGGGCTAGGGGTAGGGGCAGGGTTAGCGTCAGATCTAGGTTTGGGTCTAGGGTTAGGGTCAAGGTTAGGATTAGGGTTAGTATTAGGTATACAGTTAGCTTTATTGTTGGCATTAGGGCTAGGTTTTGGCCTAGGGATAGAGTTTGGTTGAGGGTTAGGGGTAGTATTAGAGTTAGGGTAAAGGCTGGGGATAGTTTCAAGGGTAGTGTTTGATTAGGAAGTAGACTTAAAGCTAGGCCTTAGGCTAGGGTAATGGATAGTTTTAGGGCTAGGTCTAGGGCTAGCTTTACGATAACGTGTAGAGATAAGGTTAGGATTGAGGTTTGGCTTATGGTGAGTTTTAGTGTCATGGTTAGGGTTGGCAATTTGGACTAGGGCTCGGTTTAGGGAGAGGGTTAGCGATAGGGCTCGGTTTAGGGAGAGGGTTAGTGATAGGTCTGGGTTTGGGCCTAGGGTTTGGGTTTGGGCTAGGAATAGTTTTAAGGTTAGCTTTATGATTGTAGTAGACTGAAGGCGAGGCCTAAGGCTAGGGTAATGGTTAGGGATAGGGTTAGGATTAGGTATATGGTTGGGTTTAATGTTAGCATTCGGGCTGGGGCCAGGGCAATGGCTAGCATTAGAGCTAAGGGTAGAGTTAGTGTTAAGGTTGGGTTTAGGAATGAGATAGGATTAGGGTTATGGATAAGACTGGGCTTAGGGTTAGGGCTAGGATTAGTGTTAAGGGTAAGGCTAGCAGTAGTGTTAGGGCTACTGTTAGTTTTACGGTTATGTTTATGGCTAGGGATAGGGTTAGGGTTAGGGCTAGGGATAGTGTTAGGGTTAGGCCTGGAGCTAGGGTAATGTTAAGAGTTAGGGTTAGGTTTAGGGACAGGGATAGTGTTAAGGTTAGGCCTGGGGTTAGCATTATGGTTAGGGTTAGGGCTGGGGCTAGGGCTTTAGGTGTAGAGATAAGTTTAGGGTTGGGTTTTGGCTTCTGGTAAGGCTTAGTCTTATGGTTAGGATTAGGGAAAGAGTTTGGGATACGGTTAGCATTAGACCTAGGTTGGGCCTAGGGTTAGGTTTTTGGTAGGGTTAGGGTTAGGATTAGAGCTAGAGTTAGTGTTAGGGTTAGGACTAGGAAAGGTGTTAAGGTTAGTGTTATGATTAGTAGTAGACTGAAGGTTAGGCCTAAGACTTGGTAATGGTTAGGATTCGAGCTAGGTATAGGGCTGGCTTTAGGATAAAGTGTAATGATAGGGTTAGGGTTGAGGTTTGGTTTATGGTGAGGTTTAGTGGCTGGGGCCAGGGTTAGGGAGAGGGTTAGCTTTAGCTCTAGGTTTGGGCCTAGGGTTAGGGTTAAGATTAGGGTTAGAGCTAGGGTTAGGGTTAGGGTTAAGTATACAGTTAGCCTTATTGTTAGCATTAGAATTAAGGCCAGGGCAATGGCTAGCGTTAGAGATAAGGGTAGAGTTAACGTTAAGGTTGGGGTTAAGACTGAGTTAGGGTTAGGGTTGTGGATAGGACTGAGGTTAGTGAAAGGATTAGTGATGAGGGGGGTTAGTGAAAGGATTAGGTTTAGGTCTAGGTTTGGGCCTAGGGTTAGGGTCAAAGTAAGAGTTATAGCTAGGTTTACAATTAGGTTTAGGTATACAGTTCACCCTATTGTTAGCGTTAGGGCTAGGGCTAGGGCAGTGGCTGGCGCTAGAGATAAGGGTAGAGTTAATGTTAAGGTTGGGGTTAGAGCTGAGCTAGGATTAGGGTTATGGATAGGATTGGGGTTTGGATTTGGGCTGGGGTGAGTGTTAGGGCTTAGAGCTAGCAGTAGTGTTAGGGCTAGTGTTAGAGTTATGGTTAAATTCACGGCTAGTGCTAGGGCTAGGCTTAGGGATAATGTCAGTATTAGGACCAGGGTAATGGCTAGCGTTAGAGAAAGGGGTAGACTTAGTGTTTAGGATGGGGTTAGGGATTAGCAAGGTTTAGGGGTATGGGTAGGATTGGGGTTAGGGTTGGGGTTAGTGTTAGGGTTAGGCCTAGCAGACGTATTAGGGCTGGTGATAGTTTTATGATTAAGGTCACGACTAGGGCTAGGGCCAGGGTTAGGGTTAGGTTTAGAGCTAGGGCTAGGGTTTGAGTTAGGGCTAGGAATGGTGTTAAGGTTAGTGTTTTGATTAGTAGTAGATTTAATGTGAGGCCTTAGGCGAGGGTAATGGTTAGGGTTAGGGCTAGGCCTAGGGCTAGCTTTAGGAAAAGGTGTAGAGATAGGGTTGTGGATGAGGTTTGGCTTATGATGCAGTTACAGTAAGGGTTAGCAATTTGTCTAGGGCTAGGGCTAGAGTTAATGGGTCTCGGTTTGGGCATAGGGTTAGAATTAAATCTAGGGTTAGAGTTGGACTTACAGTTAGAGCTTAGCATAAGGCTAGGCTTATTGCTAGGCATTAGGGCAAGGTCCAGAGCAACTGCTAGCACTAGAGTTAGGGGTAGAGTTAGCATTTGAGGAAGGTGTCAGGGCTGAGTTAGGGTTAGGGTTATGGATAGGATTAGATTTACGATTAGGGTTGGGGTTAGTGTTGGGGCTAGAGCTAGCAGTAGTGTTAGTGCTAGTGTTAGGTTTATGGTTAAGTGTATGGCTAGGGCCAGGGCTAGGATCCGGTTAGGGTGAGGGATATGGTTAGGGATAGGGATAGGCCTGGGGCTAGGGTGATGGTTAGGGTTAAGGGCTAGGCCTAGGGCTTTTTTAGCATTAAGTGTAGAGATAGGTTTAGGACTGGTGTTTAGGGTGGTGCTGATGGTAAGGCTTAGTATTATGGTTAAGATCAGCAGTTGGACTAGAGCAAGGGGTAGGAATAGGGTTAGCCTTAGGACTAGGTTTAGGAATGCGTTTTGGGTTAGGGTTAGGGTTCAGGTCAGGGCTACGGATTGTTTGAAGGTTAGCGTTATGATTAATACTAGACTTAAGGCTAGGCCCAAGGCTGCGGTAATGGTTAGGGTTAGGACTAAACTTGGGGCTAGCTTTAGAATAAGCTATTGAAATAGGGCTAGGGTTGAAGTTAGGCTTATGCTGAGGTTCAGTGTTACGGTCAGGGTTACATAGCGGGCTGGGGGTAAGGTGCAGGAGATTGTGATTGTTCTAGGTTTGGGCCTAGTGTCAGGTTCAAGGTTAGGGTTAGAGGAAGGGTTAGGGTTAGGTATACGGTTAGGATTACTGTTAGCCTAAGGACTAAGGTCAGGGCAAAGGTTAGTGTAAGCGATAGGAGTAGAGTTAGTGTTAAGGCAGGTTAGGTCTGAGCTATGGTTAGGGTTATGGATACCTACGCATCAGGCACCCTCGGCTTCAAGGCTCTCCATCACCTCGCCCCCTCCTACCTCACCTCCCGTCTCTCCTTCTACAGCCCAGCCTGCACCCTCTGCTCCTCTGCCGCTAATCTCCTCACCGTGCCTCGTTCTCGCCTGTCCCGCCGTCGACCCCCGGCCCACGTCATCCCACTGCCCTGGAATGCCCTCCCTCCCCACATCCGCCAACCTAGCTCTCTTCCTCCTTTCAAGGCCCTACTGAGAGCTCACCTCCTTCAGGAGGCCTTCCAAGACTGAGCCCCCTCCTTCCTCTCCCCTTCCTCCTCCTCCCCATCCCCCCGCCTTACCTCTTTCCCTTCCCCACAGCATCTGTATATATGTATATATGTTTATACATATTTATTAGTCTATTTATTTATTTTACTTGTACATATCGATTCTATTTATTTTATTTTGTTAATATGCTTTGTTTTGTTCTCTGTCTCCTCCTTCTAGACTGTGAGCCCACTGTTGGGTAGGGACCGTCTCTATATGTTGCCAACTTGTACTTCCCAAGTGATTAGTACAGTGCTCTGCACACAGTAAGCACTCAATAAATACGATTGATTAATTGATTGATTGATTATGGATAGCACTGGTTTTAGGGTTAGGGTAAAGGTTTGTGTTAGGGCTAGGATGAGCAGTAGTGTTAGTTTTATTGTTAAGTTTATGGTTAGAGTTAGGGTTATATATAGGGCTATTGTTAGGCTTGAGTCTAGGGTGATGTCTAGGTTTAGGGCTAGATCTAGGTCTAGGTTTGGGTCTAGCGTTAAGGTTTGGGTTAGGGTTGGGGTTCAGGTTTAGGCTATAGATAATTTTAAGGTCAGTGTTGTGATTGGTATTAGACTGAAGGCTAGCCCTTAGGGTAGGGTACTAGGATCAGGGCTAGTCCTAGGTCTAGCTTTAGGACTAGGGTTAGAGATAGGGATACGGGTTGAGGTTTGGCTTAAGGTGGGCAATGTCTAGGTTTAGGGCTAGGTCTAGGACTAGGTATGGGTCTAGGGTTAAGGTTTGGGTTAGGGTTGGGGTTGGGGTTGGGGTTAAGGATAGTTTTAAGGTTAATCTTATGATTAGTAGTATACTGAAGGCTAGGCCAAACGCTAGGGTAATGTTTAAGGTTAAGGCTAGTCCTAGGTCTAGCTTTAGGAAAACATATAGAGATTAGGTTAGGGTTGAGGTTTAGCTTCTGATATCGTTTAGCGTTATGGTTAGGGTTAAAAATCGGACTGAGGCTAGGGTTAGGGAGAGGTTTAGTAATGGATCTAGGTTTGGGCCTAGGGTTAGAGTTAAGTGGAGGGTTAGAGCTAGATTTATGGTTAGGCCTAGGTATAAGGTTGGAATTATTGTTAACATTAGGGCTAGGGCCAGGGCAATGGCTAGCGTTAGAGATAGGGGTAGAGGTAACATTAAGGTTTGGGTTAGGGCTGCCTTAGTGTTAGGTTTATGGATAGGATTGGATCTAGGATTAGTGTTGGGGTTAGTGTTAGGGCTAGGGCCCAGTGTTAGTGTTAGATTTATGATTAAGGGTATGGCTAGGGCCAAGGCTGGGGCTGGGGTCAGGATTAGGGTTAGGATTTGTCCTGGGGCTAGGGTAACGGTTGGGATTAGGGTTAGGGCTCAGCCCAGGGCATGTTTTAGGATTAGGTAAAGAGATAGGGTTAGGGTTGGGGTTTGGTTTATCTTAAGGTTTATTGTTCTGGTTAGGATTAGCCGTTAGACTTGGGCTAGGGCAAGGATGGGGTTAGTGTCAGGTTTTGGTTGGGCCCAGGGTTAGGTTTTGGGTCAGATTAGGGTTAGGATTAGATCTAGGTTACAGTTATGGTTAGGACTAGGGCAAGGGTTAGAATGAAGGTTAGGACTAGGCCTGGGGCTTCTTTTAGGATTTGGTGTAGAGATAGGGTTAAGGTTGGATTGGCTTTTGGTAAGGTTTAGTGTTATTTTTAGGATTAGCAGTTGGGGTAGGGCTAAGGTGTATAGCTAATGTTAGGTTGAGGTTTGGCTTTTGGTGAGGCTTAGTGTTATGTTTAAGGTTAGCAATTGGATTGGGGCTAGGGTTAGGGAGAGGGTTAGCCTTAGGTCTAGGTTTGGCCCTAGGGTTACGGTCAAGGTAAGGGTTGGAACTAGGGTTAGCGTTAGGTATATGGTCAGCCTTATTGTTAGCATTAGGGCCAGAGCTAAGGCAGTGGCTAGCATTGGAGATAATGGTAGAGTGAAGGTTAAGGTTGGGGTTAGGGCTGAGCTAGGATCGGGGTTATGGATAGCACTGAGTTTAGGGTTATTGAGAGGGTTGGGTTTAATTGTAGGCTTGGGCCTAGGTTTTGGGTCAAGGTTAGGGTTAGAGTTAGGTTTACGGTCAGGTTTAGGTATATGGTTAGCCTTATTGTTAGCGTTAGTGCTAGGGGTAGGACAGTGGGTAGCGTTAGAGATTAAGGTGGAGTTAATGTTTAGATTGGAGATAGGGCTGAGCTAGGATTAGGGTCAAGGGTAGGACTGGGGTTAGGATTTGGGCTGGAGTTAGTGTTAAGGCTTAGAACTAGCGGTAGTGTTAGGGCTAGTGTTAGTTTTATGGTGAAAGGTATGGCTAGGGCTAGGCCTAGTATCAGGGTTAGGGCTCGGGCTAGAGTAGGGTTAAGTCTGAGGCTAGGGTGATGGCTAGGGTTAGGACTAGGTCTAGGGCTTTTTGTAGCAGTAAGTGAAGAGCTAGTGTTAGGGCTGGTGTTTGGCTGAGATAAGGTTTAGTTTTACGGTTAGGATTAGCATTTGGGCTTGGACTAATGGTAGGGAAAGGGTTAGCATTTGGTCTGGGTTTGGGACTACGTTTTTTGTTAGGGTTAGGGGTAGGGATTATTTCAAAGTTAGCATTATGATTAATACTAGACTTAAGGCTAGGGTAATGGTTAGGGTTAGGGCTAAACCTAGGGTTAGCTTTAGAATAAGGTGTTGATATAGGGCTAAGGTTGAAGTTTGGCTTATTTTGAGATTTAGTGTTATGGTTAGGGCTAGGGCTAGGGTTAGGGAGATCGTGTTAGTTCTAGGTTTGGGCCTAGGTTTAGGGTCAAGATTAGGGTTAGAGGTAGGGCCAGGGTTAGGTATACAGTTTTGCTTACTGTTAGCGTTAGGGCTAAGGCCAGGGCAAAGGTTAGCATTAGAGATAGGAGTTGAGTTAGTGTTAAGGTAGGTTAGATTTGAGCTACAGTTTAGATTATGGATAGCACTGGGTTATGGTTAGGGCTAGGGTGAGCAGTAGTGTTAGGGCTAGGGTGAGCAGTAGTGTTAGTTTTATGGTTTAGTTAATGGGTAGTGTTAGGGTTATAGATAGGGTTATTGTTAGGCTTGGGCCTAAGGTGATTGCTATGTTTAGAGCTAGGTCTAGGTCTAGGTTTAGGTCAAGAGTTAAAGTTGGGATTCGGATTTGGGCTAAGGATAGTTTTAAGGTCAGTGTTATGATTAGTAGTAGACTGAAGGCTAGGCCTAAGGCCAGGGTCATGTTTAGGGTCAGGGTTAGTCCTAGGGTTAACTTTAGGAAATGCTGTAGAAATAAGGTTAGGGTTGAGGTTTGGCTTATGATGTAGTTTAGTTTTATGGTTAGGGTTAGCAATCAGACCAGGGCTAAAGTTAGGGAGAGGGTTAGTGATGGGTCCAGGTTTGGGTCTAGGGTTAGACTTAAGTGGAGGGTTGGAGTTATGGTTAGGCCTAGGTACAAGATTGGATTTATCATTAGCGTTAGGGCTAGGGCCAGGGCAATGGTAGCATTAGCGATGGGGGTAGAGTTAGTGTAAGGTTTGGGTTAGGTCTGATTTAAGGTTAGGTTTGTAGATAGGATTGGGTTTAGGATTAGGGCTGGGGCTAGGGCCGGCAGTATTGTTAGTGCTAGTGTTAGATTTATAGTTAAGGGTATGGCCAAGGCTAGGGCTAGGGTCAGGGATAGGGTTAGGATTGGGCCTGGGGCTAGGGTTATTGTTGGGGTTAGGGTTAGGGCTCAGCCTAGGGCTTGTTTTAGGGTTAGATAGAGAGGTAAGGTTAGTGTTGGGGTTTGTCTTATCTTAAGGTTTAGCGTTATGGCTAGGATTAGCAGTTGGATTCGGGCTAGGGTTAAGGATAGGGTTAGTGTTAGGTCTCGGTTGGTCCTAGGGTTGAGTTTTTAGGTGAGGGTTAAGGTTAGGATTAGAGCTAGGTTAGGGTTATGGTTAGGGCTAGGGCTAGGGCAAGGGTTAAGATTAGGATCAGAATAGGCCAGGGACTTCTTTTTGGATTTGGTGTAGAGATAGTGTTAGGATTGGGTTTCAGTTGTTCGTAAGGTTTAGTGTTTTGGTTAGGTTTAGCAGTTGGATTAAGCATAGGGGTAGTGATAGGGTTAGCGTTAGGTCTCGGTTTGGGCCTCGGGTTAAGGTTTGGGTTAAGGTTAGAGTTCGGGTTTGGGGTAAGGGTAGTTTATAGGTTAGTGTTATGATTAGTGGTATACTGAAGGAGGCTAGGCCTAAGGCTAGGGAAAGGGTTAGGGTTACGACTAGTCATAACACAGAGAAGCAGCGTGGCTCAGTGGAAAGAGAACGGGTTTAGGAGTCAGAGGTCATGGGTCCTAATCCCGACGCTGCTACTTGTCAGCTGTGTGATTTAAGGCAAGTCACTTAACTTCTCTGGGCCTCAGTTACCTCATCTGCAAAATGGGGATTAAGATTGTGAGCCCTACGTGGGACAACCTGATTACCTTGTATCCCCCCCAGCGCTTAGAACAGTGCTTGGCACACAAAACGCGCTTAACAAATACCATCGTTATTATTATTATTATTAGCTTTAAGGATAAGGTATAGAGCTAGTGTTAGTATTGTGTTTTGGCTTCTGATGAGCCTTAGTGTTACATTTAGGGTTAGCAATTGGATTGGGGCTAGGGTTAGGGAGAGGGTTAGCGCTAGGTCTAGGTTTGGGCCTAGGGTTTGGGTCAAGGTTGGGATTAGAGCTAGGGTTAGGGTTAGGTATATGGTTAGCGTTATTGTTAGCGTTAGGGCCAGGGCTAGGGTAGTGGTTAGTGTAGATAAAGGTGGATTGAATGTGAAGGTTGGGGTTAGGGTTGAGCTAGGATTAGGGTTATGGATAGGACTGGGGTTAGGCTTATTGAGAGGGTTGTGTTTAGGTCTAGGTTTGGCCTTAGCTTTAGGGTCAAGGTTAGAGCTTGGTTTACCTTTACCACAGTGTTTAGCACAGTTCTGGGCACATAGTAAGTGCATGACACCTGCCATCATTATAATTAGAAGAAGAAAATGGTGAAAGCTTTAATTTTCAGTACAAATAAATAAAATTGCAGATATGTACATAAGTGCTGTGGGGCTGGGAGGTGGAAGAGCAAAGGGATTACGTCAGGACGATGCAGAAGGGAGTGGGATATGAGGAAAAGTGGGGCCTAGTCTGGAAAGAACCTCTTGGAGGAGATGTGCCTTCAATAAGGCTTTGAAGTGGGGAAGAGTGGTTGTCTGTCGGATTAGAGGAGGAAGGGCGATTGAGGCCAGAGGCAGGACATGGGCTAGGGGCCGGCAGCAAGGCAGGCAAGAGTGGGGCACAATGAAAACGTTAACACTAAAGAAGCGAAATATGCGGGCTGGGCTGTAGAAAGAGAGAAACGAGGTGAAGTAGGAGGGTTCAAGGTGGTGGAGTGTTTTAAAGTCAATGGTGAGGAGTTTTTGTTTGATACAGAGGTGGATGGGCAACCACTGGAGCGTTTTGAGGAATGAGGTTACATGTCCAGAACGTTTTTAAAGAAAAATGACCCAGGCAGCAGCATGAAGTATGAACTGGAGTGGGGAGAGACAGGAAGTTGGGAGGTCAGCAAGGATGCTGACGCAGTAATCTAGGTGAGATAGGATGAGTGGTTATATTAATGTGGTGGTAGTTTGGATGGAGAGGAAAGGTCAGATTTTAGTGAATTTTAGTGAATGAGTTCTCTAAGTGGAGTGAGTGGAGATTGCGAATAGAAGGAGGCCCAGAACAGAACCCTGAGGGACTCCTACAGTTAGGGGGTGGGAGTAAGAGGAGGAGCCTGCAAAGGAGAATGAGAATGAATGGCTACGGAGATAAACCCTGGGTTAGATATCAGAATATTAGTCTGGACTCAGTCCATGTCCCACATAGTGATTGGTCTTAATCTCTATTTTACAGATGAGGTAACTGAGACCCACAGAAATAAACTGATTTGCCCAAGGTCACAGCAGAGCTGGGATTAGAAAACCCAGGTCCTTCTTATTTACAAGCCCGGACTCTTTCCACTAGGCCACGCTGCTTCTCTCCTCTCTGCAGTCTCAAATTTCCTCCTGCTTTCAGACATCTCTATCTAGGTGCCCAACAATCACCTTCAGCTCAAACATGTACTAAACAACACTCCTCATCTCCCTTCCCAAATATTCTCCTCCACTCAACGTTCCCATCACAGATGACAATACCACCATCCTTACAATCTCTTAAACCCAAAACATTGTCATTGACTTAATCAATCAATCAATCAATCAATGGTATTTAATGGACATTTTCTGTGTGCACTTGGGAGAGTAAAATAGAGGGTGTAGATTCAATCCCTGCACTCTAGAGATTTGTAGTCTATCGGGGGAGACAGCCAATGAAAGACAAACTACCCAAAAGGTTAATTCCCCTCAGGTTTAATCAAACCTTGCTTAATGTGAATGTTTAATGTGTGCAGAACACTACGTAAAGCACTGCTCTCAACCCTACCCTTTCTACTCAGTTAGACTCACTCGCTCCCTTTTCCCTTCGCCTCTCTCGTACCACTAACCCACAGCCCTGGATCACTGCCACTGTCCACCTCCTTCGCTCTTATGCTCGAGCTGCCGAACGCTGCTGGCGAAAGCCTAAACACCATGCCAACCTCGTTCACTTCAAGTTTATCCTTTCCTGCCTTAACTCAGCCCTCTCCTCTGCCAGACAAAACTATTTTTCCTCCTTTATTGACACCCATGCCCATCATCCCCGCCAGCTCTTCCGTACATTCAACTCCCTTCTCAGGCCCCCGGTTCCTCCACCTCCTCCTTCCCTAACCCCCAAAGATCTGGCCTCCTACTTCATTAACAAAATTAAATCCATCAGGTCCGACCTCCCCAAAGTCACTCCCCCCACTTCTCCAACCCCCCGGCTCTCAACACTCTCTGCTACACTCCCATCCTTCCCAGCAGTATCCTCAGAGGAGCTCTCCTTCCTCCTCTCAAGTGCTACTCCGGCCACCTGTGCTTCTGACCCCATTCCCTCTCATCTCATGAAATCTCTCGCTCCATCCCTTCTCCCCTCCTTAACTTCCATCTTCAACCGCTCACTCTCCACTGGTTCCTTTCCCTCTGCCTTGAAACATGCCCATGTCTCTTCCATCCTAAAAAATACCCTCTCATGACCCCACCTCACCTTCTAGTTATCGCCCCATATCCCTGCTACCATTCCTTTCCAAACTCCGTGAACGAGTTCTCTACACGCGCTGCCTCGAATTCCTCAACACCAACTCTCTCCTCGACCCCCTCCAGTCTGGCTTCCGTCCCCTAAATTCCACGGAAACCGCCCTCTCAAAGGTCACCAATGGACTCCTGCTTGCCAAATCCAACGGCTCCTACTCTATCCTAATCCTCCTCGACCTCTTAGCTGCCATCGACACTGCGGACCACCACCTTCTCCTCAACACGCTATCCGACCTTGGCTTCACAGACTCCGTCCTCTCCTGGTTCTCCTCTTATCTCTCCGGTCGTTCATTCTCAGTCTCTTTTGCAGGCTCCTCCTCCCCGTCCCATTCCCTTACTGTGGGAGTTCCCCACGGTTCAGTGCTTGGTCCCCTTCTGTTCTCGATCTACACTCACGCCCTTGGTGACCTCATTCGCTCCCACGGCTTCAACTATCATCTCTACGCTGATGACACCCAGATCTACATCTCTGCCCCCGCTCTCTCCCCCTCCCTCCAGGCTCGCATCTCCTCCTGCCTTCAGGACATCTCCATCTGGATGTCTGCCCGCCACCTCAAACTCAACATGTCCAAGACTGAACTCCTTGTCTTCCCTCCCAAACCCTGCCCTCTCCCTGACTTTCCCATCTCTGTTGACGGCACTACCATCCTTCCCGTCTCACAAGCCCGCAACCTTGGTGTCATCCTCGACTCCGCTCTCTCACTCACCCCTCACATCCAAGCCGTCACCATAACCTGCCGGTCTCAGCTCCGCAACGTTGACAAGATCTGCCCTTTCCTCTCCGTCCAAACTGCTACCCTGCTCATTCAATCTCTCATCCTATCCTGTCTGGACTACTGCATCAGCCTGCTCCCTGATCTCCCATCCTCGTGTCTCTCCCCACTTCAATCCATACTTCATGCTGTTGCCCGGATTGTCTTTGTCCAGAAACGCTCTGGGCATGTTACTCCCCTCCTCAAAAATCTCCAGTGACTACCAATCAATCTGTGCATCAGCCAGAAACTCCTCACCCTTGGCTTCAAGGCGCTCCATCAGCTCGCCCCCACCTACCTCACCTCCCTTCTCTCCTTCTACAACCCACCCCGCACTCCGGCATTCCAGGCCCGGGGGATGACGTGGGCCGGGGGTCGATGGCTGGACAGGCGAGAACGAGGCACTCCACTCCTCTGCCGCTAATCTCCTCACCGTGCCTCGTTCTCGCCTGTTCCGCCATCGACCCCCGGCCCACGTCATCCCCCGGGCCTGGAATGCCCTCCCTCTGCCCATCCACCAAGCTAGCTCTCTTCCTCCCTTCAAGGCCCTACTGAGAGGTCACCTCCTCCAGGAGGCCTTCCCAGATTGAGCCCCTTCCTTCCTCTCCCCCTCGTCCCCCTCTCCATCCCCCCATCTTACCTCCTTCCCTTCCCCACAGCACCTGTATATATGTATAGAGGTTTGTACATATTTATTACTCTATTTATTTATTTATTTATCTTACTTGTAAATATCTATTCTATTATTTTATTTTGTTAGTATGTTTGGTTTTGTTCTCTGTCTCCCCCTTCTAGACTGTGAGCCCGCTGTTGGGTAGGGACTGTCTCTATGTGTTGCCGACTTGTACTTCCCAAGCGCTTAGTACAGTGCTCTGCACACAGTAAGCGCTCAATAAATACGATTGATTGATTGAGAGGGTACAGTACAATAGAGTTGGTAGACACATTGCCTACTCAATAGGGGCTTACAGTCTAGAAAGTTTACCTACTTCCTCTGTCTCATTCTGGTCTTTATCCTTGATAACCTCATGGTCAGCCAAAAACTCCTCACCCTCGGCTTCAAGGCTCTCCGTCACCTCGCCCCCTCCTACCACACCTCCCTTCTCTCTTATTACAGCCCAGCCTGCACCCTCCGCTCCTCTACCGCTAATCTTCTCACCGTGCCTCGCTCTCGCCTGTCCCACCGTCGACCCCCGGCAAACGTCATCCCCCTGGCCTGGAATGCCCTCCCTCCGCACATCCACCAAGCGAGCTCTCTTACTCCCTTCAAGGCCCTACTGAGAGCTCACCTCCTCCAGTAGGCCTTCCCAGACTGAGCCACCTCCTTCCCCTCCCCCTCCTACCCCTCTCCATCCCCCCCGCCTTACCTCCTTCCCCACCCCACAACACCTGTATATATGTATATCTGTTTGTATGTATTTATTACTCTATTTATTTGATTTGTACGTATTTATTCTAGTTATTTTGTTTTGTTAATATGTTTTGCTTTGTTCTCTGTCTCCCCCTTCTAGACTGTGAGCCCACTGTTGGGTAGGGACCGTCTCTATATGTTGCTAAATTGTACTTCCAAAGAGCTTAGTACAGTGCTCTGCACACAGTAAGTGCTGAATAAATACGATTAAATGAATGAATGAATAATTGGTATTACATCCCAGCCTACACACAGCTCCTTTACTGCAAACCTCATCACTCTACCACACCGCCGCTTACTTTGCCGCTGAACTCTTGCCGATGTCCTACCTGGATCGAGGGAGGAGGAGGGCCAAGACTAGGAGGAGGAGGAGGAGGAGACCTAGATGAACGAGGAAGGCAAGTACCGGATGGAGGTCCCAGGAGAGCCACGATCTGGCCGAGGACGAAGGCCAGGGGTAGGCGGAGTAGGAGGACCAGTGTTTGGTGGAGGAGGATTACCAGTACCAGGAAGAGTTTGAGGGCCAAGAAAAGAAAGAGAAGGACGGCCAACACCAAGAGAAGGAGGAAGAGCAGGATCAGGCTGAGGAAGAGGGCCAGGACCAGGCAGAGGAGGAATTGGATCATGAGGAGGAAGAGCGTTAAGTCCAGGCTGAAGGCAAGAACCAAGACCAAGCAGAGGATGAGGGCCAGGGTCAGGTGGAGGAGCCAGATGGGGTAGGAGGGTCAGGGCCAGGCAGTGGAGAATGGCCAGGACCAGGAGGGTGAGGAGGGTCAGGACCATGTGGTGGAGGAGTGCCAGGCCCAGGCGAAGGAGGAGAGTAAAGATGAGACAGAGGAGGTGGTAAAAATATCATTGTGAGGAGGAGAGCGAGGAGCAGGTGGAGGAGGAGGCCCAGGACCAGACAGAAGAGGGTGGGCAAGGACTAGACAGAAGAAGTAGAAGAGGATCAGCGGAAGTAGGAGTTCCACGCTCTGGAGGAGAAGAAAGGCCAGGATGAGGCAGAGGAAGAGGATCTGGATCGAGGGAGGAGGAGGGCCAAGACAAGGAAGGGGAGGAGGCGACCTAGATGGACGAGGAAGGCAAGTACTTGTTGGAGGTCCCAGGAGAGCCAGGATTTGGCCGAGGAAGAAGGCCAGGAGGAGCCGGAGTAGGAGGGCCAGTGTTTGGTAGAGGAGGATTACCAGTAACAGGAAGAGTTGGATGGCCTGGAAAACAACGAGAAGGAGGCAAAGACCAAGAGAAGGAGGAGGCGCAGGATCTAGCTGAGGAGGAGGGCCAGGACCAGGCCGAAGAGGAACTGGATCATGAGGAGGAAGAGGGTTGTCTGAAAGCGAGAACCAAGAACAAGCAGAGGATGAGGGCCAGTGCCCGGTGGAAGAGCCAGATGGAGTAGGAGGGCCAGGACCAGGCAGTGGAGAATGGGCAGCACCAGGTGGGTGAGGACGTTCAGGACGATGTGGAAGAGGAGTGCCAGGCCCAGGCGAAAGAGGGGAGTGAAGATCAGACAAAGGAGGAGGCAAAACGATCATTTGGAGGAGGAGAGCTAGGAGCAGGTGGAGGAGGAGGCCCAGGACCAGACGGAAGGGGGTGGGCCAGGACCAGGTAGAAGAAGAGGACAAGGATCAGCCGAAGGATCAGCCTGCCAGGACCAGGCAGAAGAGGATGGCCAAGACCAGGTGGATGAGAAGGGTTAGGACCATGTGGAGGAGGAGTGCCAAACCCAGGCGAAGGAGGAGAGTAAAAATGAGACAGTGGAGGTAGGGAAATGATCAATGGGAGGAGGAGGGCCAGGAGCAGGCGGAGGAGGAGACCCAGGACTAGGTGGATCGGGGTGGGCCAGGGCAAGGCAGAAGAAGAAGGAGAGGACCAGAAGAAGGAGGAGAGCCAGGATCTGGAGGAGAAAGAAGGCCAGGATGAGGCAGAGGAAGAGCACCTGGATCGAGGGAGGAGGGGGGCTAAAACTAGGATGAGGTGAGGCGAGCTAGCTGGACGAGGAAGGCAAGTACCAGGTGGAGGTCCCAGGAGATCCAGGATCTGGCCGTGGACAAAGGCCAGGACTAGCCGGAGAAGGAGGGCCAGTGTTTGGTGGAGTAGGATTCCCAGTAAGAGGAAGAGTTGGAGGGCCAGGAAAAGAAAGAGAAAGACGGCCAAGACCAAGAGAAAGAGGAGGCACAGGATCTAGCAGAGGAGGAGGGCCAGGATCAGGCAGAGGAGGAATTGGATCATGAGGAGGAAGAGGGTTAAGACCGGGCTGAAGGCAAGAACCTAGACCAAGCAGAGGATGAGGGCCAGGGTCAGGTGGAGGAGCCAGATGAGGTAGGAGGCCCAGGACCAGGTAGGGGAGGATGGTCAAGACCAGGTGGGTGAGGAGGGTCAGGACCATGTGGAGGAGGAGTGCCAGGCCATGGCGAGGGAGTGGAGTGAAGATCAGACAGAGGAGGTGGGAAAAAGATCATTGGGAGGAGGAGAGCTAGGAGCAGGTGGAGGAGGGGGCCCAGGAACATACGGAAAAAGGTGGGTCAGGACCAGGCAGAAGAGGAAGAAGAGGATCAGCAGAAGTAGGAGGTCCACGATCTGGAGGAGAAGGAAGGCCAGGATGAGGCAGACGAAGAGGACCTGGATCGAGGGAGGAGGAGGGCCAAAACCAGGAGGACGAGGAGGCGAGGTAGATTTACAAGGAAGGCAAGTACCAGGTGGAGGTCTCAGGAGATCCAGGATCTGGCCGAGGACGAAGGCCAGGACAAGGCGGAGCTGGAGGGCCAGTGTTTGGTGGAGGAGCATTACCTGTACCAGGAAGAGGTGGAGGGCCAGGAAATGAATTAGAAGGAGGCCAAGACTAAGAGAAGGAGGAGGCACAGGTTCTAGCTGAGGAGGTGGGAAAGGACCAGGCAGAGGAGGAACAGGATCATGAGGAGGAAGAAGGTTAAGACCAGGCTGAAGGCGAGAACCAAGGCCAAACAGAGGATGAGGGCCAGTGCCCGGTGGAAGAGCCAGATGGGGTAGGAGGGCCAGGACCAGGCAGTGGAGAATAGCCAAGACCAGGTGGGTAAGGACGCTCAGAACGTTGTGAAGGAGGAGTGCCAGGCCCAGGTGAAGGCGGGGAGTGAGGATCAGACATAGGAGGAGGCAAAAAGATCATTTGGAGGAGGAGAGCTAGGAGCAGATGGAGGAGTTGGCCCAGGATCAGACGGAAGGGGGTGGGCCAGGACCAGGTAGAAGAAGAGGACGAGGATCAGTAGAAGGAGTAGGGCCAGGATCTGGAGGAGAAGGAAGGTCAGGATGAGGCAGAGGAAGAGGACCGGGACCGAGCGAGGAGGAGGAACAAAACGAGGAGGAGGAGGAGGAGGAGGAGGCGACCTAGATGGACGATGAAGGCAAGTACTAGTTGGAAGTCCCAGGAGAGCCGGAATCTCACAGAGGCCGGAGGCCAGGAGTAGCCAGAGTAGGAAGGCCAGTGTCTGGTAGAGGAGTTTTACCAGTACCAGGAAGTGTTGGAGGGCCTGGAAAAGAACGAGAAGAAGGCCAACACCAAGAAAAGGAGGAGGCGCAGGATCTAGCTGAGGAGGAGTGCCAGGACCAGGGAGAGGAGGAACTGGATCATGAAGAGGAAGAGGGTTAAGACCAGGCTAAAGGCGAGAACCAAGTCCAAGCAGAGGATGAGGGTCAGTGCCAGGTGGAGGAGCCAGATGAGGTAGGAGGGCCAGGACCATGCAGGGGAGGATGGCCAGGACCAGGTGGGTGAGGAGGGTCAGGACCATGTGGAGGAGGAGTGCCAGGCCCTGGAGAGGGAGTGAAGTGAAGATCAGAGGAGGTGGGAAAAAGATCATTGGGAGGAGGAGAGCCAGGAGCCGGTGCTGGGGGAGGCCCAGGACCAGACAGATGAGGGTGGGCCAGGACCAGACAGAAGAAGAAAAAGAGGATCAGCAGAAGGAGGAGCGATAGGATATGGGGGAGAACGAAGGCCAGGATGAGGCAGAGGAAGTTGACGTGGAACAAAGAAGGAGGAGGGCCAAAACTAGGAGGAGGAGGAGGCGACCTAGATTGAGGAGGAAGGCAAGTACTGGGTGCGGTCCCAGGAGAGCCAGGATCTGGCCGAGGACGAAGGCCAGGACAAGGCGGAGCTGAAGGGCCAATGTTTGGTTCAGGAGGATTACTAGTACCAGGAAGAGTTGGAGGGCCAGGAAAAGAACAAGAAGAAGGCCAAGACCAAGAGAAGTAGGAGGCGCAGGATGTAGCTGCGGAGGAGGGCCAGGACCAGGCAGAGGAGGAACTGGATCATGAGGAGGAAGAGGGCTAAAACAAAGGCTGAAGGCGAGAACCAAGACCAAGCAGAGGATGAAGGCCAGTGCCCGGTGGAAGAGCCAGATGGGGTAGGAGGGCCACGACCAGGCAGTGGAGAATGGCCAGGACCAGGTGGGCGAGGACGTTCAGAACGATGTGGAGGAGGAGTGCCAGGCCCAGGCGATGGAGGGGAGTGAAGATCAGACAGAGGAAGAGGCAAAAATATCATTTGGAGGAGGAGACCTAGGAGCAGGTTTAGGAGGAGGCCCAGGACAAGAAGTAAGTGGGTGGGCCAGGACCAGGCCGAAGAAGAGGAAGAGGATCAGCAGAAGTAGGAGGTCCACGATCTGGAGGAGAACGAAGGCCAGGATAAGGCAGACTAATAGGACCTGGATCGAGGGAGGAGGTGGGCCAAAGCTAGGAGGAGGAGGAGGCGAGCTAGATGGACGAGAAAGGCAAGTACCAGTTGGAGGTACCAGGAGAGCCAGGATTTGGCCGAGGACGAAGGCCAGGAGTAGCCGGGGTAGGAGGGCCAGTGTTTGGTAGAGGAGGATTACCAGTACCAGGAAGAGTTGGAGGGCCTGAAAAAGAACCAGAAGGAGGCCAAGACCAAGTGAAGGAGGAGGCGCAGGATCTAGCTGAGGAGGAGGGCCAGGACCAGGCAGAGAAGGAACTGGATCATGAGGAGGAAGAGGGCAAAGACCAGGCTGAAGACAAGAACCAAGACCAAGCAGAGGATTAGGGCAAGGGTCAGGTGGAGGACCCAGATGGGGGAGGAGGGCCAGGGCCAGGTAGTGGAGAATGGCCAAGACCAGGTGGGTGAGGAGGGTCAGGACCATGTGGAGGCGGAGTGCCAGGCCCAGGCGAAGGAGGAGAGTAAAGATGAGAC
Source organism: Tachyglossus aculeatus (assembly GCF_015852505.1). Taxonomy (NCBI): domain Eukaryota; kingdom Metazoa; phylum Chordata; class Mammalia; order Monotremata; family Tachyglossidae; genus Tachyglossus; species Tachyglossus aculeatus. The sequence goes on from NC_052070.1 coordinate 102,406,092, forward strand.
AGAGGAGGTGGGAAAATAATTAATTGAAGGAGGAGGGCCAGGATCAGGTGGAGGAGGAGACCCAGGACCAGACAGATGGGAGTGGGCCAGGACAAGGCAGAAGAAGAAGAGGAGGACCAGAAGAAGGAGGAGGGCCAGTATCTGGAGGAGGAGGAAGGCCAGGATGATGCAGAGGAAGAGGTCCTCGATCGAGGGAGGATGAGGGCAAAGATTAGGAGGAAGAGGAGGCGGTCTAGATGGAGGAGGAAGGCAAGTACCAGGTGGAGGTCAAAGGTGAGCCAGGATCTGGCCGAGGACGAAGGCCAGGGCAAGGCGGAGCTGGAGGGCCAGTGTTTGGTGGAGGAGGATTAGCAGTACCAGGAAGAGTTGGAGGCTAGGAAAAGAACGAAAAGGAGGCTAAGAGCAAGAGAAGGAGGAGGCGCCGGATCTAGCAGAGGAGGAGGGCCAGGACCAGGCAGAGGAGGAACTGGATCATTAGGAGGAAGAAGGTAAGACCAGGCTGAAGGCGAGAACCAAGACCAAGCAGAGGATGAGTGCCAGTGCCCGGTGGAAGACACAGATGGGGTAGGAGGCCCAGGACCAGGCAGTGGAGAATGGCCAAGACCAGGTGGGTGAGGACGTTCAGAACGATGTGGAGGAGGAGTGCCTGGCCCAGGCAAAGGAGGGGAGTGAAGATCAGACAGAGGAGGAGGCAAAAAATATCTGTCCGAGGACAAAAGCCAGGACTAGCCGGAGAAGGCGGCCCAGTGTTTGGGGGAGGAGGATTACCAGTACCAGGAAGGGTTGGAGGGCCAGGAAGTGAAAGAGAAGGACGGCCAAGACCAAGAGAAAGAGGAGGCGCAGGATCTAGCAGAGGAGGAGGGCCAGGACCAGGCAGAGGAGGAACTGGATCATGAGGAGGAAGAGGGTAAAGACCAGGCTGAAGGCAAGAACCAAGACCAAGCAGAGGATGAGGGCCAGGGCCAGGTGGAGGAGCCAGATGGGGTAGGATCGCCAGGACCAGGAAGTGGAGAATGGCCAAGACCTGGTGGGTGAGGAGGGTCAGGACCACGTGGTGGAAAAGGGCGAGGCCCAGGCGGAGAAGGAGAGAGTAAAGGTGAGACAGAGGAGATGGGGAAAAGATCACTGGGAGGAGGCTAGCCAGGAGCAGGTGGAGGAGGAGGCCCAGGACCAGACAGATGGGGGTGGGCCAGGACCAGGCAGAAGAAGAAGAAGAGAATCAGCATAAGGTGGAGGGATAAGATATGGGGGAGAAGGAAGGCCAGGATGAGGCAGAGGAAGAGGACGTGGAACGAAGGAGAAGGAGGAGGGCCAAAACTAGAAGGAGGAGGCGACGTAGATGGAGAAGGAAGGCAAGTACTAGGAGGAGGTCCCAGGAGAGACAGGTTCTGGCCGAGTACGGAGGCCAGGACAAGGTGGAGCTGCATGGCCACTGTTTGGTTCAGGAGGATTACTAGTACCAGGAGGAGTTGGAGGGCCAGCAAAAGAACTAGAAGGAGGCCAAGACCAGGAAAAGGAGGAGGAGCAAGATCTAGCAGAGGAGGAGGGCCAGGACCCGGCAGAGGAGGAACTGGATCATGAAGAGGAAGCAGGTTAAGACCAGGCTGAAAGCGAGAACCAAGACCAAGCAGAGGATGAGGGCCAGTGCCAGGTGGAGGAGCCCGATGGGGTAGGAGGGCCCGGACCAGGTAATGGAGGATGGCGAAGACAAGGTGAATGAGGAGGGTCAGGACCGTGTGGAGGAGGAGTGCCAAGTCCAGGCGAAAGAGGAGAGCAAAGATGAGACAAAGGAGGTGGGAAAATGATGAACTGAAGGAGGAGGGCCAGGAGCAAGTGGAGGAGGAAACCCAGGACCAGACGGATGGGGGTGGGACAGGACAAGGCACATGAAGAAGAAGAGGACCAGAAGAAGGAGGAGGGCCAGGATCTGGAGGAGAAAGAAGGCCAGGATGACGCAGAGGAAGAGGACCTGGATCGAGGGAGGAGGAGGGCAAAGTCTAGGAGGAAGAGGAGGCGGCCTAGATGGAAGAGGAAGGCATGTACCAGGTGGAGGTCAAAGGTGAGCCAGGATCTGGCCGAGTTCAAAGGCCAGGACTAGCCGGAGAAGGAGGGCCAGTGTTTGGTGGAGGAGGATTACCAGTACCAGGAAGAGTTGGAGGGCCAGGAAGAGAAAAAGAAGGACGGCCAAGACCAAGAGAAAGAGGAGGCGCAGGACCTAGCAGAGAAGGAGGTCCAGGACCAGGCAGAGGTGAAACTGGATCATGAGGAGGAAGAGGGTTAACACCTGGCTGAAGGCAAGGACCAAGACCAAGCAGAGGATGAGGGCCAGGGTCAGGTGGAGGAACCAGATGGGGTAGGAGGGCCAGGACCAGGCAGTGGAGAATGGCCAAGACCAGGTGGGTGAGGAGGGTCAGGCCCATGTGGTGGAGGAGGGCCAGGCCCAGGCGAAAGAGAGTAAAAATGAGACAGAGGAGGTGGGAAAAAGATCATTGAGATGAGGAGAGATAGGAGCAGGTGGAAGAGGAGGCCCAGGACCAGACGGAAGAGGGAGAGCCAGGAAGACGAAGAGGAGGATTAGCAGAAGTAGAAGGTCCACGATCTTGAGGAGAAGGAAGGCAAGGATGAGGAAGACGAAGAGGACCTGGATCGAGGGAGGAAGAGGGCCAAAACTAGGAAGAGGAGGAGGCGAGCTAGATTTACAAGGAAGACAAGTACCAGGTGGAGGTCCCAGGGGATCCAGGATCTGGCAGAGGACGAAGACCAGGACAAGTCGGAGCTGACGGGCCAGTGTTTGGTGGAGGAGGATTACCAGTACCAGGAAGAGTTGGAATGCCAGGAAAAGAACGAGAAGGAGGCCAAGACCAAGAGAAACGGAGGAGGCGCAGGATGTAGCTGACGAGGAGGGCCAGGACCAGGCAGAGGGGGAACTGGATCATGAAGAGGAAGAGGGTTAAGAACAGGCGGAAGGCGAAACCAAGATCAAGCAGAGGATGAGGGCCAGTGTCAGGTGGAGGAGCCAGATGGGGTAGGAGGGCCAGAACCAGGCAGTGGAGGATGGCCAGGACCATGTGGAGGAGGGGTGCCAGGCCCAGTCGAAGAAGGGGAGTAAAGATGAGAGAGAGGAGGTGGGAAAATGATGAATGGAAGGAGGAGGGCCAGGAGCTGGTGGAGGAGGAGGCCCAGGACCAGACGGAAGGGGGTGGGCCAGAACCAGGCAGAAGAAGAAGAAGAGGATCAGCAGAAGTAGGAGGGCCAGGATGTGGAGGAAGAGGAAGGCCAGGATGAGGCAGAGGAAGAGGACCTGGACCGAAGGAGGAGGAGGGCCAAGACTAGAAGGAGGAGGAGGCGACCTAGATGGACGAGGACTGCAAGTACAAGTTGGAGGTTCCAGGAGAGCCAGGATCTGGCCGAGGACGAAGGCCAGGAGTACCCGGAGTAGGAGGGTCAGTGTTTGGTAGAGGAGGATTACCAGTACCAGGAAGAGTTGGAAGGCCTGGAAAAGAACGAGAGGGAGGCCAACAACAAGAGAAGGAGGAGGCGCAGGATCTAGGAGAGGAGGAGGGCCAGGACCAGGCAGAGGAGGAACCGGATAATGAGGAGGAAGAGGGTTAAGACCAGGTTAAAGGCGCGAACCAAGACCAAGCAGACGATGAGGGCCAGTGCCAGGTGGAGGAGCCAGATGGGATAGGAGGGCCAGGACCGGGCAGAGGAGGATGGCCAGGACCAGGTGGGTGAGGAAAGTCAGGACCAGGTGGAGGAGCAGTGCCAGGCCCAGGCGAAGGAGGGGAGTGAAGATCAGACATCGGAGGTGGGAAAAAGTTCACTGGGAGGAGGAAAGCCAGGAGCAGGTGGAGGAGGAGGCCCATGACCAGACAGATGGGGGTGGGCCAGGACCAGGCAGAAGAAGAAGAAGAATAGCAGCAGAAGGAGGAGGGATAGGGTATGGGGGAGAAGGAAGGCCAGCATAAGGCAGAGGAAGAGGACGTGGAACGAAGGAGGAGGAGGGCCAACTAGGAGGAGGAGGAGGCGACCTAGATTGAGGAGGAAGACAAGTACGGGGTGGAGGTCCCAGAAGAGCCAGGATCTGGCCGAGGTCGGAGGGCAGGACAAGGCGGAGCTGAAGGGCCAGTTTTTGTTTCAGGAGGATTACTAGTACCAGGAAGAGTTGGAGGGCCAGGAAAAGAACAGGAAGGAGGCCAAGACCAAGAGAAGGAGGTGGCGCAGAATCTAGCAGAGGAGGAGAGCCAGGACCAGGTAGGGGAGGAACTGGATCCTGAAGAGGAAGAGGGTTAAGACCAGGCTGAAGGCGAGATCCAAGTCCAAGCAGAGGATGAGGGCCAGTGCCCGGTGGAAGAGCCAGATGGGGTAGGAGGGCCAGGACCAGGCAGAGGAGGATGGCCAAGACCAGGTGGGTGAGGAGGGTCAGGACCATCTGGAGGAGCAGTGCCAGGCCATGGCGAAGGAGGTTGTGAAGATCAGACAGAGGAGGTGAGAAAAAGATCACTGGGAGGACGGGAGCCAGGAGCAGGTGGAGGAGGAGGCCCAGGACCAGACAGATGGAGGTGGGCCAGGACCAGGCACAACAAAAAGAAGAGGATAAGCAGAAGGAGGAGGGTTAGGATATGGGGGAGAAGGAAGGCCAGGATGAGGAAGAGGAAAAGTACGTGGAATGAAGGAGGAGGAGGGCCAAAACTAGGAGTAGGAGGAGGCGACCTAGATGGAGAAGGAAGGTAAGTACTAGGTGGAGGTCCCAGGAGAGCCAGGATCTGACCAATGACGGAGGCCAGGACAAGGCGGACCTGAAGGGCCAGTGTTTGGTTCAGGAGGATTACTTGTACCAGGAAGAGTTGGAGGGCCAGGAAAAGAACAAGAAGGAGGCCAAGACCAAGAGAAGGAGGTGGCGCATGATCTAGCAGAGGAGGAGGGCCAGGACCAGGCAGGGGAGGAACTGGATCATGAAGAGGAAGAGGGTTAGGACCAGGCTGATGGCGAGAACCAAGACCAAGCTGAGGATAAGGGCCAGTGCCAGGTGGAGGAGCCAGATGTTGGAGGAGGGCCAGGACCAGGCAGTGGAGGATGGCCAAGACCAGGTGGGCGAGAAGGGTCAGGACCATGTGGAGGCCGACTGCCAGGCTCAGGAGAAGGAAGAGAATAAATATGAGACAGAGGAGGTCGGAAAATGATCAGTGGGAGGAGGGGGGCCAGGAGCAGGTGGAGGAGGAGACCCAGGACCAGACGGATTGGGGTGGGCCAGGACTGGGCAGAAGAAGAAGAAGAGGAATCAGAAGAAGGAGGAGGGACAGGATCTGGAGGAGAAAGAAAGCCAGGATGACGCAGAGGAAGAGGACCTGGATCGAGGGAGGAGGAGGGCAAAGACTAGGAGAAAGAGGAGTCGGCCTAGATGGACGAGGAAGGCAAGGACCAGGCGGAGGTCAAAGGTGACCCAGGCTCTGGCCGAGGACAAAGGCCAGGACTAGCCGGAGTAGGAGGGCCAGTGCTTGGTGGAGGAGGATTACCAGTACTGTGAAGTGTTGGAGGGCCGGGAAAAGAAAGAGAAGGAGGCCAAGACCAAGAGAAGGAGGAGGCGCAGGATCTAGCTGAGGAGGAGGGCCAGGACCAGGCAGAGGAGGAACTGGATCATGAAGAGGAAGAGGGCGTTGCTCCCCGCGGTTTCGGGGGCAACTCTCGGGTTCTTACCCTCTCCGGGTCTTCGGACGTCTCCGGACGCGGGCCGCGCGTTCACACCAGGAAGAGTCAGCCAGAGGTCCAAAGCTTGGTTGCCGTTTATTTTCTATCAGCGATTACATAGTTAAAAGAGAGAGAGAGAGAGCGAGAGAGAGAGAGAGGGAGGGAGAGAGCGCACCTGAGCCCCCCCTTGTCCTGTTCGTCTCTTATACCCCACGTTGCCCGGGGGCAGGGTTTTCTCAGGCCATGTAGCACACTCACTCGCCACCCTCCAGCCACTAGCCTAGCAACAGCTCTGTCCATCACGAAGCGTTTGCTCTGGCTCGCCCCCAGCCACCCGTTGCCAACCATCGCTGGCTGCGGATATGGCCTTGAGGTTGCCTCCGAGCCTTGCAGGTGCAAGCTTGTTTTTCTTGCCCTGGTCCCTTTATCTCCTGTTGTTGAGTCTGTTTGGCTTTGAGCCGTTGGGTACGGTTTGTGTGCACATACTCCCTGTCTCAGCGCCTTCCCACGCTCCCCACGAGAGGGTTAAGATCAGGCTGAAGGCGAGAACCAAGACCAAGCAGAGGATGAGGGCCAGGGACAGGTGGAGGAACCAGATGGGGTAGGAGGGCCAGGACAAGGCAGTGGAGAATGGCCAAGACCAGGTGGGTGAGGACGGTCAGACCGATGTGGAGGAGGAGTGCCAGGCCCAGGCGAAGGAGGGGAGTAAAGATGAGACAGAGGAGGAGGCAAATGATTTGGAGGAATAGAGCTCGGAGCAGGTGGAGGAGGAGGTGGCCCAGGACCAATCGGAAGGGGGTGGGCCAGGACGAGGTAGAAGAAGAGGACGAGGATCAGCAGAAGGAGGAGGGCCAGGATCTGGAGGAGGAGGAAGGCCAGGATGAGGCAGAGGAAGAGGACCTGGACCGGGGGAGGAGGAGGGCCAAGACTAGGAGAAGGAGGAGGCGACCTAGATGGAGGAGGAAGGCAAGTACTAGGTGGAGGTCCCAGGAGAGCCAGGATCTGGCCGAGGACGAAGGCCAGGACAAGACGGAGCTGAAGGGGCAGTGTGTGGTTCAAGAGCATTACGAGTACCAGGAAGAGTTGGAGGGCCAGGAAAAGAACAAAAAGGATGCCAAGACCAAGAGAAAGAGGTGGTGCAGGATCTAGCAGGGGAGGAGGGCCAGGACCAGGCAGAGGAGAAACTGGATCATGAAGACGAATTGGTTTAAGACCAGGCTGAAGGCGAGAACCAAGACCAAGCAGAGGATGAGGGCCAGTCTCAGGTGGAGGAGCCAGTTGGGATAGGAGGGCCAGGACCAGGCAGTTGAGGATGGCCAAGACCAGGTGGGTGAGAAGGGTCAGGGCCATGTGGAGGAAGAGTGCCAGGCCCAGGCGAAGGAGGAGAGTAAAGATGAGACAGAGGAGGTGGGAAAAAGATCAATGGGAGGAGGAGGGCCAGGAGGAGGAGGAGACCCAGGACCAGACGGATGGGGTTGGGCCAGGACAAGACAGAAGAAGAAGAAGAGGTCCAGAAGAAGGAGGAAGGCCAGGATCTGGAGGAGAAAGTAAACCAGGATGACGCAGAGGAAGCGGATCTGGATCGAGGGAGTAGGAGTGCAAAGACTAAGAGGAAGAGGAGGCGGCCTAGATGGACGAGGAAGGCAAGTACCAGGTGGAGGTCAAAGGTGAGGTGAGGGCCAGGAAAAGAACGAGAAGGAGGCCAAGACCAAGAGAAACGGAGGAGGCGCAGGATCTAGCTGAGGAGGAAGGCCAGGACCAGGCAGAGGGGAACTGGATCATGAGGAGGAAGAAGGTTAAGACCAGGCTGAAGGCGAGAACCAGGACCAAGCAGAGGATGAGGGCCAGTGCCAGGCCCAGGCGATGGAGCGGAGTGAAGAACAGGCAGAGGAGGAGGCAAAAAGATCACATGGAGGAGGAGAGCTAGGAGTAGGTGGAGGAGGAGACCCAGGACCAGACAGAAGGGGGTGGGCTAGGACCAGGTAGAAGAAGAGGACGAGCATCAGCAGAAGGAGGAGGGCCAGGATCTGGAGGAAGAGGAAAGCCAGGATGAGGCAGGAGAAGAGGACCTGGACCGAGGGAGGTGGAGGACCAAGACTAGGAAGAGGAGGAGGCGACCTAGATGGACGAGGAAGGCAAGTGCCATTTGGAGGTCCCAGGAGAGCCAGGATTTGGCCGAGGACGAAGGCCAGGAGTAGTCGGAGTAGGAGGGCCAGTGTTTGGGAGAGGAGGATTACCAGTACCAGGAAGAGTTGGAGGGCCTGGAAAAGAACGAGAAGGAGGCCAAGACCTAGAGAAGGAGGAGGCGCAGGATCTAGCTGAGGAGGAGGGCCAGGATCAGGCAGAGAAGGAACTCTATCATGACGAGGAAGAGGGTTAAGACAGGGCTAATGGCGAGAACCAAGACCAAGCAAAGGATGAGGGCAAGTGTCTGGTGGAGGAGCCAGATGGGGTAGGAGGTCCAGTACCAGGCAGAGGAGGATGGTCAGGATCAGGGGGGTGAGGAGGGTCAGGACCATGTGGAGGAGAAGTGCCAGGCCCAGGCGAATGTGGAGAGTAAAGTTGAGACAGAGAATGTGGGAAAAAGACCAATGGGAGGGGGAGGGCCAGGAGCAAGCGGAGGAGGAGACCCAGGACCAGACGGATGGGGGTGGGCCAAGACAAGACCGAAGAAGAAGAAGAAGACGACCAGAAGAAGGAAGAGGGCCGGGATCTGGAGGAGAAGGAAAGCCAGGATGACGCAGAGGAAGGGGACCTGGATCGAGGGAGGAGGAAGGCAAAGACTAGGAGGAAGAGGAAGCGGCCTAGGTGGACGAGGAATGCAAGTCCCTGGTGGAGGCCCCAGGAGAGCCAGGATCTGGCCGAGGACGAAGGCCAGGAGTAGCCGGAGTAGGAGGGCCAGTGTCTGCTGGAGGAGGATTACCAGTACCTGGAAGAGTTGGAGGGCCAGGAAGAGAAAGAGAAGGACGGCCAAGACCAAGAGAAAGAGGAGGCGCAGGATCTAGCAGAGAAGGAGGGCCAGGACCAGGCAGCGGAGGGACTGGATCATGAGGAGGAAGAGGGTGAAGACCAGGCTGAAGGCAAGAACCAAGGCCAAGCAGAGGGTGAGGGCCAGGGTAAGGTGGAGGAGCCAGATGGGGTATGAGGGCCTGGACCAGGCAGTGGAGAATGGCCAAGACCAGGTGTTTGAGGAGGGTCGGGACCATGTGGTGGCGGAGGGCCAGGCCCAGGCGAAGAAGGGGAGTAAAGATGAGACAGAGAAGGTGGGAAAAAAATCGTCGGGAGGAGGAGAGCTAGGAGTCGGTGGAAGAGGCGGCCCAGGACCAGACAGATGGAGGTGGGCCAGGACCAGGCAGAAGAAGAAGAAGAGGATCAGCAGAAGGAGGAGGGTTAGGATATGGGGGAGGAGGAAGGCCAGGATGAGGCAGAGGAAGATGACGTGGAAGGAAAGAGGAGGAGGACTAAATCAAGGAGAAGGAGTAGGCGACCTAAATGGAAGAGGAATGCAAGTATTGGGTGGAGGTCCCAGGAAAGCCAGGATCTGGCCGAGGACAAAGGCCAGGACAAGGCGGAGCTGAAGGGCCAATGTTTGGTTCAGGAGGATAACTAGTACCAGGAAGAGCTGGAGGGCCAGGAAAAGAACAAGAAGGAGGCCAAGACCAAGAGAAAGAGGGGGCGCCGGATCTAGCTGAGGAGGTGGGCCACGACCAGGCGGAGGAGGAACTGGATCATGAGGAAGAAGAGGGTTAAGACCAGGCTGAAGGCGAGGACCAAGCCAAAGCAGAGGATGAGGGCCAATGCCCCGAGGAAGAGCCAGATGGGGAAGGAGGGCCAGGACCAGGCAGTGGAGAATGGCCAAACCCAGGTGGGTGAGGACGGTCAGAACGATGTGGAGGAGGAGTGCCAGGCCCAGGCGAGGGAGGGGAGTGAAGATCAGACAGAGGAGGAGAGCCAGGAGCAGGTGGAGGAGGAGGCCCAGGACCACACAGATGTGGTTGGGCTAGGACCAGGCAGAAGAAGAAGAAGAAGAGGATCAGGAGAAGGAGGAGGGATTGGATATGGGGGAGAAGGAAGGCCAGGATGACGCAGAGGAATAGGACGTGGAACGAAGTAGGAGGAGGGCCAAAACTAGGAGGAGGAGGAGGCGACCTAAACGGAGGAGGAAGGCAAGTAATAGGTGGAGGTCCCAGAAGAGCCAGGATCTGGCCGAGGACGGAGGCCAGGACAAGGCGGAGCTGAAGGGCCAGTGTTTGGTTCAGGAGGATTACTAGTACCAGGAATAGTTGGAAGGCCAGGAAAAGAACAAGAAGGAGACCAAGACCTAGAGAAAGACAAGGCACTGGATCTAGCAGAGGAGGAGGGCCAGGACCAGGCAGAGGTGGAAGTGGATCATGAAGAGGAAGAGGTTTACCACTAGGCTGAAAACGAGAACCAAGACCAAGCAGAGGATGAGGGCCAGTGCCAGGTGGAGGAGCCAGATGGGATAGGAAGGCCAGGATCAGGCACTGGAGGATGGCCAAGACCAGGTGGGTGAGGAGGGTCAGGACCATGTGGAGGAGGGGTGCCAGGCCAAGGTGAAGGAGGAGAGTAAAGATGAGACAGAGGAGGTGGGAAAGTGATGAATGGAAGGAGGAGGGCCAGAAGCAGGTGGAGGAGGAGACCAGGACCAGACGGAAGTGGGTGGGCCAGGACCAGGCAGAAGAAGAAGAAGAGGAACAGAAGAAGGAGGAGGGCCAGGATCTGGAGGAGAAAGAAGGCCAGGATGAGGCAGAGGAAGAGGACCTGGATCGAGGGAGGAGGAGGGCAAAGACTAGGAAGAAGAGGAGGCGGCCTAGATGGACGAGGAAGGCAAGTACCAGGTGGAGGCCAAAGGTGAGCCAGGATCTGGCCGAGGACAAAGGCCGAGGACTAGCCGGAGAAGGAGGGCCAGTGTTTGGTGGAGGAGGATTACCATTACCGGGAAGAGTTGGAGGGCCAGGGAGAGAAAGAGAAGGACGGCCAAGCCCAAGACAAGAGGAGGCGCAGGATCTAGCAGAGGAGGAGGGCCAGGACCAGGCAGAGGAGGAACTGGATCATGAGGAGGAAGAGGGTTAAAACCAGGCTGAAGGCGAGAACCAAGACAAAACAGAGGATGAGGGCCAGTGCCAGGTGGAGGAGCCAGATGGGGTAGGATGGCCAGGACCAGGCAGTGGAGGATGGCCACGATCAGGTGGGTGAGGAGGGTCAGGACCATGTGGAGGAGGAGTGCCAGGCCCAGGAGAAGGAGGGGAGTGAAAATGAGACAGATGAGGTGGGAAAAAGATCAATGGGAGGGGGAGGGCCAGGAGCAGGTGGAGGAGGAGACCCAGGACCAGAGGGGTGGGGGTGGGTCAGGACAAGACCGAAGAAGAAGAAGAGGACCAGAAGAAGGAGGAGGGCCAGGATCTGGAGGAGAAAGAAAGCCAGGATGACGCAGAGGAAGGGGACCTGGATCGAGGGTGGAGGAGGGCAAAGACTAGGAGGAAGAGGAGGCGGTCTAGGTGGACGAGGAAGGCAAGTACCTGGTGGATGTCCCAGGAGAGCCAGGATCTGGCCGAGGACGAAGGCCAGGAGTATCCGGATTAGGAGGACCAGTGTTTGGTGGAGGAGTACCAGTACCAGGAAGAGTTGGAGGGCCAGGAAAAGAAAAAGAAGGACGGCCAAGACCAAGAGAAAGAGGAGGCGCAGGATCTAGCAGAGTAGGAGGCCCAGGACCAGGCCGCGGAAGAACTGAATCATGAGGAGGAAGAGGGTGAAGACCAAGCTAAAGGCAAGAACCAAGACCAAGCAGAGGATGAGGGCCAGGGTAAGGTGGAGGAGCCAGATGGGGTAGGAGGGCCAGGACCAGGCAGTGGAAAATGGCCAAGACGAGTTGGGTGTGGAGGATCAGGACCATGCGGTGGAGGAGGGCCAGGCCCAGGCGATGAAGGATAGAGTAAAGATGAGACAGAGGAGGTGGGGAAAATTTCATTGGGAGGAGGAGAGCCAGGAGCAGGTGGAGGAGGAGGCCCAGGACCAGACGGAAGAGGGTGGGCCAGGACCAGGCAGAAGAAGAAGAAGAGAATCAGCAGAAGTAGGAGGTCCACGATCTGGAGGGGATGGAAGGCCAGGATGAGGCATACGAAGAGGACCTGGATCGATGGAGGAGGAGGGCCAAAACTAGGAGGAGAAGGAGGCGAGGTTGATTTACGAGGAAGGCAAGTACCAGGTGGAGGTCTCAGGAGATCCAGGATCTGGCCGAAGACGAAGGCCAATGCAAGGCGAAACTGGAGGGCAAGTGTTTGGTGGAGGAAGATTACCAGTACCAGGAAGAGTTGGAGGGCCAGGAAAAGAACGGGAAGGAGGTAATACCAAGGGAAGCAGGAGGCGCAGGATCTAGCTGAGTAGGAGGGCCAAGACCAGGCAGAGGAGGAACTGGATCATGAGGAGGAAGAAGGTTCAAACCAGCCTGAAGTTGAGAACCAAGACCAAGCAGAGGATGAGGGCCAGTGCCCGATGGAAGAGCCAAATGGGGTAGGAGGGCCAGGACCAGGCAGTGGAGAATGGCCAAGACACGGTGGGTGAGGACGTTCAGAACGATTTGGAGGAGGGGTGCCAGGCCCAGGCAAAGGAGGACATAGGCAAAGGAAGATCAGACATTGGAGGAGGCAAAATATCATTTGGAGGCGGAGAGCTAGGAGCAGGTGGAGGAGGAGCCCAGGAACAAACGGAAGGGGGTGGGCCAGGACCAGGTAGAAGAAGAGGACGAGGATCAGCAGACGTAAGAGGGCCAGGATCTGGAGGAGGAGGAAGGCCAGGATGAGGCAGAGGAAGAGGACCTGGACGGAGGGAGGAGGAGGGCCAAGACGAGGAGGAAGAGAAGGCGGCCTAGATGGACGAGGAAGGCAAGTACCAGTTGGAGATCCCAGGAGTGCCAGGATCTGGCCGAGGACGAAGGCCAGGACCTGCCGGAGTAGGAGGGCCAGTGTTTGGTGGAGGAGGGTTACCAATACCAGGAACAGTTGGAGGGCCTGGAAAAGAACGAGAAGGAGGCCAACACCAAGAGAAGGAGGAGGCGCAGGATCTAGCTGAGGAGGAAGCCAGGACCAGGCAGAGGAGAAACTGGATCATGAGGAGGAAGAGTGTCAAGACCAGGCTAAAGGCGAGAACCAAGACCAAGCAGAGGATGAGGTCCAGTGCAAGGTGGAGGAGCCAGATGGAGTAGGAGGGCCAGGACCAGGCAGAGGAGGATGGCCAAGACCAGGTGGGTGAGGAGGGTCAGGACCATGTGGACTAGGAGTGCCAGGCCCAGGCGAAAGAGGGGAGTGACGATCAGACGGAGGAGGTGGGAAAAAGATCATTGGGAGGAGGAAAGCCAGGAGCAGGTGGAGGAGGAGGTCCAGGACCAGACAGATAGGGGTGGGCCAGGACCAGTCAGAAGAAGAAGAAGAGGATCAGCAGAAGGAGGAGGGATAGGATATGGGGGAGAAGGAAGGCCAGGATGAGGCAGAGAAAGAAGATGTGGAACGAATGAGGAAGAGGGCCAAAACTAGGAGGAGGAGGAGGCGACGTAGAAGGAGGAGGAAGGCAAGTGCTAGATGGAGGTCCCAGGAGAGCCAGGATCTGGCCGAGGACGAAGGCCAGGACAAGGCGGAGCTGGAGAGCCAGTGTTTGGTTCAGGAAGATTACTACTACCTGGGAGGGTTGGAGGGCCAGGAAAAGAACAAGAAGGAGGCCAAGACCAAGAGAAAGAGGAGGTGCAGGATCTAGCAGAGGAGGAGGGCCAGGTCCAGGTAGAGGAGGAACTGGATCATGAGGAGGAATAGGGTTAAGACCAGGCTGGATGCGAGAACCAAGACCAAGCAGAGGATGAGGGCCAGTGCCAGGTGGAGGAGCCAGAAGGGTTAGGAGGGCCAGGACCAGGCAATTTAGAATGGCCAGGACCAGGTGGGTGAGGACGTTCAGAACAATGTGGAGAAGGTGTGCCAGACCCAGGCGATGGAGGGGAGTGAAGGTCAGACCGAGGAGAAGGCAAAAAGGTCATTTGGAGGAGGAGAGCTAGGAGCAGGTGGAGGAGGAGGCCCAGGATCAGACGGAAGGGGGTGGGCCAAGACCAGGTAGAAGAAGAGGAAGAGGATCAGGGGAAGCCGGAGGGCCAGGATCTGGAGGACAACGAAGGCCAGGATGAGGTAGAGGAAGAGGGCTTGGACCGAGGGAGGAGGAGGGCCAAGACAAGGAGGAGGAGGAGGCGACCTAAATGACGATGAAGGCAAGTACTAGCTGGAGGTCCCAGGAGAGCTAGGACCTGGCCGAGGACGAAGGCCAGGAGTAGCCGGAGTAGGAGGGCCAGTGTTTGGTAGAGGAGGATCACCAGTACCAGGAAGAGGTGGAGGGCCAGGAAAAGAACGAGAAGGAGGCCAACACCAAGACAAGGAGGAGGCGCAGGATCTAGCTGAGGAGGAAGCCAGGACCAAGCAGAGGAGGAACTGGATCATGAGAAGGAAGATGATAACGACCAGGCTAAAGGCGAGAGCCAAGACCAAGCAGAGGATGAGGGCCAGTGCCAGGTGGAGGAGCCAGATGGGGTAGGAGGGCCAGGACCAGGCAGAGGGGGATGGCCAAACCAGGTGGGTGAGGAGGATCAGGACCATGTGGAGGACGAGTGCCAGGCCCAGGCGAAGGAGGGGAGTGAAGATCAGACAGAGGAGGTGGGAAAAAGATCACTGGGAGGAGGACGGCCAGGAGCAGGTGGAGGAGGAGACCCAGGACCAGACGGATGGGGGTGGTCCAGGACAAGGCAGAAGATGAAGAGGACCAGAATAAGGAGGAGGGCCAGGATGTGGAGGAGGAGGAAGGCCAGAAGGAGGCAGAGGAAGAGGACCTGGATCGAGGGAGGTGGAGGGCAAATGCTAGGAGGAAGATGAAGCGGCCTAGATGGACGTGGAAGGCAAGTACCAGGTGGAGGTCAAAGGTGAGCCAGGATCTGGCCGAGGACAAAGGCCAGGATTAGCCGGAGAAGGAGGGCCAGTGTTTGGTGGAGGAGGATTACCAGTACCAGGAAGAGTTGGAGGGCCAGGACGAGAAAGAGAAGGACGGCCAAGACCAAGGTAAAGAGGGGGCGCCGGATCTAGCAGAGGAGGAGGGCCAGGACCAGGCAGAGGAGGAACTGGATCATGAGGAGGAAGAGGGTTAAGACCAGGCTGAAGGCGAGACCCAAGACCAAACAGAGGATGAGGGCCAGGGTCAGGTGGAGGAGCCAGATGGGGTGGGAGGGCCAGGGTCAGGCAGTGGAGAAAGCCCAAGACCAGGTGGGTGAGGAGGGTCAGGACCATGCGGTGGAGGAGGGCCAGGCCCAGGCGAAGAAGGAGAGTAAAGATGAGACAGAGGAGGTGGGTAAAATATCATCGGGAGGAGCAGAGCCAGGAGCAGGTGGAGGAGGAGACCCAGCAGAAGGAGGAGGGATAGGATATGGGGGAGAAGGAAGGCCAGGATGAAGCAGAGGAAGAGGACGTGGAACGAAGGAGGAGGAGGGCAAAAACTAGGAGGAGGAGGAGGAGGCGACCTAGATGGAGGACGACGGCAAGTACTAGGTGGAGGTCCCGGGAGAGCCAGGATCTGGCCGAGGACGAAGGCCAGGACAAGCCCGAGCTGAAGGGCCAGTGTTTGGTTCATTAGGATTACTAGTACCAGGAAGAGTTGGAGGGCCAGGAAAAGAACAAGAAGGAGGCCAAGACCAAGAGAAAGAGGAGGCGCAGGATCTAGCAGAGGAGGAGGGCCGGGACCAGGCAGGGGAGGAACTGGATCATGAGGAAGATGAGGGTTAAGACCAGGCTGAAGGCGAAAAACAAGACCAAGCAGAGGATGAGGCCCAGTGCCAGGTGTAGGAGCCAGATGGGGTAGGAGGGCCAGGACCAGGCAATGGAGGATGGCCAAGGCCAGGTGTGTGAGGAGGGTCAGGACCATGTCGAGGAAGAGTGCCAGGCCCAGGCGAAGGAGGAGAGTAAAGATGAGACAGAGGAGGTGGGAAAAAGATCAATGGCAGGAGGAGGGCCAGGATCAGGTGGAGGAGGAGACCAGGACCAGATAGATGGGGGTGGGCCAGGACAAGGCAGAAGAAGAAGAAGAGGACCAGAAGAAGGAGGAGGGCCAGGATCTGGAGGAGAAAGGAGGCCAGGATGAAGCAGAGGAAGAGGACATGGAACGAAGGAGGAGGAGGGCAACAACTAGGAGGAGGAGGAGGCGACCTAGATGGAGGACGACGGCAAGTACTAGGTGGAGGTCAAAAGTGAGCCAGGATCTGGCCGAGGACAAAGGCCAGGACTAGCCGGAGAAGGAGGGCCAATGCTTGGTGGAGGAGGGTTACCAGTACCAGGAAGAGTTGGAGGGCCAGGAAGAGAAAGAGAAGGACGGCCAAGACCAAGAGAAAGAGGAGGCAAACGATCTAGCAGAGGAGGAGGGCCGGGACCATGCAGGGGAGGAACTGGATCATGAGGAAGATTAGGGTTAAGACCAGGCTGAAGGCGAGAACCAAGACCAAGCAGAGGATGAGGGCCAGTGCCAGGTGTAGGAGCCAGATGGGGTAGGAGGGCCAGGACCAGGCAGTGGAGGATGGCCAAGGCCAGGTGGGTGAGGAGGGTCAGGACCATGTCGAGGAAGGGTGCCGGGCCCAGGCGAAGGAGGAGAGTAAAGATGAGAAAGAGGAGGTGGGAAAAAGATCAATGGGAGGAGGAGGGCCAGGATCAGGTGGAGGAGCAGACCAGGAACAGATAGATGGGGGTGGGCCAGGACAAGGCAGAAGAAGAAGAAGAGGACCAGACGAAGGAGGAGGGCCTGGATCTGCAGGTGAAAGGAGGCCAGGTTGACGCAGAGGAAGAGGACCTGGATCGAGGGAGGAGGAGGGCAAAGACAAGGAGGAAGAGGAGGCAGCCTAGATGGACGAGGAGGGCATGTACCCGGTGGAGGTCAAAAGTGAGCCAGGATCTGGACGAGGACAAAGGCCAGCACTAGCCGGAGAAGGAGGGCCAATGTTTGGTGGAGGAGGAGTACCAGTACGAGGAAGAGTTGGAGGGCCAGGAAGAGAAAGAGAAGGACGGCCAAGACCAAGAGAAAAAGGAGGCGCAGGATCTAGCAGAGGAGGAGGTCCAGGACCAGGCAGAGGAGGAACTGGATCATGAGGAGAAAGAGGAGGCAAACGATCTAGCAGAGGAGGAGGGCCGGGACCAGGCAGAGGAGGAACTGGATCATGAGGAAGATTAGGGTTAAGACCAGGCTGAAGGCAACCAGGACCAAGCAGAGGATGAGGGCCAGGGTCAGGTGGGGAAGCCAGGTGGGGTAGGAGGACCAGGACCAGGCAGTGGAGAATGGCCAAGAACAGGTGGGGGAGGAGGGCCAGGACCATGTGTTAGAGGGGGGCCCGGCCCACGCGAAGAAGGAGAGTAAAGACGAGACAGAGGAAGTGGGAAAAAGATCATTGGGAGGAGGAGAGCTAGGAGCAGGTGGAGGAGGAGGCCCAGGACCAGACGGAAGAGGGTGGGCCAGTACCAGGCAGAAGAAAAAGAAGAGGATCGGCAGAAGTAGGAGGTCCACAATCTGGACTAGAAGGAAGGCCAAGATGAGGCAGACAAAGAGGACATGGATCGAGGGAGGAGGAGGGCCAAAACTAGGAGGAGGAGGAGGCGAGCTAGATTGACGAGGAAGGTACGAACCAGGTGGAGTTCCCAGGAGATCCAGGATCAGGCCGAGGACGAAGGCCAGGACAAGGCGGAGCTGGAGGGCCAGTGTTTGGTGGAGGTGGATTACCAGTACCAGGAAGAGTTGGAGGGCCAGGAAAAGAACGAGAAGGAGGCCAAGACCAAGAGAAGGAGGAGGGACAGGATGTAGCTGAGGAGGAGGGCCAGGTCCAGGCAGGGGCGGAACTGGGTCATGAGGAGGAAGAAGGTTAAGTCCAGGCTGAGGGCGACAACGAAGACCAAGCAGAGGATGAGGGCCAGTGCCCTGTGGAAGAGCCAGATGATGGAGGAGGGTCAGGACCAGGCAGAGAAGGATGGCCAAGAACAGGTGGGTGAGGAGTGTCGGGACCCTGTGGAGGAGGAGTGCCAGGCCCAGGCGAAAGAGGGGAGTGACGATCAGACAGAGGAGGTGGGAAAAAGGTCATTGGGAGGAGGAGAGCTAGGAGCAGGTGGAGGAGGAGGCCCAGGACCAGACTGATGGGGATGGACCAGGACCAGGCATAAGAAGAAGAAGAGGATTAGCAGAAGGAGGAGGGATAGGATATGGGGGAGAAGGAAGGCCAGGATGAGGCAGTGGAAGAGAACGTGGAACGAAGGAGGAGGAGGGCCAAAACTAGGAGGAGGAGGAGGCGACCTAGATGGAGGAGGAAGGCAAGTACTAGGTGGAGGTCCCAGGAGAGCCAGGATCTGGCCGAGGACGAAGGCCAGAACAAGGCGGACCTGAAGGGCCAATGTTTGGTTTAGAAGAATTACTAGTACTAGGAAGAGTTGGGGGGGGGCCAGGAAAAGAACAAGAAGGAGGCCAACACCAAGAGAAGGAGGAGGCGCAGGATCTAGCAGAGGAGGAGGGCCAGGACCAGGCAGAGGAGGAACTGGATCATGAAGAGGAAGACGGTCAAGACCAGGCTGAAGGCGAGAACGAAGACCAAGCAGAGGATGAGGCCCAGTGCCAGGTGGAGGAGCCAGATGGGGTAGGAGGGCCAGGACCAGGCAACGGATAGGATGGCTTAGACCAGGTGGGTGAGAAGGGTCAGGACCATGTGGAGGAGGAGTGCCAGGCCCAGGCAAAGGAGGAGAGTAAAGATGAGACAGAGGAAGTGGGAAAACGATCAATGGGAGGAGGAGGGCCAGGAGCAGGGGGAGGAGGATAGCCAGGACCAGACGGATGGGGGTGGGCCAGGACAAGGCAGAAGAAGAAGAAAAGGGACAGAAGAAGAAGGAGGGCCAGGATCTGGAGGGGAAAAGAAGGCCAGGATGAGGCAGAGGAGGAGGATTTGGATCGAGGGAGGAGGAGGGCAAAGACTAGGAGGAAGAGGAGGCGGCCTAGATGGAGGAGGAAGGCAAGTACCAGGTGGAGTTCAAAGGTGAGCCAGGATCTGGCCGAGGACAAAGGCCAGGACTAGCCGGAGAAGGAGGGCCAGTAGTTGGTGGAGGAGGATTACCAATACCAGGAAGAGGTGGAGGGCCAGGAAGAGGAAGTGAAGGATGGCCAAGACCAAGAGAAAGAGGAGAATCAGGATCTTGCAGAGGAGGAGGGCCAGGACAAGGCATATGAGGAACTGGATCATGAGGAGCAAGAGGGTTAAGACCAGGCTGAAGGCAAGAACCGAGACCAAGCAGAGGATGAGGGCCAGGGTCAGGTGGAGGTGCCAGATGGGGTAGGAGTGCCAGAACAAGGCAGTGGAGAGTGGCCATGATCAGGTGGGTGAGGAGGGTCAGGACCATGTGGTGGAGGTGGGCCAGGCCCAGGCGAAGAAGGAGAGTAACGATGAGACAGAGGAGGTTGGAAAAAGATCATTGGGAAGAGGAGAGCCAGGAGCAGGTGGAAGAGGAGGCCCAGGACCAGACGGAAGAGGGTGGGCTAGGACCAGGCAGAAGAAGAATCAATCAATCAATCAATCAATCGTATTTATTGAGCGCTTACTGTGTGCAGAGCACTGTACTAAGCGCTTGGGAAGTACAAGTTGGCAACATATAGAGACAGTCCCTACCCAACAGTGGGCTCAGTCTTGAAGGGGGAGACAGAGAACAAAACCAAACATACTAACAAAATAAAATAAATAGAATAGATAGGTACAAGTAAAATAAATAAATAAATAGAGTAATAAATATTCACAAACACATATACATATATACAGGTGCTCTGGGGAAGGGAAGGAGGTAAGATGCGGGGGATGCAGAGGGGGACGAGGGGGAGGGGAAGGAAGGGGCACAGTCTGGGAAGGCATCCTGGAGGAGATGAGCTCTCAGTAGGGCCTTGAAGGGAGGAAGAGAGCTAGCTTGGCGGATGGGCAGAGGGAGGGCATTCCGGGCCCGGGGGTGGACGTGGGCCGGGGGTCGATGGCGGGACAGGAGGGCTGAGTAGGTGCGAATGAGGTTGTCTTTAATGTAACTTAGTGATAACAAGGGCCTTTTTCCCGGGGTGTGTGACGGGGGGGAGAGTCAGTCAGGACCGGACCGGGAAGGGGGGTTGGGGGGCACTATAAGGAAGGTCGCTTAAGTGGGTGGGGGTGGAAGCAGGGGGCGTCTATGGCGGCGCTCGGAGGGGAGGAGCCTTCCGGAAGCAGCGGGGGCCACGTGGTGTGATTGCGGGCGGGCCTGTCGGGAACGGAGTCCCGGGCATCTATGGTGGGCCTCTCTGGCGCTCTGAGGAGAGGATCCTTCCGGGAGCAGCGGGGTACATGCGGTGTGATGGCGGGCGGGCCTCTCGAGAACGGAGTCCCGGGCGTCTATGGCGGCGCGCTCTGAAGAGAGGATCCTTCCGGGAGCAGCAAGGCCGCGCGGTGTGATGGCGGGCGGGCCCCTCGGGAACGGAGTCCAGGGCGTCTATGGCGGCGCTCTGAGGAGAGGATCCTTCCGGGAGCAGCGGGGGCCACGCGGTGTGATGGCGGGCGGGCGGGCCTCTCGGGAACAGAGTCCCGGGCATCTATGGGGGCGCTCTGAGGAGAGGAGAAGAAGAGGATTAGCAGAAGTGGGAGGTCCACGAACTTGAGGATAAGGAAGGCCAGGTTGTGGCAGACGAAGAGGACCTGGATCGAGGGAGGAGGAGGACCAAAACTAGGAGGAGGAGGAGGCGAGCTAGATTTACGAGGAAGGCAGGTACCAGGTGGAGGTCCCAGGAGATCCAGGATCTGGCCGAGGACGAAGGCCAGGACAAGGCGGAGCTGGAGGGCCAGTGTTTGGTGGAGGAGCATTACCAGTACTAGGAAGAGTTGGACGGCCAGGAAAAGAACGAGAAGGAGGCCAAAACCAAGAGAAGGAGGAGGCGCAGGATCTAGCTGAGGAGGAGGGCCAGGACCAGGCAGAGGAGGAACTGGATCGTGAAGAGGAACAGGGTTAAGACCAGGCTGAAGGCGAGAACCAAGTCCAAGCAGAGGATGAGGGCCAGTGCCAGGTGGAGGAGCCAAATGGGGTAGGAGGGCGAGGACCAGGCAGTTGAGGATGGCCAAGACCAGGTGGGTGAGGAGGGTCAGGACCATGTAGAGGAAGAGTGCCAGGCCCAGGCGAAGGAGGAGAGTAAAGATGAGACAGAGGATGTGGGAAAAAGTTCAATGGGAGGAGGAGGGCCGGGAGCAGGTGGAGGAGGAGACCCAGGACCAGACGGATGGGGGTGGGCCAGGACAAGGCAGAAGAAGAAGAGCACTAGAAGAAGGAGGAGGGCCAAGATCTGGAGGAGAAAGAAGGACAGGATGACACAGAGGAAGAGGAAGGAGGGAGGAGGAGGGCAGAGACTGGGAGGAAGAGGAGGCGGTCTAGGTGGACGAGGAAGGCAAGTACCAGGTGGAGGTCAAAGGTGAGCCAGGATCTGGCCGAGGACAAAGGTCAGGACTAGCCGGAGAAGCCAGTGATTGGTGGAGGAGGATTACCAGTGCCAGGAAGGGTTGGAGGGCCAGGAAAAGAAAGAGAAGGTCGGCCAAGACCAAAAGAAAGAGGAGGCGCAGGATCTAGCAGAGGAGGAGGGCCAGGACCAGGCAGATGAGGAACTGGATCCTGAGGAGGGAGAGGGTTAAGACCAGGCTGAAGACAGGAACCAAGACCAAGCAGAGGATGAGGGCCAGAGCCCAGTGTAGGAGCCAGATGGGGTAGGAGGGCCAGGACAAGGCAGTGGAGAATGGCCAAGACCCGGTGGGTGAGGAGGGTCAGGACCATGTGATGGAGGAGGGCGAGGCCCAGGCGAAGGAGGAGAGTAAAGATGAGACAGAAGAGGTGGGAAAAAGATCAATGGGAGGAGGAGGGCCATGAGCAGGTGGAGGAGGAGACCCAGGACCAGGCGGATGGGGGTGGGCCAGAACAAGGCAGAAGAAGAAGAGGATCAGCAGAAGTAGGAGGTCCACGATCTGGATGAGAAGGAAGGCCAGGATGAGGCAGAGGAAGAGAACTTGGATCGAGGGAGCAGGAGGTCCAAAACTAGGAGAAGGTGGAGGCGAGCTAGATGGACGAGGAAGGCAAGTACCAGGTGGAGGTCCCAGGAGATCCAGGATCAGGCCGAGGACGAAGGCCAGGACAAGGCGGAGCTGGAGGGCCAGTGTTTGGGGCAGGAGGATTACCAGTACCAGGAAGAGCTGGAGGGCCAGGAAAAGAACAAGAAGGAGGCCTAGAGCAAGAGAAGGAGGTGGCGCAGGATCTAGCAGAGGAGGAGGGCCAAGACCAGGCAGAGGAGGAACTGGATCATGAGGAGGAAGAGGGCTAAGACCAGGCTGAAGGCGAGAACCAAGACCAAGCAGAAGATGAGGGCCAGTGCCAAGTGGAAGAGCCAGATGGGGTAGGAGGGCCAGGACCAGTCAGTGGAGAATGGCCAAGACCAGGTGGGTGTTCACGATCAGAACCATGCGGAGGAGGAGTACCAGGCCCAGCTGAATGAGGGGAATGAAGATCAGACAGAGGAGGAGGCAATAAGATCATTTGGAGGAGGAGAGCTAGGAGCAGGTGGAGGAGGAGGGCCAGGAGCACACTGAAGGGGATGGGCCAGGACCAGGTAGAAGAAGAGGACGAGGATCAGCAGAAGGAGAAGGGTCAGGATCTGGAGAAGGAGGAAGGATAGGATGAGGCAGAGGAAGAGGACCTGGACCGAGGGAGGAGGAGGGCCAAGACTAGGAAGAGGAGGATGTGGCCTAGATGGACGAGGAAGGCAAGTACCAGTTGGAGGTCCCAGGAGAACCAGGATCTGGCCGAGGACGAAGGCCAGGAGTAGCCGGAGTAGGAAGGTCAGTGTTTGGTAGAGGAGGATTACCAGTACCAGGAAAAGTTGGAGGGCCTGGAAAAGAACGAGAAGGAGGCCAAGACCAAGAGAAAGAGGAGGTGCAGGATCTCGCAGAGGAGGAGGGCCAGGACCAGGCAGAGGAGGAACTGGATCATGAAGGGGAAGACGGTTAAGACCAGTCTGAAGGCGAAAACCAAGACCAAGCACAGGATGAGGGCCAGTGCCAGGTGGAAGAGCCTGATGGTGTAGGAGTGCCAGAACCAGGCAGAGGAGGATGGCCAAGACCAGGTGGGTGAGGAGGGTCAGGACAATGTGGAGGAGGAGTGCCAGGCCCAGGCGAAGGAGGAGAGTGAAGATCGGACAGAGGAGGTGGGAAAAAGATCAGTGGGAGGAGGAGAAGGCCCAGGACCAGACCGATGTGGGTAGGCCAGGACCAGGCAGAAGAGGAAGAAGAGGATCAGTAGAAGGAGGAGGGATAGGATATGGGGGAGAAGGAAGGCCAGGAGGGGACAGAGGAAGAGGACGTGGAACGAAGGAGGAGGAGGGCCAAAACTATGAGGAGAAGGAGGCGACCTAGCTGGAGGACGAAGGCAAGTACGAGGTAGAGGTCCCAGGAGAGCCAGGATCTGGCCAAGGACAAAGGCCAGGACAAGGCGGAGCTGAAGGGGCAGTGTTTGGTTCAGGAGGATTACTAGTACCAGGAAGAGTTGGAGGGCCAAGAAAAGAACAAGAAGGAGTCCAAGACCAAGAGAAGGAGGAGGAGTCGCAGGATCTAGCAGAGGAGCAGGGCCAGGACCAGGCAGAGGAGAAACTGGATCATGAAGAGGAAGAGGGTTAAGACCAGGCTGAAGGCGAGAACCAAGACCAAGCAGAGGATGAGGGCCAGGGTCAGGTGGAGGAGCCAGATGGGGTAGGAGAGCCAGGACCAGGCAGTGGAGGATGGCCAGGACCAGGTGGGTGAGGAGGGTCAGGACCATGTGGAGGAGAAGTGCCAGGCCCAGGCGAAGGAGGAGAGTAAAGATGAGACAGAGGAGGTGGGAAAGAAATGAATCGGAGTAGGAGGGCGAGAAGCAGGTTGAGGAAGAGACCCAGGACCAGACGGATAGGGGTGGGCCAGGACAAGGCAGAAGAAGAAGAAGAGGACCAGAAGAAGGAGGAGGGCCAGGATGTGGAGGAGGTGGAAGGCCTGGATGAGGCAGAGGAAGAAAACCTGGATCGAGGGAGGAGGAGGGCAAAGACTAGGAGGAAGAGGAGGCGGCCTAGATGGACGAGGAAGGCAAGTACCAGGTGGAGGTCAAAGGTGAGCCAGGATCTGGCCGAGGACAAGGGCCAGGACTAGCCGGTGAAGGAGGGCCAGTGTTTGGTGGAGGAGGATTTGATTACCAGTACAAGGAAATTTTGGAAGACCAGGAAGAGAAAGAGAAGGACGGCCAAGACCAAGAGAAAGAGGAAGCGCAGGATCTAGCAGAGGAGGAGGGCCAAGAACAGGCAGAGGAGGAACTGGATCATGGGGAGGAAGAGGGTTAAGACCAGGCTGAAGGCAAGAACCAAGGCCAAGCAGAGGATGAGGGCCAGAGCCCGGTGTAGGAGCCAGATAGGGTAGGAGGGCCAGTACCAGGCAGAAGAGGATGGCCAGGACCAGGTGGGTGAGGAGGGCCGGGACCATGTGGAAGAGGAGTGCCAGGCCCAGGAGAAGGAGGGGAGTGAAGATATGACGGAGGAGGTGGGAATAAGATCACTGGGAGGAGGATAGCCAGGGGCAGGTGGAGGAGGAGGCCCAGGACCAGACAGATGGGGGTGGGCCAGGACCAGGCAGAAGAAGAAGAGGATCAGCAGAAGGAGGAGGAATAGAATATGGGGGAGAAGGAAGGCCAGGATGAGGCAGAGGAAGAGGACGTGGAACGAAGGAGGAGGAGGGCCAAAACGAGGAGGAGGAGGAGGCGACCCAGATGGAGGAGGAAGGCAAGTACTAGCTGGAGGTCCCAGGAGAGTCAGGATCTGGCCGAGGACGAAGGCCAGGACAAGGCGGAGCTGAAGGGCCAGTGTTTGGTTCAGGAGGATTACTGGTACCTGGAAGAGTTGGAGGGCCAGGAAAAGAACAAGAAGGAGGCCAAGACCAAGAAAAGGAGGAGGCGCAGGATCTAGCAGAGGGGGAGGAACTGGATCATGAAGAAGAATAGGGTTAAGACCAGCCTGAAGGCGAGAACCAAGACCAAGGAGAGGATGAGGGCCAGTGCCAAGTGGAGGGGCCAGATGGGGTAGGAGGGCCAGGACTAGGCAGTAGAGGATGGCCATGACAAGGTGGGTGAGGAGGGTCAGGACCATGTGGAGGAGGAGTGCCAGGCCCAGGCGAAGGAGGGTAGTGAAGATCAGACAGAGGGGGAGGCAAAAAGATCCTTTGGAGGAGGAGAGCTAGGAGCAGGTGTAGGAGGAGACCCAGGATCAGACGGAAGGGGGTGGGCCAGGACCAGGTAGAAGAAGAGGACGAGGATCAGCAGAAGGAGGAGGGCCAGGATCTGGAGGAGGAGGAAGGCAAGGATGAGGCAGAGCAAGAGGACCTGGACAGAGGGAGGAGGAGGGCCAAGACTAGGAGGAGGAGGAGGCGGCCTAGATGGACGAGGAAGGCAAGTGCCAGGTGGAGGTCAAAAGTGAGCCAGGATCTCTACGAGGACAAAGGCCAGGACTAGCCCGAGAAGGAGGGCCAGTGTTTGCTGGAGGAGGATTACCAGTACCAGGAAGAGTTGGAGGGCCAGGAAGAGAAAGAGAAGGACGGCCCTCCTCCTGCCTCGGTCCAGGTCCTCTTCCTCTGCCTCATCATGGTCTTCCTTCTACTCCACATCCTGGCCCTCCTCCTTCTGCTGATCCTCTTTTTCTTCTTCTGCCTGGTCCTGGCCCACCCCCTTCTGTTTGGACCTGGGTCTCCTCCTCCACCTGCTCCTAGCTCTCTTCCTCCAAAAGATCTTTTTGCCTCCTCCTCTGTCTGATCTTCACTCCCGTCCATCGCCTGGGCCTGGCACCTCTCCACCACATCGTTCTGAACGTCCTCACCCACCTGGTCTTGCCCATTCTCCACTGCCTGGTCCTGGCCCTCTTATCCCATATGGCTCTTCCACCGGGCACTGGCCCTTATCCTCTGCTTGGTCTTGGTTCTCGCCTTCAGCCTGGACTTATCCTTCTTCCTCCTCATGATCCAGTTCCTCCTCTGCCTGGTCCTGGCCCTCCTCCTCAGCTAGATCCTGCGCCTCCTCCTTCTGTTGGTCTTGGCCTCCTTTTCGCTCTTTTCCTGGCCCTCCAACTCTTCCTGGTACTTGGAATCCCTCTCCACCAAACACTGGCCCTCCAGCTGCGCCTTGTCCTGGCCTTCGTCCTCGGCCTGATACTGGATCTCCTGGGACCTCCAACTGGTACTTGCCTTCTTCGTCCATCTAGCTCGCCTTCTCCTCCTCCTAGGTTTGGCCCTCCTCCTCCCTCGATCCAGGACCTCTTCCTCTGCCTCATCCTGGCCTTCCTTCTCCTCCAGATCGTCGACCTCCTACGTCTGCGGATCCTCTTCTTCTTCTTCTGCCTGGTCCTGGCCCACCCTCTTCTGTCTGGTCCTGAGCCTCCTCCTCCACCGGCTCCAGGCTCTCCTCCTCCCAGTGATCCTTTCCCACCTCCTCTGTCTAATATTCACTCCCCACCTTCGCCTGGGCCTGGCACTCCTCCTCCACATGGTTCCGGCCCTCCTCACCCACCTGGTCCTCGCCAACCTCCTCTGCCTGGTCCTGGCCTTATTCCTCAGCTAGATCCTGCGCCTCCTCCTTCTCTTGGTCTTGGCTTCCTTCTCTTTCTTTTCCTGGCCCTCCAACACTTCCTGGTAGTGGTATTCCTCCTCTACCAAACAGTGGCCCTCCTACTCCGGCTACTCCTGCCCTTCGTCCTCGGCCAGATCCTGGCTCACCTGGGACTTCCAACTGGTACTTGCCTTCCTCGTCCATCTAGGTCTCCTCCTCCTCCTCCTCCTAGTCTTTGCCCTCCTCCTCTCTCGATCCAGGTCCTCTTCCTCTGCGTCATCCTGGCCTTCTTTCTACTCCACATCCTGTCCCTCCTCCTTCTTCTGGTCCTATTCTTCTTCTTCTGCATTGTCCTGGCCCACCCCCATCCGTCTGGTCCTGGGTCTCCTCCACCACCTGCTCCTGGCCCTCCTCCTACCATTTATCTTTTTCCCACCTCCTCTGTCTCATCATTACTCTCCTCCTTCGCCTGAGCCTGGCACTGCACCTCCACATGGTCCTGACCCTCCTCACCCACCTGTTCTTGGCCATCCTCCACTGCCTGGTCCTGGCCCTCCTCCCCCATCTGGCTCCTCCACCTGGCACTGGCCCTCATCCCCTGCTTGGTCTTGGTTCTCGCCTTCAGCCTGGTCCTAACCCTCTTACTCCTCATTATCCAGTTCCTCCCCTGCCTGGTCCTGGCCTTCCTCTTCTGCTAGATCCTGCGCCTCCTCCTTCTCTTCATCTTGGCCTCCTTGTTCTTTTCCTGGCCCTCCAACTCTTCCTGGTACTAGTAATCCTCCTGAACCAAACACTGGCCCTTCAGCTCCGCCTTGTCCTGGCCTCCGTCCTCGGCCAGATCCTGGCTCTCCTGGGACCTCCACCTAGTACTTGCCTTCCTTCTCCATCTACGTTGCCTCCTCCTCCTCCTAGGTTTGGCCCTCCTCCTCCTTCTTTCCACGTCTTCTTCCTCTGCCTCATCCTGGCCTTCCCTCTCCCCGATATCCTATACCTCCTCCTTCTGCTTATCCTCTTCTTTTTCTTCTGCCTGGTCCAGGCCCACCCCCATCTGTCTGGTATTGGGCCTCCTCCTCCACCTAGTCCTGGCTTTCCTCCTCTCAATGATGTTTTTCCCACCTCCGTTGTCCGATCTTCACTCCCCTCCTTCGCCTGGGCCTGGCACTCCTCCTCCACATGGTCCTGACCCTCCTCACCCACCTGGTCTTGGCCATCCTCCTCTGCCTGGTCCTGGCCCTCCTATACCATCTGGCTCCTCCACCTGGCACTGGCCCTCATCCTCTGCTAGGTCTTGGTTCTCGCCTTTAACCTGGTCTTAACCTTCTTCCTCCTCATGATCCAGTTCCTCCTCTGTCTGGTCCTGACCCGCCTCCTCAGCTAGATCCTGCACCTCCTTCCTCTCTTGGTCTTGGCCTCCTTCTCGTTCTATTCCAGGCCCTCCAACTCTAACTGGTACTGGTAATCCTCCTCTACCAAACACTGACCCCCCTACTCCGGTTACTCCTGGCCTTCGTCCTCGGCCAGATCCTGGCTCTCCTGGGACCTCCAACTGGTACCTGCCTTCCTCGTAAATCAACCTCGCCTCCTCCTCCTCCTAGTTTTGGCCCTCTGCCTCCATCGATCCAGGTCCTTTTCGTCTGCCTCATCCTGGCCTTCCTTCCCCTCCAGATCGTGGACCTCCTACTTTTGCTGATCCTCGTCCATCTAGCTCGACTCCTACTCCTCCTAGTCTTGGCCCTCCTCCTCCCTCGGTCCAGGCCCTCTTCGTATGCCTCATCTGGCGCTCCTCGTTCTGCTGATCCTTTTCTTCTTCTTCTGCTTGGTCCTGGCCCACCCTCTTCCGTCTGGTGCTGGGCCTCCTCCTCCACCTGCTCCTGGCTCTCCTCCTCCCAATGACCTTTTCCCGACCTCCTCAGTCTCATCTTTACTCTCTCATTCTTCGCCTGGGCCCCGCCCTCATCCACCACATGGTCCTGTACCTCCTCACCCACCTGGTCTTGGCCATTCTCCACTGCCTGGTCCTGGCCACCTACCCCATCTGGCTCCTCCACCTGACCCTGGCCCTCATCCTCTGCTTGGCCTTGGTTCTTGCCTTCAGCCTGCTCTTAAGCCTTTTCCTGTTCATGAACCAGTTCCTCCTCTGCCTGGTACTGGTCCTCCTCCTCTGCTAGATCCAGCGCCTTGTCTTTCTCTTGGTCTTGGACACCTTCTTGTTCTTTGTCCGGCTCTCCAACTCTTCCTGGTACTAGTAATCCGTAATCCTCCTGAACCAAACACTGGCCCTTCAGCTCCGCGTTGTTCTGGCCTCCGTCCTCGGCCAGATCCTGGCTTTTCTGGGACCTCCACCTAGTACCTGCCGTCCTCCACCGTCTAGGTCGCCTCCTCCTCCTCCTAGGTTTGGCCCCCCTCCTCCTCCTAGGTTTGGCCCTCCTCCTCCTTCGTTCCACGTCCTAGTCCTCTGCCTCATCCTGGACTTCCTTCTCCCCCATATCCTATCCCTCCTCCTTCTGCTGATGCTCTTCTTCTTCTTCTGCCTCGTCCTGGCCCACCCTCATCTGTCTGGTCCTGGGCCTCCTCCACCACCTGCTCCTGGCTCTCCTCCTCCCAATGATCTTTTTCCCATCTCCTCTGTCTCATCTTTACTCCCCTTCTTCGCCTGAGCCTGGCCCTCCTCCACCACATGGTCCTGACCTTCCTCACCTACCTGGTCTTGGCCATTCTCCACTGCCTGGTCCTGGCCCTCCTACCCCATCTGGCTCCTCCACCTTACCCTGGCCCTCATCCTCTGTAGGTCTTGGTTCTTGCCTTTAGCCTGGTCTTCACCCTCTTCCTCCTCATGAACCAGTTCCTCCTCTGCCTGGTCCTGGCCCTTCTTTTCTGCTAGATCCTGTGCCTCCTCTTTCTCTTGGTCTTGGCCGTCCTTCTCAGTCTTTTCCTGGCCCTCCAACTCTTCCTGGTAGTGGTAATCCTCCCCCACCAAACACTGGCCCTCCTTCTCCGGCTAGTCCTGGCCTTTGTCATCGGCCAGATCCTGGCTCATCTTTGACCTCCACCTGGTACTTGCCTTCCTCGTCCATCTAGGCCGCCTCCTCTTCCTCCTAGACTTTGCCCTCCTCCTCCCTCGATCCAGGTCTTCTTCATCTCTTCCATCCTGGCTTTCTTTCTCCTCCAGATCCTGGCCCTCCTCCTTCTTCTGGTCCTCTTCTTCTTCTTCTGTCTTGTCCTGGCCCACCCCCATCCGTCTGGACGCGGGTCTTCACCTCCACCTGCTCTTGGTCCTCCTCCTCCCATTGATTTTTTCCCACCTCCTCTATCTCATCTTAACTCTCCTCCTTCGCCTGAACCTGGCATTCCTCCTCCGCATGGTCCTGACCCTCCTCACCCACCTGGTCTTGGCCATCCTCCACTGCCTGGTCCTGGCCCTCTTACCCCATCTGGCTCCTCCACCCTGCACTGGCCCTCATCGTCTGCTTGGTGTTGGTTCTCGCCTTCAGCCTGGTCTTAACCCAATTCCTCTTCATGATCCAGTTCCTCCTCAGCCTGGTCCTGGCCCTCCTCCTCTGCTAGATCCTGCGCCTCCTCCTTCTCTTGGTCTTGGCCTCCTTCTCGTTCTTTTCCTGGCCCTCCAACTCTTCCAGGTACTAGTAATCCTCCTGAACCAAACACTGGAATTTCAGCTCCGCCTTGTACTGGCCTTCGGCCTCGGCCAGATCCTGGCTCTTCGGAGACCTCCACCCAGTACTTGCCTTCCTCCTCCATCTAGGTCACCTCCCCCTCCTCCCAGTTTTGGACCTCCTCCTCCTTCCTTCCACGTCATCTTCCTCTGCCTAATCCTGGCCTTCGTTCTCCCCCATATCCTATCCCTCCTCCTTCTGTTGATCCTCTTCTTCTTCTGCCTGCTCCTGGCCCACCCCCGTTTGTCTGGTCCTGGGCCTCCTCCTCCACCTGCTCCTGGCTCTCTTCCTCCGAATGATCTTATTCCCACCTCCTCTGTCTGATCTTCACTCCCCTCCTTCGCCTGGGCCTGGCACTCTTCCTCCAAAGGGTCTTGCCCCTCCTCACCCACCCCCTGCCCCTCCTCACCCTCATGGTCTTGGCCATCCTCCTCTGCCTGGTCCTGGCCCTCGTACCACATCTGGCTCCTCCACCTGGCACTGACCCTCATCCTCTGCTTGGTCTTGGTTCTCGCCTTTAGCCTACTCTTAACCCTCTTCCACCTCAGGATCCAGTTCCTTCTCTGCCTGGTCCTGGCCCTCCTCCTCAGGTAGATTCTGTGCCGCCTCCTTGTCTTGGTCTTGGCCTCCTTCTCGTTCTGTTCCAGGCCCTCCAACTCTTCCTGGTACTTGTAATTCTCCTCTACCAATCAGTGGCCCTCCTACTCCGGCTGCTCCTGGCCTTCGTCCTCGGCCAGATCCTGGCTCTCCTGGGACCTCCAACTGGTACTTGCCTTCCTCGTCCATCTTGGTCGCCTCCTCCTCCTCCTAGTCTTGGCTCTCCTCCTCTCTCGGTCCAGGTCCTCTTCCTCTGCCTCATCCTGGCCTTTCTCCTCCTCCAGATCCTGGCCCTCCTCCTTCTGCTGATCCTCGTCCCCTTCTTCTACCTGGTTCTGGCCCACCCCCTTCCGTCTGGTCCTGGGCCTCCTCCTCCACCTGCTCCTAGCTCTCCTCCTCCAAATGATCGTTTTGCTTCCTCCTCAATCTGATCGTCACTCCCCTCCTTTGCCTGGGCCTGGCACTCCTCCTCCACATCGTTCTGACCGTCCTCACCCACCTTGCCTTGGCCATTCTCCACTGCCTGGTCCTGGCCCTCCTACCCCACCTGGCTCTTCCACCGGGTACTGGCTCTCATCCTCTGCTTGGCCTTGGTCCTCGCCTTCAGCCTGGTCTTAACCCTATTCCTGCTCAGGATCCAGTTCCTCCTCTGCCTGGTCTTGGCCCACCTCCTTAACTAGATCCGGCGCCTCCTCCTTCTCTTGGTCTTGGCCATCTTCTTGTTCTTTTCCTGGCCATCCACCTCATCCAGGTACTAGTTATCCTCCTGAACCAAACATTGCCCTTCAGCTCCGCCTTGTCCTGGCCTTTGTTCTCGGCCAGATCTTGGCTTTCCTGGGACCTCCATCCAGTACTTGCCTTCCTCCTCCATTTAGTTCGCCTCCTCCTCCTCCTAGTTTTGGTCCTCCTCCTACTTCGTTCCACGTCATCTTCCTCGGCCTCATTCTGGCCTTCCTCCTCCCCCATATCCTAACCCTCCTCCTTCTGCTGATCCTCTTCTTCTTCTTCTGCCTGGTCCTGGCCCACCCCCGTCTGTCTGGTCCTGGGCCTCCTCCTCCACCTGCTCCTAGCTCTCCTCCTCCCAGTGATTTTTTCCCACCTCCCCTGTCTCATCTTTACTCCCCTCCTTCGCCTGGGCCTGGCCCTCCTCCACCACATGGTCCTGACCCTCCTCATCCACCTGGTCTTGGCCATTCTCCACTGCCTGGTCCTGGCCCTCCTACCCCATCTGGCTCGTCCACCTTACCGTGGCCCTCATCTTTCATGAGCATTTAACAAATTTAACAAATACCGTGAGTATTATTTTATTATGATTGTTATTAGGACTCTGGTCCCCGCTGCCGAGACTCCCTTGAGTCCCCAGTCTGGTGCCGGCTTTGATGAAGGGGGCGATCCCACTTCTCGACAGTGAGCCCACTGTTGGGTAGGGACCGTCTCTATGTGTTGCCAACTTGTAGTTCCCAAGCGCTTAGTACAGTGTTCTGCACACAGTAAGCGCTCAATAAATACGATTAACTGATTGATTGATTGATTGATTGATCCTCTGCTTGGTCTTGGTTCTTGCATTTAGCCTGGCCTTTACCCTCTTCCTCCTCATGATCCAGGTCCTCCGCTGCCTGGTCCTGGCCCTCCTTCTCTTCTAGATCCTGCGCCTCCTCTTTCTCTTGGTCCTGGCCGTCCTTCTCTTTCTTTTCCCGGTCCTCCAACTCTTCCTGGTACTGGTAATCTTCCTCCACCAAACACTGGGCCCTCTTACTCCGGCTACTCCTGGCCTTCGTCCTTGGCCAGATCCTGGCTCTCCTGGGACCTCCACCAGGTACATGCCTTATTCGTCCACCTAGGCCGCCTCCTCATCCTCCTAGTCTTTGCACTCCTGCTCCCTCGATCCAGGTCCCCTTCCTCTGCGTCATCCTGGCTTTCTTTTTCCTCCAGATCCTGGCCCTCCTCCTTCTTCTGGTCCTCTTTTTCTTCTTCGGTCTCGTCCTGGCCCGCCCCCATCCGTCTGGTCCTGGGTCTCCTCACCCACCTGCTCCTGGCCCTCCCCCTCACATTGACCTTTTTCCCACCTCCTCGTCTCATCTTTACTCTCCTCCTTCCCCTGGGCCTGGCACTCCTCCTGCACATGGTCCTGAACCTCCTCACCCACCTAGTCGTGGCCATCCTCCACTGCCTGGTCCTGGCCCTCCTACCCCATCTGGCCCCTCCACCAGGCACTGGCCCTCAACCTCAACTTGGTCTTGGTTCTCGCCTTCAGCCTGGTTTTAACCCTCTTCCTCCTCATGATCCTGTTCCTCCTCTGCCTGGTCCTGGCCCTCCCCGTCAGCTAGATCCTGCGCCTCCTCCTTCTCTTGGTCTTGGCCTTCTTCTTGTTCTTTTCCTGTCCCTCCAACTCTTCCTGGTACTAGTAATCCTCCTAAACCGAACATTGGCCCTTCAGCTCCTCCTTGTCCTGGCCTTCGTCCTCGGCCAGATCCTGGCTCTCCTTGGATCTCCACCCAGTACTTGCCTTCCCCCTTCATCTAGGTCGCCTCCTCCTCCTCCTAGTTTTGGCCCTCCTCCTCCTTCGTTCCACGTCATCTTCCTCTGCCTCATCCTGGCCTTCGTTCTCCCCCATATCCTATCGCTCCTCCTTCTGCTGATCCTCTTCTTCTTCTTCTGCCTGGTCCTGGCCCACCCTCAACTATCTGGTCCTGGGCCTCCTCCACCACCTGCTCCTGTCTCTCCTCCTCCCAGTGATCTATTTCCCACCTCCTCTGTCACATCTTTACTCCCCTTCCCTCGCCTCGGCCTGGTCCTCCTCCACCACACGGTCCTGACCCTCCTCACCCACCTGGTCTTGGCCATTCTCCACTGCCTGGCCCTCCTTCTCCATCTGGCTCCTCCACCTAACCCTGGCCCTCATCCTCTGCTTGGTCTTGGTTCTTGCCTTTAGCATGGTCTTCACCCTCTTCCCCCTCATGAACCAGTTCCTCCTCTGCATGGTCCTGGCCCTCCTTCTCTGCTAGATCCTGCGCCTCCTCTTTCTCTTGGTCTTGGCCGTCATTCGCTGTCTTTTCCTCGCCCTCCGACTCTTCCTGGTAATGATAATCCTCCTCCACCAAACACTGGCCCTCCTTCTCCGGCTAGTCCTGGCCTCTATCCTCGGCCAGATCCTGGCTCACCTTTGACCTCCACCTGGTACTTGCCTTCCTCGTCCATTTAGGCCGCCTCATCTTCCTCCTAGTCTTTGCCCTCCTCCTACCTTGTTCCAGGTCCTCTTCTTCTGCGTCATCCTGGCTTTCTTTCTCCTCCACATCCCTGCCCTCCTCCTTCTTCTCGTCCTCTTCTTCGTTTTCTGTCTTGTCCTGGCCCACCCCCATCCGTATGGTCCTGGGTCTCCTCCTACACCTGCTCCTAGCTCTCCTCATCCCAATGATCTTTTTCCGACCTCCTCTGTCTGATCCTCACTCCCCTCCTACGCCTGGGCCTGCCACTCCTCCTCCACATGGTCCTGACCCTCCTCACCCACATTGTCTTGGCCATCCTCCTCAGCCTGGTCCTGGCCCTCCTACCCCATCTGGCTCCTCCACATGGCAATGGCCCTCATCCTCCGCTTGTTCTTGGTTCTCACCTTTAGCCTGGTCTTAACCCTCTTCCTCCTCATGATCCAGTTCCTTCTCTGCCTGATCCTGACCCTCCTCCTCAGCTAGATCCTGCGCCTGCTCCTTCTCTTGGTCTTGGCCTCCTTCTCGTTCTTTTCCAGGCCTTCCAACTCTTCCTGGTACTGGTAACCCTCCTCTACGAAACACTGGCTCTCCTACTCCGGCTACTCCTGGCCTTCGTCCTCGGCCAGATCCCGGCTCTCATGGGACCTCCAAATGGTACTTACCTTCCTCGTCCATCTATGTCGCCTCCTCCTCCTCCTAGTTTTGGCCCTCCACCTACTTCGTTCCACGTCCTCTTCCTCTGCCTCATCCTGGCCTTCCTTCTCCCCTATATCCTATCCCTCCTCCTTCTGCTGATCCTCTTCTTCTTCTTCTGCCTGGTCCTGGCCCACCCCCATCTGTCTGGTCCTGGGACTCCTCCTCCACCTGCTCCTTGGTCTCCTCCTCCCAAAGATCTCTTTCCCACCTCCTCCGTCTGATCTTCACTCCCCTCCTTGGCCTGGGCCTGGCACTCCTCCTCCACATGGTCCTGACCCTCCTCACCCACCTTGTCTTGGCCATCCTCCTCTGCCTGGTCCTGGTCCTCCTACCCCATCTGGCTCCTCCACCTGGCACTGGCCCTCATCCTCTGCTTGGCCTTGGTTTTCGCCTTTAGCCCGGTCTTAACCATCTTCCTCCTCATGATCCAGTTCCTTCTCTGCCATGATCCTGGCCCTCCTCCTCAGCTAGATCCTGCGCCTCTTCCTTCTCTTGGTCTGGGCCTCAATCAATCAATCAATCAATCAATCAATCGTATTTATTGAGCGCTTACTGTGTGCAGAGCACTGTAGTAAGCGCTTGGGAAGTACAATTCGGCAACACATAGAGACAGTCTCTACCGAAGAGCAGGCTCACACTCTAGAAGGGGGAGACAGAGAACAAAACCAAATATACTAACAAAATAAAATAAATAGAATAGATATAGACGCCCGGGACTCCGTTCCCGAGAGGCCCGCCCGCCATCACACCGCGCGGCCTTGCCGCTCCCGGAAGGCTCCTCTCCTCAGAGCGCCGCCATAGACGTCCAGGACTCCGTTCCCGAGAGGCCCGCCCGCCATCATACCGCGCGGCCTTGCTGCTCCCGGAAGGATCCTCTCCTCAGAGCACCGCCATAGACGCCCGGAACTCCGTTCCCGAGAGGCCCGCCCGCCCGACATCACACCGCGCGGCCTTGCTGCTCCCGGAAGGCTCCTCTCCTCAGAGCGCCGCCATAGACGCCCGGAACTCCGTTCCCGAGAGGCCCGCCCGCCATCACACCGCGCGGCCTTGCCGCTCCCGGAAGGCTCCTCGCCTCAGAGCGCCGCCATAGACGCCCGGGACTCCGTTCCCGAGAGGCCCGCCCGCCATCACACCGCACGGCCTTGCTGCTCCCGGAAGGATCCTCTCCTCAGAGCGCCGCCATAGACGCCCGGGACTCCG
Source organism: Tachyglossus aculeatus (assembly GCF_015852505.1). Classification (NCBI taxonomy): domain Eukaryota; kingdom Metazoa; phylum Chordata; class Mammalia; order Monotremata; family Tachyglossidae; genus Tachyglossus; species Tachyglossus aculeatus. Next base: position 102,441,849 of record NC_052070.1, read on the forward strand.
TTCCCGAGAGGCCTACCCGCCCGCCCGCCATCACACCACGCGGCCTTGCCGCTCCCGGAAGGCTCCTCTCCTCAGAGCGCCGCCATAGACGCCCGAGACTCCGTTCCCGAGAGGCCCGGCCGCCATCACACCGCGCGGCATTGCTGCTCCCGGAAGAATCCTCTCCTCAGAGCGCCGCCACTGACGCCCGGGACCCCGTTCCCGAGAGGCCTACCCGCCCGCCAAAACACCGCGCGGCCTGGCCGCTCCCGGAAGGCTCCTCTCCTCAGAGCGCCGCCATAGACAACCGGGACTCCGTTCCCGAGAGGCCCGCCCGCCATCATACCGCGCGGCCTTGCTGCTCCCGGAAGGATCCTCTCCTCAGAGCGCCGCCATTGACGCCCGGGACTCCGTTCCCGAGAGGCCCGCCCGCCATCGCAGCGCCCCCACGGACGCCCCCCCTGCTTCCACCCCTCCCCCCCCCACTTAGGCGACCTTCCTTAAAGTGCCCCTCATCCCCCCCTTCCCGGTCCGGTCCTGACTGACTCTCCCCCCGCCCCCAGGTAAAAAGCCCTCGTTAGCACCATGTTACATTAACGACAACCTCATTCGCACCTACTCAGCCCTCCCATGCTAGTTGGCTGTTCACTCCTCCCCGCAGGTATCTCTGCTCCCTGACCCCCTTAACAGGTCCGCCCTACTCCAGCACATAATAGTTTGTATCTGCTCTTTATGACATCATTACCTGCCAATTTTATTATTGCCATAGCATATTGATTTTTTAACTACACCCTGTGATGCCATCGCCTACTTATATCATTGCTACTGTTTTATTGCTTCTGCCTCTCAATTGTTAACCTCCCACCGTACTGTCACTCGCCCTGCTGACCTCACCATGAACTTTCAATTCCCCAGCTCCCAACTGCCATTCCCATTCCTCACCTTCCCCTTCCCCTCTCCCACCCAGCTTTTTCCCTCCCTCTCCCCCACCAAGACCACTCCCCCTCACCCCCTACCAAGGATTCCTCTGTACCAGCGCCAGCCCTCCGCTCCTCCCTCCCAGCCCCCTCCCTCCCCTTCTCCCCGCCCCCACCCCATCCCAGTTCTCCTCTCCCATCGCCACCCCCCTTCCCACTCTCCCCGCCCAGGCCCCCGCAAACTCATCCCAATCCAAACCTTCCCCACCCCTCGCACCCTTCCCCCTCCCTCCCTCGACAGCTGCTGCCAAGTGTGGCCTCTGGAACCCCCGCTCCGTTTTAAGTAAGATCCCTTTCATCGTGGACCTATTCCCTTCCAGCTCTCTACTCTTCCTCGCCCTAACGGAAACTTGGCTGTCTCCAGACGACACGGTCTCTTCTGCTGCTCTCTGCAGTGCAGGCCTCTTCTTCTCCCATTCCCCCAGACTCACCGGAAAAGGAGGAGGTGTCGGTTTCCTTCTCGCCCCCCAATGTCGCTTTCGCACTATCCCCCCTCCCCCTTCCCTTTCCTTCCCTTCCTTTGAAGCCCACATTATTCGCCTCTACCACCCCCTCCAGATTCTTGTAGCCGTCATCTACCGCCCTCCCGGCCCCACTTCCAACTTCTTTAACGACTTTGACCCGTTCCTCACCTTCCTTCTCTCCTTCTCCATGCCCACACTGATCCTCGGAGACTTCAATATCCACATGGATATCCCTAACGACTCCTCTGCCGCCCGCCTTCTATCTCTCCTTGACGCTGCCAACCTCTTCCTCCACCCCACCTCACCCCCTCACCAACTTGGTCATAACCTCTACCTCATCATCTCCTACCGCTGCACTGTGTCCACGCTCACCAACTCTGAAATCCCTCTCTCTGATCATAATCTTCTCACCTGCCTCCTCACTCACACTCCTTTCCCCTGTAAATCCGTATTACTCCCTCACAGAGATCTCCGCTCGCTGGACCCCACCTATCTTTCGGAGCGCCTCACACCCCACCTCGCCGCCCTCTCCTCTCTACCCAGTCTTGATGATCAGATTACTGCTCTCAACTCTACCCTTTCTACTCAGCTACACTCACTCGCTCCCCTTTCCCTTCGCCGCTCTCGCACCACTAACCCACAGCCCTGGATCACTGCCACTGTCCGCCTCCTTCGCTCTTATGCTCGAGCTGCCGAACGCTGCTGGAGAAAGTCTAAACACCATGCCAACCTCGTTCACTTCAAGTTTATCCTTTCCTGCCTTAACTCAGCCCTTTCCTCAGCCAGACAAAACTATTTCTCCTCCCTTATTGACACCCATGCCCATCACCCCCGCCAGCTCTTCCGTACACTCAACTCCCTTCTCAGGCCCCCGGTTCCTCCCCCTCCTCCTTCCCTCACCCCCAACGATCTGGCCTCCTACTTCATTAACAAAATTAAACCCATCAGGTCCGACCTCCCCAAAGTCTCTTTCCCCCTTTCTCCATCCCCCCGGCTCTCAACACTCTCTGCTACTCTCCCATCCTTCCCAGCAGTGTCCTCAGAGGAGCTCTCCTCCCTCCTCTCAAGTGCTACTCCGGCTACCTGTGCTTCTGACCCCATTCCCTCTCATCTCATGAAATCTCTCGCTCCATCCCTTCTCCCCTCCTTAACTTCCATCTTCAACCGTTCACTCTCCACTGGTTCCTTCCCCTCTGCCTTCAAACATGCCCATGTCCCTCCCATCCTAAAAAAACCCTCTCTTGACCCCACCTCACCTTCTAGCTATCGTCCCATATCCCTCCTACCGTTCCTTTCCAAACTCCTTGAACGAGTTGTCTAACACTCGCTGCCTGGAATTCCTCAACAACAACTCTCTCCTCGACCCCCTCCAGTCTGGCTTCCGTCCCCTACATTCCACGGAAACTGCCCTCTCAAAGGTCACCAATGACCTCCTGCTTGCCAAATCCAACGGCTCCTACTCTGTCCTAATCCTCCTCGACCTCTCAGCTGCCTTTGACACTGTGGACCACCCCCTTCTCCTCAACACGCTATCTGACCTTGGCTTCACAGACTCTGTCCTCTCCTGGTTCTCCTCTTACCTCTCCGGTCGTTCTTTCTCAGTCTCTTTTGCAGGCTCCTCCTCCCCCTCCCATTCTCTCACTGTGGGGGTTCCCCAAGGTTCAGTGCTTGGTCCCCTTCTGTTCTCGATCTACACGCACTCCCTTGGTGACCTCATTCGCTCCCACGGCTTCAACTATCATCTCTACGCTGATGACACCCAGATCTACATCTCTGCCCCTGCTCTCTCCCCCTCTCTCCAGGCTCGCATCTCCTCCTGCCTTCAGGACATCTCCATCTGGATGTCTGCCCGCCACCTAAAGCTCAACATGTCGAAGACTGAACTCCTTGTCTTCACTCCCAAACCTTGCCCTCTCCCTGACTTTCCCATCTCTGTTGACGGCACTACCATCCTTCCCGTCTCACAAGCCCGCAACCTTGGTGTCATCCTCGACTCCGCTCTCTCATTCACCCCTCACATCCAAACCGTGACCAGAACCTGCCGGTCTCAGCTTTACAACATTGCCAAGATCCGCCCTTTCCTCTCCATCCCAACCGCTACCCTGCTCATTCAAGCTCTCATCCTATCCCGTCTGGACTACTGCATCAGCCTTCTCTCTGATCTCCCATCCTCGTGTCTCTCTCCACTTCAATCCATACTTCATGCTTCTGCCCGGATTATCTTTGTCCAGAAACGCTCTGGGCATATCACTCCCCTCCTCAAAAATCTCCAGTGGCTACCAATCAATCTGCGCATCAGGCAGAAACTCCTCACCCTGGGCTTCAAGGCTCTCCATCACCTCGCCCCCTCCTACCTCACCTCCCTTCTCTCCTTCTACGGCCCAGTCCGCACCCTCCGCTCCTCCACCGCTGATCTCCTCACCGTACCTCGCTCTCGGCTGTCCCGCCATCGACCCCCGGCCCACGTCATCCCCCGGGCCTGGAATGCCCTCCCTCTGCCCATCTGCCAAGCTAGCTCTCTTCCTCCCTTCAAGGCCCTACTGAGAGCTCACCTCCTCCAGGAGGCCTTCCCAGACTGAGCCCCTTCCTTCCTCTCCCCCCTCGTCCCCCTCTCCATCCCCCCATCTTACCTCCTTCCCTTCCCCACAGCACCTGTATATATGTATATATGTTTGTACATATTTTTTACTCTATTTATTTATTTATTTATTTTATTTGTACATATCTATTCTATTTATTTTATTTTGTTAGTAAGTTTGGTTTTGTTCTCTGTCTCCCCCTTTTAGACTGTGAGCCCACTGTTGGGTAGGGACTGTCTCTATATGTTGCCAATTTGTACTTCCCAAGCGCTTAGTACAGTGCTCTGCACATAGTAAGCGCTCAATAAATACGATTGATTGATTGATTGATTGATATGTACAAGTAAGATAAATAAATAAATAGACTTTGGGGAGGTCGGACCTGATGGATTTAATTTGGTTAATGAAGTAGGAGGCCAGATCGTTGGGGGTGAGGGAAGGAGAAGGGGGAGGAACCGGGGGTCTGAGAAGGGAATTGAATGTACGGAAGAGCTGGCGGGGATGATGGGCATGGGTGTCAATAATGGGTGGTCCCCGGCCCACGTCATCCCCCGGGCCTGGAATGTCCTTCCTCTGCCAATCCGCCAAGCTAGCTCTCTTCCTCCCTTCAAGGCCCTACTGAGAGCTCACCTCCTCCAGGAGGCCTTCCCAGACTGAGCCCCTTCCTTCCGCTCCCCCTCATCCCCCTCTCCATCCCCCATCTTACCTCCTTCCCTTCCCCACAGCACCTGTATATATGTATATATGCTTGTACGTATTTATTACTCTATTTATTTATTTTACTTGTACATATCTATTCTATTTATTTTATTTTGTTAGTATATTTGGTTTTGTTCTCTGTCTCCCCCTTTTAGACTGTGAGCCCACTGTTGGATAGGACTGTCTCTATATGTTGCCAACTTGTACTTCCCAAGCGCTTAGTACAGTGCTCTGCACACAGTAAGCGCTCAATAAATACGATTGATGTTGATTGATGTCAATAAGGGAGGAGAAATAGTTTTGTCTGGCAGAGGAGAGGGCTGAGGTAAGGCAGGAAAGGATAAACTTGAAGTGAACGAGGTTGGCATGGTGTTTAGACTTTCGCCAGCAGCGTTCGGCTGCTCGAGCATAAGAGCGAAGGAGGCGGACAGTGGCAGTGATCCAGGGCTGTGAGTTAGTGGTACGAGAGCGGCGAAGGGAAAGGGGAGCGAGTGAGTCTAGCTGAGTAGAAAGGGTAGAGTTGAGAGCAGTAATCTGATCATCAGGACTGGGCAGAGAGGAGAGGGAGGCGAGGTGGTGTGTGAGGCGCTCAGAAAGATGGATGGGGTCAAGAGAGCAGAGATCTCTGTGAGGGAGTAATATGGATTTACAGGGGAAAGGAGTGTGAGTGTGGAGGCAGGTGAGATTATGATCAGAGAGAGGGAATCTAGCGGGACAGGCGAGTTGGTGAGGGTGGACACAGTGCAGCGATAGGAGATGATGAGGTCGAGGGTATGACCAAGTTGGTGAGTGGGTGAGGTGGGGTGGAGCAAGAGGTTGGCAGCGTCGAGGAGGGATAGAAGGCGGGAGGCAGAGGAGTCATCAGGTATAACCATGTGGATGTTGAAGTCTCCGAGGATCAGAGTGGGCATGGAAAAGGAGAGAAGGAAGGTGAGGAAGGGGTCAAAATCGTTAAAGAAGTTGGAGGTGGGGCCGGTAGATGACGGCTACAAGAATCTGGAGGGGGTGGTAGAGGCGAATAATGTGGACTTCAAAGGAAGCGAAGAAAAAGGAAGGGGGAGGAGGGATAGTGCGAAAGCGACATTGGGGGTCGAGGAGAAAACCGACACCTCCTCCTTTTCCGGTGAGTCTGGGGGAGTGGGAGAAGAAAAGGCCTCCACTGGAGAAAGCAGCAGAAGAGACCGTGTCTTCCGGAGACAACCATGTTTCAGTTAGGGCGAGGAGGAGTAGAGAGCTGGAAAGGAATAAGTCCAGGATGAAAGGGGTCTTACTTAAAACGGAGCGGGGGTTCCAGAGGCCACACTTGGCAGTAGCTGCCGAGGGAGGGGATGGAGGGGGAAGGATGTGAGGGGCGGGGAGGGTTCGGATTGCGATGAGTTGGCGGGGGCCTAGGCGGGGAGAGTGGGAAGAGGGGTGGCGATGGGAAAGGAGAACTGGGATGGGGTGGGGGCGGGGAGAAGGGGAGGGAGGGGGCTAGGAGGGAGGAGCGGAGGACTGGAGCTGGTACAGAGGGATCCTTGGTAGGGGGTGAGGGGGAGTGGTCTTGGTGGGGGAGAGGGAGGGAAACAGCTGGGTGGGAGAGGGGAAGGGGAAGGTGAGGAATGGGAATGGCAGTTGGGAGCAAGGGAATTGAAAGTTCATGGTGAGGTCAGCAGGGCGAGTGACAGTACAGCGGGAGGTTAACAATTGAGATGCAGAAGCGATAAAACAGTAGCAATGATATAAGTAGGCGATGGCATCACAGGGGGTAGTTAAACAATTAACATGGTACGGCAATAATAAAATTGGCAGATAATGATGTCATAAAGAGCAGATACAAACTATTATGTGCTGGAGTAGGGCGGACCTGTTAAGGGGGTCAGGGAGCAGAGATACCTGGGGGGAGGAGTGAACAGCCAACTAGCATGGGAGGGCTGAGTAGGTGCGAATGAGGTTGTCGTTAATGTAACTTGGCGCTAACAAGGTCCTTTTTCCCGGGGTTAGGGCGGGGGTGGGGGGAGAGTCAGTCAGGACCGGACCGGGAAGCGGGGGGGATGGGGGGCACTTTAAGAAAGGTCGCTTAAATGGCTGGGGGGGGGGTAGAATCAGGGGGCGTCTATGGGGGCGCTCTGAGGAGAGGAGCCTTCCGGGAGCAACGGGGGCCACGCGGTGTGATGGCGGGCAGGCCTCTCGGGAACGGAGTCCCGGGCGTCTATGGCGGCGCTCTGAAGAGAGGATCCTTCCGGGAGCAGCAAGGCCGCGCGGTGTGATGGCGGGCGGGCTTCTCGGGAACGGAGTCCCGGGCGTCTATGGCAGCGCTCAGAGGAGAGGATCCTTCCGGGAGCAGCAAGGCCGCGCGGTGTGATGGCGGGCGGGCGGGCCTCTCGGAAACGGAGTCCCGGGCATCTATGGCGGCGCTCTGAGTTGAGGATTCTTCCGGGAGCAGCGGGGGCCACGCGGTGTGATGGCGGGCGGGCGAGCCTCTCGGGGACGGAGTCCCGGACGTCTATGGCGGCGCTCAGATGAGAGGATCCTTCCGGGAGCAGCAAGGACGCGCGGTGTGATGGCGGGAGGGCTTCTCGGGCGGGCCTCCTTCTCGTTCTTTTCCAAGTCTTCCAACTCTTCTTGGTACTGGTAATCCTCCTCTTCCAAACACTGGCCCTCCTACTCCGGCTACTCCTGGCCTTTGTCCTCGGCCAGATCCCGCCTCTCCTGGGACCTCCAAATGGTACTTGCCTTCCTCGTCCATCTAAGTCGCCTCCTCCACTTCCTAGTCTTGGCCCTCTTCCTCCCTCGGTCCAGGTCCTCTTCCTCTACCTCATTCTGGCCTTCCTCCTCCTCCAGATCCTAGCCCTCCTCCTTCTAGTTCTCGTCATCCTCTTCTTCTTCCTGGCCCTGGCCGACCCCCTTCCGTCTAGTCCTGCGCCTCCTCCTCCACCTGCTCCTAGCTCTCCTCCTCCAAATGAACTTTTTGCCTCCTCCTCTGTTTGATCTTCACTCCCCTCCTTCGCCTGGGCCTGGAACTGCTCCTACACATCGATCTGAACGTCCTCACCTACCTGGTCTTGGCCATTCTCCACTGCCTGATCCTGGCCTTCCTACCCCATCTGGCTCTTCAACCGGACACTGGCCCTCATCCTCTGCTTGGTCTTGGTTCTCGCCTTCAACCTGGTCTTAACCTTCTTCCTCCTCATGAATCTGTTCCTCCTCTGCCTGGTCCTTTCCCACCTCCTCAGCTCGATCCTGCGCTTCCTCCTTCTCTTGGTCTTGGCCTTCTTCTAATTCTTTTCCTGGCCCTCGAACTCTTCCTGGTACTGGCAATCCTCCTCCACCAAACACTGGCCCACCAGCGCCGCCTTGTCCTGGCCTTCGTCCTCGGCCAGATCCTGGATCTCCTGGGACCTCCACATGGTACTTGCCTTCCGCATAAATCTACCTCACCTCCTCCTTCTCCTAGTTTTGGCCCTCATCCTCCCTCGATCCAGATGCTCTTCGTCTGCCTCATCCTGGCCTTCCTTCTCCTCCAGATCGTAGACCTCCTACTTCTGCTGATCCTCTTCTTCTTCTTCTGCCTGGTCCTGGACCACCCTCTTCCGTCTGGTCCTGGGCATCCTCCTCCACCTGTTCCTGGCTCTCCTCCTCCCAATGATCTTTTCCCCACCTCCTCTGTTTCATCGTTACTCTCCTTCGTCGCCTGGGCCTGGCCCTCCTCCACCACATGATCCTGACCCTCCTCACCCACCTGGTCTTGGCCATTCTCCACTGCCTGGTCCTGGCCCTCCTACCTCATTTGGCTCCTCCACCTGACCCTGGCCCTCATCCTCTGCTTGGTCTTGGTTCTCACCTTCAGCCAGGTCTTAACCCTCTTCCTCTTCATGATCCAGTTCCTCCCCTTCCTGGTCCTGGCCTTCCTCCTCTGCTAGATCCTGCGCCTCCTCCTTCTCTTGGTCTTGGCCTCCTTCTTGTTTTTTTCCTGGCCCTCCACCTCTTCCTGGTACTAGTAATCTTCCCTAAGCAAACACTGGCCCTTCAGCTCCGCCTTGTCCTGGCCAGATCCTGGCTCTCCTGGGACGTCCCCGTAATACTTGCCTTCCTCCTCCATCTAGGTCGCCTCCACCTCCTCCTAGTTTTGGCCTTCCTCCTACTCCGTTCCGGGTCCTCTTCTTCTGCCTAATCTTGGCTTTCCTTCTCCCCCATAGCCTATCCCTCCTCTTTCTGCTGATCCACTTCTTCGTCTTCTGCCTGGTCCTGGCTCAACCCCATCTGTCTGGTCCTGGGCCTCCTCCTCCACCTGCTCCTGGCTCTCCTCCTCCCAATGATCTTTTTCCCACCTTGTCTGTCTGATCTTCACTCCCCTCCTTCGTCAGGGCCTGGCACTCCTCCTCCACATGGTCCTGACCCTCCTCACCCACCTGGTCTTGACCATCCTCCTCTGCCTGGTCCTGGCCCTCCTACCTCAGCTGGCTCCTCCACCTGGCACTTGTCCTCATCCTCTGCTTGGTCTTGGTTCTCGCCGTCAGCCTGGTCTTAACCCAATTCCTCTTCAGGATCCAGTTACTCCTCTGCCTCGTCCTGGTCCTCCTCCTCTGCTAGATCCTGCGCTCCCTCCTTCTCTTGGTCTTGGCCTCCTTCTTGTTCTTTTCCTGACCCTCCATCTCTTCCTGGTACTAGTAATCCTCCTGAACCAAACACTGGCCCTTCAGCTCCGCCTTGTCCTGGTCTTCCTCCTCCTCCAGATCCTGGCCCTCCTCCTTCTGCCGATCTTCGTACTCTTCTTCTACCTGGTCCTGGCCCACATCCTTCCGTCTGGTCCTGGGCCTCCTCCTCCACCTACTCCTAGCTCTCTTCCTCCAAATCATCTTTTTGCCTCCTCCTCTGTCTGATCTTCACACCCCTCCTTCGCTGGGCCTGCCACTCCTCCTCCACATCGTTCTGAACGTCCTCACCCACCTGGTCTTGGGCATTCTCCACTGCTTGGTCCTGTCCCTCCTACCCCATCTGGCTCTTCCAGCGGGCACTGGCCCTCATCCTCTGCTTGGGCTTGGTCTCCGCTTTCAGCCTGGTCTTAATCCTCTTCCTCCTCATGATCCAGTTCCTCCTCTGCCTGGTCCTGGCCCTCCTCCTCTGCTAGGTCCTGCGCCTCCTCTTTCTCTTGGTCTTGGCCGTCCTTCTCTTTCTTTTCCTGGCCCTAAATCCCTTCCTGGTACTGGTAATCCTCCTCCACCAAACACTGGCCCTCATTCTCCGGCTTGTCCTGGACTTCGTCCTCGGCCAGATCCTGGCGCTCCTGGGACCTCCAACTGGTACTTGCCTTCCTTGTCCATCTAGTTCGCCTTCTCCTCCTCCTAGTTTTGGCCCTCCTCCTCCCTCGATCCAGGTCCTCTTCGTCTGCCTCATCCTGGCCTTCGTTCTCTTCCAGATCGTGGACCTCCTACTTCTGCGGATCCTCTTCTTCTTCTTCGGCCTGGTCCTGGCCCACCCCCTTCCGTCTGGTCCTGGGTCTCCTCTTCCACCTGCTCCTAGCTCTCCTCCTTCAAATGATCTTTTTGCCTCCTCCTCTGTCTGATCTTCACGGAGAGTAAAGATGAGACAGAGGAGGTGGGAAAAACATCACTGTGAGGAGGAGAGCAGGTGTAGGAGGAGGCCCAGGACCAGACGGAAGAGGGTGGGCCAGAAGAAGAAGAAGAGGATCAGCAGAAGTAGGACGTCTACGATCTGGAGGAGAAGGAAGGTAAGGATGAGGAAGACGAAGAGGACCTGGATCGAGGGAGGAGGAGGGCCAAAACTAGGAGGAGGTGGAGGCGAGCTAGATGGACGAGGAAGGCAAGTACCAGGTGGAGGTCCCTGGAGATCCAGGATCTGGCCGAGAACGAAGGCCAGGACAAGGCGGAGCTGGAGGGCCAGTGCTTGGTGGAGGAGGACTACCAGTACCAGGAAGAGTTGGAGGGCCAGAAAAGAACGAGAAGGAGGCCAAGACCAAGAGAAGGAGGAAGCGCAGGATCTAGCTGAGGAGGAGGGCCAGGACCAGGCAGAGGAGGAACTGGATCATGAGGAGGAAGAAGGTTAAGACCAGGCTGAAAGCGAGAACCAAGACCAAGCAGCGGATGAGCGCCAGTGCCCGGTGGAAGACCCACATGGGGTAGGAGGGCTAGGACCAGGCAGTGGAGAATGGACAAGACCAGGTGGGTGAGGACGGTCAGAACGATGTGGACGAAGAATGCCAGGCCCAGGCGAAGGAGGAGAGTGAGGATCAGACAGAGGAGGTGGGAAAAAGATCACTGGGAGGAGGAGAGCCAGGATCAGGTGGAGGAGGAGGCCCAGGACCAGACAGTTGGGGGTGGGCCAGGATCAGGTAGAAGAAGAATACGAGGATCAGCGGAAGGAGGAGGGCCAGGATCTTTAGGAGGAGGATGGCCAGGATGAGGGAGAGGAAGAAGACCTGGATCGAGGGAGGAGGAGGGCCAAGACTAGGAGGAGGACGAGGCGACCTAGATGGACGAGGAAGGCAAGTACCAGTTGGAGCTCCCAGGAGAGCCAGGAACTGGCCGAGGACAAAGGCCAGGAATAGCCGGTGTAGGAGGGCCAGTGTTTGGTAGAGGAGGATTACCAGTACCAGGAAGAGTTGGAGGGCTTGGAAAAGAACGAGAAGGAGGCCAACTCCAAGAGAACGAGGAGGCGCAGGATCTAGCTGAGGAGGAAGCCGGGACCAGGGAGAGGAGGAACTGGATCATGAGGATGAAGAGGGTTAAGACCAGAATAAAGGCGAAAACCAAGACCAAGCAGAGGATGAGGACCAGTGCCAAGTGGAGGAGCCAGATGGGGTAGGAGGGCCAGGACCAGGCAGAGGAGGATGGCCAGGACCAGGCAGAGGAGGATGGCCAGGACCAGGTGTGTGAGGAGGGTCAGCACCATGTGAAGGAGGAGTGCCAGGCCCAGGCGAAGAAGGGGAGTGAAGATCAGACAGAGGCGGTGGGAAAAAGATCATTGGGAGGAGGAGAGCCAGGAGAAGGTGGAGGAGGAGGCCCAGGACCAGACAGATGGGGGTGGGCTAGGACAAGGTAGAAGAAGAACACGGGGATCTGCAGAAGAAGGAGGGCCAGGATCTGGAGGAGGAGGAAGGCCAGGACGAGGCAGAGGAAGAGGACCTGGATCGAGGGAGGAGGAGGGCCAAAACGAGGAGGAGGACGAGGCGACCAAATGGGCGAGGAGGGCTAGTACTAGTTGGAGGCCCCAGGAGAGCCAGGATCTGGCCGAGGACGAAGGCCAGGAGTAGCCGGAGTAGGAGGAACAGTGTTTGGTAGAGGAGGATTACCAGTACCAGGAAGAGTTGGAGGGCAAGGAAAAGAACAAGAAGGAGGCCAGGTCCAAGGGAAGGAGGAGGCGCAGTATCTAGCAGAGGAGGTGGGCCAGGACCAGGCAGAGAAGGAACTGGGTCATGAGGAGGAAGAGGGTTAAGATCAGGCGGAAGGCAAAAACGAAGGCCAAGCAGAGGATGAGGGCGAGAGCCAGGTGGAGGAGCCAGGTGGAGGAGCCAGATGGGGTAGGAGGGCCAGTACCAGGCAGAAGAGGAAGGCCAGGACCAGGTGGCTGAGGAGGGTCAGGACCATGTGGAGGAGGAGTGCCAGGCCCGGGAGAGGAGGGGAGTGAAGATCAGACGGAGGAAGTGCTAAAAAGATCATTGGGAGGAGGAGAACCAGGAGCAGGTGGAGGAGGAGGCCCAGGACCAGACAAATGGGGGTGGGCCAGGACAAGACAGAAGAAGAAGATGAAGAGGACCAGAAGAAGGAGGAGGGCCAGGATCTGGAGGTGAAAGAAGGCAAGGATGACGCGGAGGAAGAGGACCTGGATCGAGGGAGGAGAAGGGTAAAGACTAGGAGGAACAGGAGGCGGCCTAAATGGACAAGGACGGCCTGTACCAGGTGGATGTCAAAGGTGAGTCAGGATCTGGCCGAGGACATAGGCCAGGACTAGCCCGAGAAGGAGGGCCAGTGTTTGGTGGAGGAGGGTTACCAGTACCAGGAAGAGTTGGAGGGCCCGGAAAAGAAAGAGAAGGACGGCCAAGACCAAGAGAAAGAGGAGGGGCAGGATCTAGCAGAAGAGGAGGGCAAGGACTAGGCAGAGGAGGAACTGGATCATGAGGAGGAAGAGGGCTAAGACCTGGCTGAAGGCAAGAACGAAGACCAAGCAGAGGATGAGGGCCAGGGTCAGGTGGAGGAGCCAGATGGGGTAGGAGGGCCAGGACCAGGCAGTGGAGGATGGCCATGTCCAGGTGAGCGAGGAAGGTCAGGACTATTTGGAGGAGAAATGCCAGGCCCAGGCGAAGGAGGAGAGTAAAGATAAGACCGAGGTGGTGGGAAAATAATGAATGGAAGCAGGAGGGCCAGAGGCAGGTGGAGGAGGAGACCCAGGAATAGAAGGATGGGGGTGGGACAGGACAAGGCAGAAGAAGAAGAAGAGGACCAGAAGGAGGAGGAAGGCCAGGATCTGGTGGAGGAGGAAGGCCAAAGATGAGACAGAGGAAGAGGACCTGGATCGAGGGAGGAGGAGGGCAAAGAGGGCAAAGCAGAAGGAGAAGGGATAGGATATGGGGCATTAGGAAGGCCAGGATGAGGTAGAAGAAGAGTACGTGGAAGGAAGGAGGAGGAGGGCCAAAACTAGGAGGCGGAGGAAGCGACCTAGATGGAGAAGGAAGGCAAGTTCTAGGTGGAGATTCCAGGAGAGGCAGGATCTGGCCGAGGACGGAGGCCAGGACAAGGCGGAACTGAAAGGCCAGTGTTTGGTTCAGGAGGATTACTAGTACCAGAAAGAGTTGGAGGGCCAGGATATAAACGAGAAGGAGGCCAAGAGCAAGAGAAGGAGGAGGCGCAGGATCTAGCTGAGGAGGAGGGTCAGGATCAGGCAGAGGAGGAACAGGATCATGAGGAGGAAGAAGGTTAAGACCGGGCTGAAGGCGAGAACCAAGACCAAGCAGAAGATGAGGGCCAGTGCCCGGTGGAATAGCCAGATGGGTTAAGAGGGCCAGGACCAGGCAGTGGAGAATGGACAGGACCAGGTGGGTAAGGACGTTCAGAACGATGTGCGGGAGGTGTGCCAGGCCCAGGCGAAGGAGCGGAGTGAAGATCAGACAGACGAGGAGGCAAAAAGATCATTTGGAGGAGGAGAGCTAGGAGCAGGTGGAGGAAGAAGCCCAGAACCAGACGGAAGGGGGTGGGCCCGGACCTGGTAGAAGAAGAGGACGAGGATCAGCAGAAGGAGGAGGTTCAGAATCTGGAGGAGGAGGAAGGCCAGGATGAGGCAGAGGCAGAGGACCTGGACCGAGGGAGGAGGAGGGCCAAGACTAGGAGGAGGAGGAGGCGACCTAGATGGACGAGGAAGGCAAGTACCAGTTGGAGGTCCCAGGAGAGCCAGGATCTGGCCGAGGACGAAGGCCAGGAGTAGCCGGAGTAGGAGGGCCAGTGTTTGGTAGAGGAGGATTACCAGTACCAGGAAGAGTTGGAGGGCCTGGAAAAGAACGAGAAGGAGGCCAACAACAAGAGAAGGAGGTGGCGCAGATCTAGCTGAGGAGGAAGCCAGGACCAGGTAGAGGAGGAACTGGATCATGAGGAGGAAGAGGGTTAAGACCATGCTGAAGGCGAGAACCAAGACCAAACTGAGGATGAGGGCCAGTGCCAGGTGGAGTAGGCAGATTGGGTATTAGGGCCAGGACCAGGCAGAGGAGGGTGGCCAGGGCCAGGTGTGTGAGGAAGGTCAGGAACATGTGGAGGAGGAGTGCCAGGCTCAGGCGAAGGAGGGGAGTGAATATCAGACAGAGGAGGTGGGAAAAAGATCATTGGGAGGAGGAGAGCCCGGAGCAGGTGGAGGAGGAGGTCCAGGACCAGACAGATAGGGGTGGGCCAGGACCATGCAGAAGGAGAAGAAGAGGATCAGCAGAAGGAGGAGGGATAGGATATGAGGGAGAAGGAAGGCCAGGATGAGGCAGAGGAAGAGGACGTGGAACGAAGGAGGAGGGGGGCCAAAACTAGGAGCAGGAGGAGGCGACCTAGATGGAGGAAGAAGGCAAGTACTAGTTGAAGTTCCCAGGAGAGCCAGGATCTGGCCGAGGACGAAGGCCAGGACAAGTTGGAGCTGCATGGCCAGTGTTTGGTTCAGGAGGATTACTAGTAACAGAGAGAGTTGGAGGGCCAGGAAAAGAACAAGAAGGAAGCCAAGGCCAAGAAAACGAGGAGGCGCAAAATCTAGCTGAGGAGGAGGGCCAGGACCTGGCAGAGGCGGAACTGGATCATGAGTAGGAACATGGGTAAGACAAGGCTAAAGGCAAGAACCAAGACCAAGCAGTGGATGAGGGCCAGTGACAGGTGGAGGGGCCAAGTCGGGTACGAGGGCCAGGACCAGGCAGAGGAGGATGGCCAAGACCAGGTGGGTTAGGAGGGTCAGGACCATGTGGAGGAGGAGTGCCACGCCAAGGCGAAGGAGGGGGTGAAGATCACATAGAGGAGGTGGGAGAAAGATCACTGGGAGGAGGAGAGCCAGGAGCAGGTGGAGGAGGAGACCCAGGACCAGACGGATGGGGGTGGGCCAGGACAAGGCAGAAGAAGAAGAAGAGGACCAGAAGAAGGAGGAGGGTCAGGATATGGAGGAGGTGGAAGGCCTGGATGAGGCAGAGGAAGAAAACCTGGATCGAGGGAGGAGGAGGGCAAAGACTAG
Organism: Tachyglossus aculeatus; assembly: GCF_015852505.1. Lineage (NCBI taxonomy): Eukaryota > Metazoa > Chordata > Mammalia > Monotremata > Tachyglossidae > Tachyglossus > Tachyglossus aculeatus. The sequence continues at coordinate 102,457,230 of NC_052070.1, forward strand.
GAGGAAGAGGAGGCGGCCTAGATGGACGAGGAAGGCAAGTACCAGGTGGAGGTCAAAGGTGAGCCAGGATCTGGCCGAGGACAAAAGCCAGGACTAGCCGGAGAAGGAGGGCCAGTGTTTGGTTCAGGAGGAATACTACTACCAGGAAGAGTTGTAGGGCCCGGAAAAGAACAAGAATGAGGCCAAGACCAAGAGAAGGAGGAGGCGCAGGATCTAGCAGAGGAGGAGGGCCAGGACCAGGCAGGGGAGGAACTGGATCATGAAGAGGAAGAGGGGTATGACCAGGCCGAAGGTGAGAACCAAGACCAAGCAGAGGATGAGGGCCAGTGCCAGGTGGAGGAGCCAGATTGGGGAGGAGGGCCAGGACCAGGCAGTGGAGGATGGCCAAGACCAGGTGGGTGAAGAGGGTCAGGGCCATGTGGAGGAGGAGTACGAAGGAGGAGAGTAAAGATGAGACAGAGGAGGTGGGAAAAAGATCAACGGGAGGAGGAGGGCCAGGGGCAGCTGTAGGAGGAGACCCAGGACCAGACGGATGGGGGTGGGCCGGGATAAGACAGAAGAAGAAGAAGAGGACCAGAGGAAGGAGGCGGGCCAGGATCTGGAGGAGGAGGAAGGCAAGGATGACGCGGAGGAAGAGGACCTGGATCGAGGGAGGAGAAGGGTAAAGACTAGGAGGAACAGGAGGCGGCCTAAATGGACAAGGAAGGCCTGTACCAGGTGGATGTCAAAGGTGAGTCAGGATCTGGCCGAGGACATAGGCCAGGACTAGCCCGAGAAGGAGGGCCAGTGTTTGGTGGAGGAGGATTACCAGTACCAGGAAGAGTTGGAGGGCCCGGAAAAGAAAGAGAAGGACGGCCAAGACCAAGGGAAAGAGGAGGGGCAGGATCTAGCAGAAGAGGAGGGCAAGGACTAGGCAGAGGAGGAACTGGATCATGAGGAGGAATAGGGTTAAGACCAGGTTGAAGGCAAGAACGAAGACCAAGCAGAGGATGAGGGCCAGGGTCAGGTGGAGGAGCCAGATGGGGTAGGAGGGCCAGGACCAGGCAGTGGAGAATGGCCAAGACCAGGTGGGTGAGGAGGGTCTGGAACATATGGTGGAGGAGGGCGAGGCCCAGGCGAAGAAGGAGAGTAATGATGAGGCAGAGGAAGTGGGGAAAGATCGATGGGAGGAGGAGAAGAGCCAGGAGCAGGTGGAGGAGGAGGCCCAGGAACAGACGGAAGAGGGTGGGCCAGGACCAGGCCGAAGGAGAAGAAGAGGATCAGCAGAAGTAGGAGGTCCACGATCTGGAGGAGAAGGAAGGCCAGGGTGAGGCAGACGAAGCGGACCTGGATCGAGGGAGGAGGAGGGCCAAAACTAGGAGGAGGAGGAGGCGAGCTAGATGGACGAGAAAGGCAAGTGCCATGTGGAGGTCCCAGGAGATCCGGGATCAGGCCGAGGCCAGGAGCAGGTGGAGGCGGAGGCCCAGGACCAGACAGATGGGGGTGGGCCAGGACCAGGTAGAAGACGAAGAAGAGGATCAGCAGAAGGTGGAGGGATAGGATATGGGGGAGAAGGAAGCCCAGGATGAGATAGAGGAAGAGGACGTGGAACGAAGGAGGAGGAGGGCCAAAGCTAGGAGGAGGAGGAGGCTACCTAGATGGAGGAGGAAGGCAAGTACTAGGTGGAGGTCCCAGGAGAGCCAGGATCCGGCCGAGGACGAAGACCAGGACAATGCGGAGCTGAAGGGCCAGTGTTTGCTTCAGGAGTTTTCCTAGTACCAGGAAAAGTTGGAGGGCCAAGAAAAGAACAAGAAGGAGGCCAAGACAAAGAGAAGAAGCAGGCGCAGGATCTAGCCGAAGAGGAGGGCCAAGACCAAGCAGAGGAGGAACTGGATGATGATGAGGAAGAGGGTTAAGACCAGGCTGAATGCGAGAACCAAGACCAAGCAGAGGATGAGGGCCAGTGCCAGGTGGAGGAGCCAGAATGGGTAGGAGGGCCAGGACCAGGCAGTGGAGGATGGCCAAGTCCAAGTGTGTGAGGAAGGTCAGGACCATGTGGAGGAAGAGTGCCAGGCCCAGGCGAAGGAGGAGAGTAAAGATGAGACAAAGGAGGTGGGAAAAAGATCAATGGGTGGAGGAGGGCCAGGAGCAGGTGGAGGAGCAGACCCAGGACCAGACGGATGGGGGTGGGCCAGGACAAGGCAGAAGAAGCAGAAGAGGACCAGAAGAAGGAGGAGAGCCAGTATCTGGAGGGGAAAGGAGGCCAGGATGACGCAGAGGAAGATGACCTGGATCGCGGGAGGAGGAGGGCAAAGAGGAGGCGGCCTAGATGGACGAGGAAGGCATGTACCAGGTGGAGGTCAAAGGTGAGCCAGGATCTAGCCGAGGACAAAGGCCAGGACTAGCCGGAGAAGGAGGGCCAGTGTTTGGTGGAGAAGGAGTACCAGTACCAGGAAGAGTTGGAGGGCCAGGCAGAGTAAGA